>NC_083743.1:13068486-13441820 GCF_033458585.1 Syngnathus typhle
TTGGGGCAGTGAGTCCCCTGACCCTGTAAAGACACACAAATGTGCTTTTCATTAGTTTTGCATTAAAAAAAAAAAGATTGTCGTCAAGAGAGTACAGAATCACACAGCTGACTGTTGATGCCAAAATAGCAACTTATTAGAAAAATAATATTTAAAATATAAATATTTATCCTCAGCCAATGAACCTTAACTACCCAAAACTCAACACATTACGGTTGCTCTGTTTATGACTGAGCTCAGTTCCTATGGCGCCAAAGTAACCTGAATTGGTACACAAGTCGGATCGTGCTGGAGTCTATCACTGTTGTTAATTTAAAACAAGTCATTATAACAGTAAATGTGTTATAAAAAAAAAAAAAACACTGTCAGAATATAAACCAATCAAATTGAAAACCCTAAATTTGGATGGTAAGTAAGCTATTCTTGTCCCACAAGATGATGAGACGGTTTAATAGACGTAACTTCGATGCTGACAGCCGGACACAGTTGCCAATCCTAAGTGACCATTTTTAACAAAACAGAGTAAAGCAAGTGTTTTGTTTTAGCCTGTGGTTCTGACATCACTTTGTTTAAGAACAAAATCTATAGGTGGGAGGTTTGTCTAAGTTATTGAGACAAACAGCAATTCATCACCACAATAGGAATGCATCTGATGCTTGAAGACACCCGTTTCCTGTGGGCTGTTGGCCCACAGACTGGGAAAAGAGGGGTTTTGGCTAGGGGGGTCTTGGAATCTTCCTCTAACTAGTACAGAGGTAATGAAAGCTTAGCATTCCAGACGAGCTCCCCATACCAACAGGCCCCGCCCACAGCACTAATCTAAAAACATAGAAACATTGTTGGGAATGTTAGCTGCCTTGTTATGTATGACACAAGTTAAGTGGATGCATTCCGCAATCGTACTGGAAGACAGACACCCAAATCAATGCTTTTAAATCATCTTAAAGAGCAGAGAAAAGACAGAATGTTATGATCGTCGTGATGCACTCACTAACGTGATCTGAAAGCAGAGCCGACCGATCACGTAACTTTTATCAGAGCGGAATCAGATGAAAAAGATTGCATTTTTAAAAGCGTCTGTTTTTCCAAGGGGACAAAAATGGTTGTATAAAAATATTTAGGATGTATTGCAGTGTGATACTAAAACATTAACTGAATGATAACAATTGTCAATATTATTAATAACAATTTTCACGACTCAACCCACCTCCAACCAAATGACCCATTACATTATCATGTCTCCCATGATATACATATATCTGACTATGACATATGACTTATACATGAAGGATACGACCCATAGGAGCAGAGAAATGTTTTTCCTGCATTTTGCTCAGTACTGCATTTTCAGGAAAAGGCAACAGGCAAAGACAGTTTCCTAAGCGCATCAAATGTAAATTGATTACAATAAAAGTTCTGCTCAAATCTTTACCTCCTTCTCTTCTGATTGGTTAGTAATGTCTTTGCAGGGAGGCCGAGGCCAGGCTTGTACAAGAAGGGAAGCAGTGCACTATGGCAAAATGGAAGATGCTCAGTTCCCTGCCACTGCTGTTTAGCAAAACCCAATTCAGTATCTCAATTGTGACACAAATTTATACTGATATAAACTGTATTGTCTTTTTGTTCATAGTGTCAGAGTGCAAAACATCAATATCATTAAACCTCAATATACCACCCAGCCCCGGAAGCAGCCGTGCACTAAATTGCGCCAAATCTGCTTAAATAAGGAACAATCGCGCAACTACTGCACGGAGGCACCAGAAGCACTGAGGGATTTAAGCAGCATACCGGCGGCGTATAAAGTGAAATCGCGAGTACCCCTCCCCAAAACGGACTTAATTGGAAAGAATAATGTCAACATTGTCATTTACACACTTTCTGCTTTGGCAGTGGTAGCCTTTGGTCAATTTAAAGAAACATTATTACCACCTATTTTTTTCAAGTTGCATTCGTTGGGCTGATAATCATGCTGCTCTACTTGTGCATACCAGTTACAGCCCTCATCCTGATCATGCAAATCCAAACAAAACCCTAACCAAGGTTTACCTATCCAAATGACACCATTACAACCTGAACTTCAGTAAGTGGAAAGGGACAATATTTAGACTATGCACTATTGGAGTCATAAAACCGAGGTGTATTGGCCACTTACAGTTCATCTCGTTGCCGTTGGGAAAGCACCATGGTGACAGGATGGTGTGGGCGGGGCAAGGAGAGACCGCTTGCTAGTAGATGGTGTAGCTGCCGCGCTCTCCTCAGTCGGGAGATGAGCTATGCGGATCCGAGCAACGCGAGCGAGGATGAGCCGTGTACTCCTATAGCGTCAGTTAGTGTAGACCCGACACAGCCCGGGGACAGAGCGGGGACCGCAGGAACCGGGCCCCCTGGGGACAAGAGAAGCGGAGAGCCTGCAGACCAGTCAACAGCCGAGTCTACACTGCATCTGAAAGGGAGAAATGGAGGTGCGCGTTAGGTATGCATGACAGATAACATAGAGAGTGGGTGGAGCTGAAAACATTTATAGTAGGTCAAAGAAGTGCTGCATCAATGCCCGTAACAGTTTAAATGCAGAAAAAAATGCATGGAAACTGCTGATTTTACCAGGTCAAAGTAGCACTCGGAAAATATTACTACATCCCATCAATTAGAAAAATGGCATGAAGTCATCCATCCGACAAAACTCAATCACTCTTTCCGTGGATTTTTAGATGCTTTCAAAAGCATCCACAACATCAATACAATTCCAGGTTACAAATTCCTGCGCAAACTTGCAAGAGTTGACCCAGATTGGAAGAGCGACAAAAGTCATGGCCGAAGAGGCCCGAATAACGGCTGCGCACTCGTCAAATTCCCAAACGTCATTGTGTCATTATCACACCTCCTTAAGAACTGCCAAGCGAAGTGATGAATGGGGAAATCACTGGGAGGCGACAGCAGAGCTTTGACTGGTTACAAGGTCAACATATTGTGAGTTGAGGGATCTTTCGAAGGTACATCAAATGCAATGGGGTATATATATTTATATATACGTACACTACCAGCCTTATAAACTACTAAAGTAAACCTCCAACGGCAGGCCAACTATGAGCCGCACTAAGCCTCTTAGTCTACTGGGACCACGATGACTAAATCTCCCCGACTGACCAAAAGACAAAAGTCTAAACGGAGCTAATTTACTTCTTTTTGAGATCCTTACGCAATTACTCACTCCCTCATTTGCATACACATGCTTTATCAGACTGTTTTCCAGAATGAGGCATCTCGTGCTGCATCACATAGTTGACTTACGTTAAATGTATTAATTGTGAATACACATTTCAACAAAAGGTTCGCAAGAGAACAAAATAGTATAGAATGGATTCAAATTTGGGATGTTTATTACAGAGCAGAAGTCTCCATGTATTTGACACTAGTTATTCCTGTACTAAAACCACAAAGGCAGCAGACATCATTTCACTGCTTGGCAGCCTTCTCTATTAAATTGATAAAGCAACAAACATCAAAATGTGTTTGCTTTCCTATATGCATAACTGACACTTGCACACTGCAGAGGACCTGCTCCACAGAGAGCAACTGACGTAGCTGTTAGTTAACTATTGAGCTGTGATGTCAGCATCTGACACAGGTCCAAATGACAGCTTATCTCTCATAGAGTGTTGATTACAGCGTGCCGGGGTTTCTGGATGTTTCCCAACAAATCCGCTGTGGTTCATAAAGACAAAAATAGCGCATTGAACAGTTTTAGGAAGTGATTGCAATTGTTCTGACCTGCCCATATAAACATTAGTAGTTTAGCCACTACTAGCTAGCTGTTCAGCCACTGGACTAAAGTATCAATCTTTTCATCATGCACATCATTAGTAGAATCATAACTTCAAAATTCCAGTTGCAGTCATAAGCTTATTCATGGGGGTAGCATTTTAGTAGTTTAAATAGTTAGTGTTATTTTCTATTCTACATTTGTTTACATTTTTTGGACAGTTGAAATAAAAATGTTTGAAATTAATGAGAAAAAAAAATCATTTTCCACTTGGTTTTACAAGTTTACTTTCTATGCTATTAAAATGTGGAATTATCCTGTAGTTCCGTGTTTTCAGTAGCGAAACAACTCGCCGTTTAAAAGCAATGTAAAATTATTTCCATATTTTTAGTAATTTGTGGGTTTCCTTTGTTCGCACAATAATTCACTTTCATTTGTATTTGCAGTCTTGAAAAAAATACCAACCAATCAGTTTAACTGGCTGAGCTCAAAAATTGGGAATGAAATGATGGTGGAGGGGGAATAAGCTGCAATCGATGTGCATCCATAAATCTGCTTGTTCTTCCCGCTATTGTCTTTGTGTCGCAGCAGCAGGAACCGTCGTAAAACGGTGCAAAGTGCTCTGGGGGTGTCCTTTCATTTCCTGATTAAACCCAAAAGGTTAGCGTTTCTTGGAGAAGCTATTCTCGATTAATAACATTGTTTCACTTTAAGAAGCAGCAGTCGGGCTATTCAGTCACAACTGGACTGAGCCACACCCGATACATTACAGAGCACATATTTGTTACTTGACGTCACCAAGCTTACAACTTCGTCTTGGACAGTTCAAGAGAGTGGGCCATCTTAATGCAAAGGGCTACGTCAACCAAACGAATGCACATGAAGAAAGGAGAATAGGAAACTTGTCACATGACTATTTTTGCAAGATGGAAGTCATTGAATGGAAAAATATGCACAACTGTACCGCCACTACTCATATTTTATTTTCACCGTTAATCTTGCAGACATCTTTGCATGACCTAGCAGAGAACTACAAGCCTTTTTCACTTTTTCAATACCAAGCGCCCCTAACATCTGGAATCTTGACTGCCTTCATTTCCTAACAGTGACAATAAGACAGACAACATTAGAAAAAGTAACAGTGGCATCAACTGGGGCTCTTAACACAAACTGACATGCTAAGATCCAAAAGATCCAAACACATCAACAGTTCAATACAAGATATAACATCTAACCAGTGACTGCAATATCACAAAGACTGCATACATAAATGCAAGTTCGGCTTACAAATTAATTATATAGCTAACATGTCTTGAATTTATAAATGCAAAGCAGAGCGAAACAACTCCGTTGCAACCAGAATCGCCCACCGCTCGAACCAAGTGACAAAATAGTCAGAGTCGACGAGGCACTCTTTTACCCATTTATTGATGTGACCAACAGTCAGACACACAGATACAAAACAAAAACATTCGCTAGGTGCATGAAGCTGAATCTGCACGTGAACTCCACGTGCTTAAGCGCCAACCCAATTGGCTCTAATTTCTGACTTCACTCACTAAGCCGTGCCACTTAGGGGCACACACCAACACACAAATACAACAATGTGCGTATAACTTTCAGCTACATCACATTTTAGAAAACCAGTTTTGTCTGTTGATTTTATTTGTTTATTTTGGCATGTACACAGTCACCCATCATCACAATTTTCATTGCATGCACTAAAGACAGAATTAGCCAAAATGGGATACAGGATGAGGCAACCAACCGTTACATTTACTGTATTATTTCTATTTCACAATACAGTGCAATATTTCTACTATTTTGGGGTTGGTGCAGATTGATTGCATTTCAATTAATTTCAGTAGGTAAATTTGACTTGATATATTTGTAAACTGCATAAAAATCTAGTGTCATAAACGAGGGTCCCACCTTTGACAGAAAACCAAAGCCCAATATATATCGGTTAATCTCATGAAATTACCATACCATACTAAAACACACATCAGAATCCAATCATGTTATCTTTTGGTCTCGTAAATTTTGAGAAAGGGAAGAAAATCAAAATCTCGGAATCATGACTAGAAAAACACGTCAGGGGAAACCGAGTTGGGTAAGGCGAAGACGCAATTCCGAGAAGACCATCATCGACTTGCATGCGCTCCACCCTGATTTCCTCCCACACATGACGAAGGAGCTCCAGCTGAGCCCGACGCCCACCGGCGAGACGGCAAACAACCCTGTCGTGTACAAACACCGACTGTATATAGTTCGCAAATCTGCATTTCATGAAATATTATTCATACAACCAGACGCAACCTTCAGGGCGACCATTACTGGACGGACGCCCTTCCTCGATGCTAACATCCGACTTAGCAGTGAAGCTAATGAGCAGGCAGAAGACGAACCAATTTGAATAATAACTAATGGTGACGACTGTGTCAATTTTATATTTAGCGGCAATGACGTAGTGTCAAACAGCACCAAAAAGTCTTCTAATATTTCTCGTAATGACAACGCCAAATGCCAACAGTAACCTTCCGGCCCAACCCAGTAACATGTTGTCATGTCGTTAGCACTCATAGAGTTTCTTCAACCACACATCACTAGAAGGTATCAAAAATATGAACTATAACAACCAATAAGGTTAATCGGAACCTTACCTTCGTTAGACTGCTGATGATTGCAGTCAGAAAGTTAGCTACAATCTGCACTCGTCATATGAACGCAGACGGGGGTGCCATTGTGCACTTGAGTTCAATTAGCTAAATTTAACTTCGTCACTGAGGCCAAATACTTGAATGAACCCAATGTTGCACATGTGTACATGGAAATAAAGTGCATTGCTGATATGCTACCTGCTGCTTCAGACCAAGCGGCCTAGCCGCCATTTTGAGGCATAAAAGGAGGTGCAAAAATTACAGCCACATCGTCATTTTCCCCACCTAACGCTACACTCCTTCGACCATCGGACGTCTTCGTGAACGAGCCCAACTTACCCTATTGTCTCTGTCCACGAATATATCCAAAACACTCTCCGGCAACAACACAACCCAGCGGGGCGTGAAATGTGCGCTCCAAATTGAGATCTTGTTAGCTGGAGGTAAACTGCGCCCCTCTAGTGTCTCCGGCGCCGCTCGCTTGTTTTTTCGTAGGCTACCGCATTCGCCTTGTCTCGGGGGCGCGCACGGAATTCGCGTTCACGGAGAGGCGGGAGCGCGCACGTCCTTGACAGGGGAGGGGGGGGCGCACTACAACCTTTGGCACTATTTTAAACGTTTATTTCAAACACTGGAAATCTATTTGCACGCATTGTAAATGTAAATGCAAAATGGTGCTCCTAGATAGTTTTATTTTAATTATGATTAATGTTCAACGTTCGCTCATGTTTTTCTGTTAGCAGTTCATGTTTTGCACCCTACAAAGGATTGTTATTCCCGTATCTAGATTTGTGCCAGTCATTTAATTTCATTCATTTTCATTCAGATGCAGTTCAGTCACACTTTTCTTAATCCCACTGACGTCTGTTTTGTTTAAGGAGTTATTTCTACCGTGTTTCAACAGAATATATTGTATACACTAAGTGAAATATTAGCTATTAAGAAAAGCAGACTGGCTATAATAAACAAAAGTAGGATATATTGTTAAAACATTTTCCACTCGTTATCAGAAGCGAACTACTGATTAAAAACGTAATCAAGTCGAAGGTCCTTGTTATGCAACGTGCTAGCGTGCCCCCTTGTGGACATTTATTGGTAGTAATCCGGAGGCATTGGTAAAAACAGAACAAATCAGATAGAGAATACAAGTGAATAAGACAAAACCACAATTAAGATGCATCAATCACTTTTATAAAGAAAATATTCATCGCCTTCCTCACTTTTGACTCATGATTGCAATGACTCCCTTTGACTGAGCAGTTCATCTTGTACCTTTAAATGTAGCCTATTTTTGTCACTCCATCTTTGATTTTTAAATATTTCCAGCACCATCTCCATATTGCTTTAATCAAGTTACATCACATGTATACAAGCACAACCTGTCAGTCTTATTGTTTTTGTTGGTACATCTCAATCAATATAGCCCTTTTTTGTCCATTTCCGTTGGTGCTGAAAATATGTAGTCATATTTCTATGTACTGTTCTCTGGGCTGCATACATGTGAAAACATGACAATCCAATTTTGGAAGAAGAGTACACACGTAAAACTAGGCCCAGTCACTACAACCAATGTTGAGCACATGTCCAAAAATGAGAATGTTAATTTTATGTCAACTATGCATATAGAAATATAAAAGCCAATGTTCATATCACACCTCTCGTCAGCGGTCCTGTTGGATTACACAAAGACTCACAAAAAAAGTCACACATACAAACATAATTGCACAGCCTTCGCAATGTGTAAAAATAGATTGAACACAGTTAGTACATGGAGGAAATTGCTTTCAAGAGGACGGTTTATGGATCGTTTTCAGGATGCAAAAATGTGGTTACATCTGATATAGATTTATACATATTTCTCCATTCTATACACTTGCTATAAAACAGTCATGGCTTAAATGAACAGAACTAAAATGTCACTAAGTTTCCTGTGTATGTTTCACCGAAAGGGAAAAAATATATGTATATACGTATCCAGCAAATCAGCCCAAATTTCACCGTTTGCTTGCAAGACTCAGCAGGTAGCACAAATGACGAAATTCAATTAAGGTACCATTGCGGGCGTGAGTAATGAAGAGCAGTACATTCTTACAAATACAAGGCCCGCTGTTCATTATTTTCAAATTTGATTTTAGTGCACAGGAGAGGGTTGCCGAGGATCACTTGCCCTCGTCTCTTCAAGGGAGTAACATGTGGTCATTATCCAACAACACTCCAGGTACGAAACTAGCCAAGCTTGTAACACAAGAGATAAGGCTCTGGTACAGAACGTCACTCTTGGTCTTGAGTCCACAAGTGGGATCTCTTGCTCCAATGCAAACAGATTATTTTACATCTCGTGGCAGGGTTTTCTAACACTGCATGTTACATGGATTGGATGGTTGTAGGAATTGCCTGCTTGCTCAGTTTTCCTCTGTTCTACACATCATACAGTGTGTGGACCCTTGACACATACTGCATACCCTCTTTACACTTGACACATACTGCATATCCCCCTTACGGTGTTTTTTCTTTACTTCAACGCTGATATAGTTTGCTCAGTTCCTGGGTCGGCGGGCATAATGACAAGACTGTTAGGGCACAGTCTTCACCCTTTGTAACGCAAAAAAATAACTATGTTGAGCACACTGGGACCTTAATCGACAGGAATTTTGTCCACTAATTCCAGCGAGGGCTGCTCACTCTTCTCCAGCAGCTCATTCTTTTCTGACTCCTGCAGCTGCTGCCGTCGCTGCACTTCAGCTTTCAGGTTCTCTAGATCTTTTTGGCTGAAAGAAACAACGTATTAATCATCTAATTTCCAAAAGCAATTCAGAAATTACTTCAAAGGCTGTCAGATAAGTATTTTTCTCTTAAGTTTATAACATTTTTCTTGGTTGTGCACATACCTTAGAGGGATAAAAATTATGCCATTGATGATGTTGAGTTGTTCCAGGATGTTGGGCATGCTTGGAGCAGTGAACTAATCAACAAGATGAGGAGGAAAAAAAACATTGCTTAGAGTTTCTTATCACTTGGACAAAAACAGACAGTTCCTCAAAGTCACCTTAAGGGGCATGATGCTGGCACTGGAGCCATTTTTATAGATCTCATTCATTGTTCTTTGCAGAGCCACAGCCTGTTGGGTGAGGCACTTCAGGTACTCTGAGCTTTCCTTGGTTTTCTCGTGAGCCTCGCCCATCTGCGCATCACACGTATTTAATACGGAGCCATCCAAATAAGGAACTGTAAGAGCAGAGATCTTTAATACCTGGTTCTTGTAAATCGTGTAGCCCTCCTTTTCATGCTGTAGCGCCGAGCGGAACTCCGCTTTGCTTTCGTAAACCCTAGCAGTAAGATGATGGCTGGACAGAAAAACAAAGACTGTCTCGCCACCGTATATGAAATCATATGAATGTCAATAAGTGATATTATCAGTCCCCACCTGAGCGCTACTTTGAGTGACCGTGATCCATGGTACTTTGAGTTGATGGCCAGAGCGTTCTCCAAGAATCTCAGAGATAAATCGTACTCCATCACGCCGTGCAGTACCAAGCCGATGTTACTCTGAAAACAACAATAACAGTTGTATAACCTGCTCAAAGTTGGACATTGGAGGCTGAACTTAACTTTTTTTTTTTTTTATTAGTTATACCCCACTGAGCTGACTCAGTCACCTGACAAATTTAAAATACTTCAACAATACATTTACAAATCTATATAATGAGATTTGACCGCCAAACTCTGTCATTTGTGTTAAATTACATTGTCATAGTAGCACATACTTGACCACCTCGGGATAGAACATTTGACATCAGCTTCTTGGCCTGCATACCCCAGCAAAAGTGGTTCAAAGTACAAATGGCAATTTTATTTTTATTGTGATCATTTTTAGAATTAGAGATCTTATTTGTTACACACAAACTACACGGCTAATCATTGGAATTATTGGAGTAATGGCAAGAGCCCATTTAATGGGGGAGCATCTGAAAATTGGTGCAAATTTATTAATTTGATGTCATTCCACTTAAAGTGGGGCCAGATAGGACTGAGCAAGTTGTTCTAGTTGATGGCAATACACAGCCATGCATGTCAGAAATGTTTTCTTTGCGTAGGTCTGCACTCTCTAACTTTTGATGTACTCAATTTGTGAGGTAGCAGTCCTGAATATCCATCTTGGACAAAACCAATCAACATTGTCGCTTCAGGTAGAACTTACGTCTAACAGTGCCATCTCCGGGTGGTCTTCACCGACCACCAGCAGCATGAGGTATCGAGCTCTGTAAAGCAGCTTCAATGCCGTGGACAGCTGTCCATTAGCAAAGCAGTACAAAGCCAAATGCATCTGGGCAGCAAACAAAGTAGAGCAATATAAGACAAGTATGTCACCAGCAGAACAACTGTCAACAACAGACAGGACAACTTACATATTCTTGAATTGTGTTGGGGTGTTCGATGCCGAGAACTCTTTCGCTCATGAGAACAGCCTTTTGTTGGTTGCTGAGTGCCTGCAGACAAGTAGGAGAAGGTCATTTAGCAAGTAAAATCAATAGGACACAAATGTAGAAATGTTTGCTAATTTAGTTGCTACACCGCTTCGAAGCCCAATGCATCACAACAGTCTAAAAATCAATGATTCCTTTTAAAGCAGGTCACAAACTGAGCCTTCTTTCTATACCATTTCATTTCTAAAGATGTAATAAAAAATCATACGCTTACATATGGAATATAGACACTCGAATTGGTCTTGTGAAGGGTATGCCCCCTGAATTGGGACACAACTGTTGTGATTCATTTAATTGCCAGTGTATACCTCAGCGTGGTCCCCCATGATGTAATTAAGGCGAGCTAAGAGGCGCAGGCAGGCACAAATCTCCACGTGCATTGCGCCATATACGTTGTTGAAAAGGTTGAGGGCCTCATTGATCAGCTCACACCCCTCCTTCAAAAATCCTAGAAAGCCCAAAAAAAAAAAAAAAAAAAAAAATTTTAATCATATTATAAAGACATAGCTCTAGGCAACTACAACGTACCCAAGTACAATCAGGCATGCTAAAATCATTTTAAACACAGGCTGCCCCCCCCCCCCAAAAAAAATTTCATAGTCTAATAGACCAATGTTCAAATCAACAAATGTTTTTCTTTCCAGGGTAATAAATGACATTCACTACCAAGTCATAACTTCAAATGTATATTGAGATACAACTTTTGACTTGTTAGAAACCAATTACAACATAATCCAGATAAAACTATGAACAAAACCTGATGCAATACACAAAAATGTATCGATGACTCTTGGTGTGAACCAGGTGCAAGTAGTAAAGTGAGTCTTACCTTGCTGGACCTTGGCCTGCCCACTCTGGAAAAAGTGGAAGGCATCTGAGGCTTTGGGGTTGACGTGTTTTACAACAGGGAAAATATTAAGGATGTCCTCCTCTGTAAAGGTGGGCTTGTGGCGACTGTCAAAGTTATACTCCCTGATCAGGATCTGGAGAGCAGACCAAAATATTAAAACGTTACAAATACCTTTTTGGAGGGAGAAACGAAAACCTACCTGGATGCCTGTTTTGATTGATATTTCTCTGAGCAAAGTGATTTTCTGAAGGCTGTATTTCTCCACCACCTGGTCCACATTTTCACTGCGGAAACGAGGAGATGATTTAATCGTCATGTCTTCACTCAGGTAGGACACACCCAAATTAGTTGTTACCATTGAATGGTGAAGTGATAGTAGCTCCGCGCCTCCGAGGAGATGTTCTTCCACAACTCGCCGGGCGTTAGGCTGGCCCATGCTGTGTTGTCGCCACTTCCAGGAACCTTGTTGCGCCGCTTGCGGCTTTTGCGGCGCGATACGAGCTCGTCGGCCGGTAGGTGTCCAATGGCATCCGGGAAGGAACTCAAGAAGCAGTTTAGGAAATGGCTTACAGCGGCAGAGAGAGCTGACAGCTCCACACCCTTCACGAGGGAAACAAAAACAAATATGATTTTAAAGTTTACAGTAAACTGCTAAAACTACTATTTCTATAGAATGCCACCAACCTGGAGGTACGTCTTGAAAATATGTTTTGCACATCTGGTGATCAGTTCAATGATTCCTATTCTCTAAAGATGCAAAAGGAAAAAATGGTTCAATGGTAAGCATCAAACCCAGTTACAGAGGATATGAAAGAAAAATATTTTCACACACAAGCATGTGTGACTGGGCATACTTTGGAAAAAGTAACTTTGTTACTCTACTGATTACTTTAGATTCAACTGACTTTTGTTAGTTATACAGATGATCCTACCCTAAAAATGGCAGGTTTTGTCAATACTTGATTGTGTAAGCAACCATAATGTCTAGGAATATTTATTTTAAAAAAAAAAAAAAAAAAAGGACTGACTTTTTTCAACTTTCCAAATTGGTTCTATCTAAAAAAAAAAAAATTCACTTAACAAAAGGAGCCACTAAATTTTACTCGTCTCTCTAGACTTGACTCGCTATAGGCTGTATTATTGTCTGCAGAAGAATTTTGCTGTATTAGCTCGCCTGCAACATTTTTAATCCCAGTCCCACATTACATCTGCTTCATCTCTTACACCATGTGATTATTCATATGTCAATGCAAAGTATTTCCAAGTGCTAAAATATTAGACCTACATAGATGTGTTCCAGCTGGGATCTGGCAGGAGTCTTGTCCACAAACTCCAGTACGGTGCCCAAGTAGCGTAAATTGATGCCTCGCTGGTGCAAGGCCTCTGTCAGAGTGGCTCCATCCATGGGCAGAGCACTTTGGTCCAAACAGTCTTTAACCTAGTCAGAACATACATCATTCAGACTTGACCTCTAAAAGAAATCTAAACAAACTAAGTGACTACAGTTCATAGTATCACTGACCAGTGATGGAATCTGGCAGGAAACAAGGAAGGCAGCACAATCTTTGAGTAACTGCTTTTGCTTCTGGATGTCATCTGCGCTGTCGTCTGGGAAACGCACTCCTGGTTCAACAACACGCATTAATAACTATTAACAGCCAAGGAGGTAAAATAGATGGAGTAGCCTCCTGACAGCATGATGGCACAAGTCAGTGAGTCAGCATCCACAGTGAGTTGCATCTGAGCAAACAACTTATCAAAGGCATGAATTGCACTATAAAGCCAAAATAAATAATTGTGGATTGACATAATTCAACAAATAAAATTATACGTACATACTGTCCGATCTTACCTGGAGAGAAGATATCAGGGTTGAAGCGGATGTCAAAAGACGTAGAGCTGATGGAGCCAACTGCCTTGCAGGCATTGAGGACGACCTCACGGCTTTTGGGGTCTGTTTGAAAACGACGAGTAAAAATATTGGTCAGTGAGGTGAAATGTCAATTTGATATTATTTTGTCAATCAATCCGTACATTAAACACAACATGCAAACAGCACTGTGGTCTATCAGTGCAAACTCAACCCCACTTAAGAAATGAAATGTGTCAACATGCACATTATACAAGCCAAAGTGAACAAATCAGACATCCAAAGACATTTGGACATTTTAAGTGGTACTACACAGTACGAGTATGATTGGTTTTAGTTATTTCACAGCAGGCTGGAAAAGTGACAGGGATTGAGGGCCAACAATCTTTCGCCATGCAGGCTGAGGACTGAGCAGGAACAGCTACTCAGGTGGATTGAAGCTGCTTAGAAAAGTGAAGGGATGTTCTTTCCGACACTCATAACACCAAAACTACTTCTCTCATTGCGACTATCCACCAGAGTAGCTGTCCCAGCCTTTGAGATTTTTAGACGTACCAATACCAGATCCATCTTCGGCAACTAAGGTCTCCGCTAGCTCTTTGGCCTGAGCTAATCCTGGAATACTTTCCTCAAGCACCTTACCCTCCAGTGGGCTCTTGCACTCCCCATTCTGTGCTGTTGTCGGCTGCAAAGGACCATTTGTGGCCTTTGAAGGCGTTTCCTCCCCATCAGTCCCAATGAGGCCGCTGTCCGTTTGGACCGGGCCATCTGTAGAACCTAGCGTGCTTGAATCTGAAGCGGCGGTTTGTGTTGCATCAGCATTGGTCTCTGTTTGGGACGTTTGAGTGATGGCTGGGGTTTTTTCGTTCCTGTTGGCATCCTTGTTAGCTTTCTGTTGCATGAGTTGAAGTGCAGCCATCTTCATAAAGAGAAGGTATCTAAAAAGGGACATAATCCACTATTATTGCAGGTATGGTGTGTTACTGAACAGCAGAAGCGAGGACAAACACTAACCTGTGCTCAACAAAGGCCTCAATGAGTTCTTGGCGAAGGCAGGCGAGGCGGTGGCGGTGCTGGCGGGGGAAACTCTGACGCTGACACTCTGGAGCTAACTCCTCTCCCTCCACAGGAAGGAAGTTGAGGTCAGGCGGGAAGGTGCGAAGAAGGTCCAGAATATAGTGACGGCCATCATTTCCGATGATGCCCTTACATTCGACCGATGAGCAAAGCTCCACAGCCTCGTTCTTCTCGTTGAGCACATTGTACCTCTGGACCTGAGTTGACAACCCAGAACAGGTGATCGTTAAAATGAGGTATTGCATTATCGCCCATTAGGTTATCGGTCTTTATAATATTGACTATATAAATGTAGGTACTTGTGGATGTGGACACTGAGAAATAAATTGTGTCTAAATAAGCAGCGGCTATTTTTGAGCAAACATTTGTGCTACTGACTTTGAGGGGCCTGCTGGTCTTGGCCAGAAGCTCAAGGTATTTGCTGTGGGTCACAACTGTCTTTCCAAAGTCAATGGAGCCATAGATGACGCTCTGCTCCTGCTCGCGTTCCAGGATGCCAGGGATGATTGACTGGGCGGTGACACGATAGCCTCTGTAGTCCACCACCACTGTGCCCAGTGTGTAGAGTCCCTCCACATCCACTGCCCCATAAGCTCTCACGCCATTCAAGTCATTGGTGGGTGCGGCATGGGCGGCGGCGTCCCCGCCCAGCTCACGATAATGGTCCCGCACGTCAAAGCCCGGGCTGAAGAAAATGTTGTTCCAGATGAACATCTGCATGTGCGTTTCGTCACCGGGATTGATGGCCATTACGTTTCCGTCGATGACTGCCATGGCGCCGCGTGTGGCCGCTGCTGCAAAGTCGCTGTGGACCTGCAATGAGAAGAATTTTAGACAAAACGGTGGCAGTGGTCATTTATTTACGATTAAGGTGAGACGATGTCCTCATTTATACATATTTTTTCGAAATATCCTGTTTACACAAACAATTTAACTGTATATTCAGCCTAATGAGATCCAAGAACCTGTTCCTGGGCAAATGTTTGTGTGTGTGTGTGTGTTTGTGTGTGTGGTGGTGATGGTGGGGGAACGCGACTTTTCAGAATGGTGAAATCGGAAAAATTATCCTTGGTAAATAAAACAATCTCAATGATACAATTCATGCAGTACAATAGTACCTTGAAAATAGCCCGCTCCCTTAACAGGCGCTCAGGCAGATTCTTCCTCGGAAGCTCTCTTGTCGTCTGCAGCTCCTCATTCCAATCTCTAGTCTAAAGATAAGCAAAAACGAGTTGTTAAATGTATACATGTACAAATACAAATACAATAAAGCAGACTTTGACATCTGTAAATTTCAACCAAAATGGGACATTAATGTTTTATAAAGGCAGAAATCATTATACGAGACTCCTGTAGGATGTCAAGAGTAAGCATATCTTATGCCCACTTGCATACATAGCGATGCAACCGTACAATCGTGAACAAATTACAGACCCTCACCCACCAACTTTGAAAAAAAGAAATAACTCGTTCTAATCATGATATCATGAAACAGCAGCTTAAGGCGGCATGTACATTGTATTTAACACACATAATGTAACTGTCAAGGGAAAAAAGTGATTGTCCTAGCCTCTGCAGCAGAAGAAACAGGCGAGAATGAAGAGTGTGTGGATATTTGAGAGACAACTGGCAATGATAGTCCCATTCATTGACTGCACTTGTTTGGCACGATCAAACATGGCAAATACAAATTCTTGAATCTCATCAACACACATGCTCCACACTTTGTCTTCCACCTATTTCTAAAGCATTACTGTATTGGTGCAGCTTGGCAGCAATCAGCTGGATCTGGCTTAGTAACCGGAAAAGATTACGGGACATAACATGACCCTTTTTTTGTTTGCTGTTATAGTTGATGTGACGCTAATCACCTGCAATTCAAATTCCAAATCAAATCACATCTTACTGACGACAGTCAGCCACCCTTGAAAAGTAGTTGCAGAACCCTGCAACACTACACAACAGTTGCGTCACATTCAGTCCCGCAGTAAGCAGCAGGTCGAATGTTGTGACAAACTAGTAGCCGTACCTGTCCTGGTATGTGCTCTTCATAACCTAAACGGGAAGTGTAGGCGTCCTCGGCTCGAACACAGTCCATTGCATGGTCGACCTGTGGTGATGTCCAGCTATACACCTGGAAAGGTGTGGCTATTCGCTCAAACGGATGCCTCTGGACCCTGCATTGTAAAAGACAATTACATCAACAATGTGGATTTTCTCATGTCAACCAGCGGATGAGATGTCGGAAATGTCACCTTTTCCTTTGCAGGGCAGTGAAGTTCTTCTTAAAGGCAGGGCTGATTTGGCTCAGTAGTTCAACCAGAGAATGGCTTAAGAAACTCGGGTTGGCTGGTTTGGGGTTGAAGGTGTAGGTTGTCGACCTGAACAACACGAACACAAACATGAGCATGTAAACAGTGTAAAGTGATTTTGTGGAAAGACCAAGGTTCTACATAGCATACATTCTGGCCTACAAATGTAATCGACCTAATTTATGTGACTGAACTCTTTGGTATCCCAAGATTAGGAGAATCACACAGCAAAATAGATAACGTTGCATGCTTTTCGATCACTACTTACAACATACTACTCTGTTGTATAAATGCTAAGGAACCTATGTGCAATCTTATGAGGTGATACAAGGTCTGTACTAAATATTATGACTTAAAAAAAAAAAAAAAAAGTGTTCATTGACCGATAAATGTACACCTAGTAGCAATTTTTCTCACAGTGGTTATTAGACTGTGTCACAATAAAATGTTTATTTTTGCTATACCTCTCTATATCATTCAGTCCAGCTGTACACTGGAAGCAAAATAATGTTTACTTAATCTCTCCAAGTTGACGAAATCTTACAGGTCATTTAATCATAATGGTGACTCTAATGTTGTGGCTGCTGAATATCGTCTTTCCATTTAGAATGAGGAAGATTTGTGGAGAATGTTCTAACCGAAGAAAGTACTTGACTGTTAACTGCAGCAAATGGCTCCACATGAGCCACTATGCATTAGGTTACTAGAAATGAGAGAAGTTGACTTACTGGTTGAGGTAGAAGCCACGTGTTGAGGCAGTGACACTGACATGGCGCTCTTCTACTGTCACGATGTAAAGGTACATGAGGTCGCCATGCATCTTCCTGTTGCCGGGGGGAGGATTCCAGCCACTCATGGTCAGGACCTTCAGGCACTGCAGAGGCTGTTTGGGAAGAAAAGTGGGTCCACATTTTGTTCAACTGCAACAAATGGTATTATTACACTGGAAGTGTGCACAAAAGAGTCGCAGCATGCTTGAAAACCAAAACCTCATCGTGGAAATTGGGTTTTACCTTCCATTCCTTGTTTTGTGGCTGGATAGGTATTAGAGGGCGCTCTTTACTGCCAGGGAGAATGTGTTCTGGGGGAGTGCAGTCAATCTGCTCCAGCTCGCTGCCCTTCTTCTTCCGCTTGCCACTATCTGCGGTCAAAAAAATACAAACCATGTCCACATTGCACATCAGACAAGGGTGCAGAGTCTACTACAGGATGCTGCAGCAATCTCAAGGTACCTCCAAGGTCTCCATCTGTGAAAATACTTAGGAAGGAAAGAGAGTTGCAGTCCACTCCGTTGTAGGCATCTGACGGGTCCAGACTCTTCAACAGGTCTCGGATGTGACGCACGTGGATCCGTGCTTCACGCACAGTGTACGGCTCTAAACAAGCACAGATAACAAAAAAAGTGGATCGGAATGGTTTGTCTGGGCTTGACGAATTGTCCTCAATAGAACTTTGTTAACATTTGGACTGCTCTGGCAGCTCCCATTCATCAAAGGACTTTTTAGTCATGAGACAGCCACTGCAGATGCTTATCACGCTGACCTTCCACCACTTTGAGCAGCGAGCCTTCCTGTAGACCTTCAATGGACTTGAGCTCAGCAAAGTTGGCCAACACGTTTCCGTCCAGCTGCAGCGAGAAACAGGTACGGTGGCAGGCATCCTCTCTGTCAATCAACACCTGATGGATCTCCTGCACCATCTCCTGAGGAGACACCTGAGGAAGGAGGAAGAGGAGATGGGAAGATACGGGGGAAAAAAACTATGACGACGCATGTCTGTTTTATTTCTTGTGTACCTGGAGATCAAAGGGCTCGGCACCGGGTGCCTGGATCTTAACGGTGAAACCCGTGTCCTGGATGACAATCACCTCCTGCTCGCTGGAGTCGTCGCCTCCGTTCACTTCACTGTGACTGTCCCTCTTTTCCTCCAATCCATCCATGTGCTCATGTGCATCTCCACCATTCACCATGACTGTTTCTGCACAGAAAAGCAGAGGCAAAACTCACTCATTTAGTTTCTGAGGAGCCCAAACAAAATTCTGTCACGCTGCAACCTCCAGACTATTGAACCACATGACTGGCTGATGTCCTGCCAAGCAGTTGCGTCAGCAACAATTGCACAAAAGCTCTTTAGTTTGAATGAATGGAACTATTTTGGCCAAGACATTTTCATTCAATAAATGCCACTTTTAAGCATTATACTGTCGGTACAATACATTTGTATTTACATAGCGCTTTCACAACAGCTGTCACTGCAACAAAGCGCTTTAAAAAACATCGAACATTAATACATGAGAACACATAACATAAAACAATGGCAAAACATTGGAAATAATACAATAATAACTATGCCTTTGTTGTTTGAAGCAATTATAGACGAAATAAGAGTCAGTTTCCTTTCACGCTTGCTTCATGGATCACAGCGTGCATGACGTCACATGCTTGCAACAGCCAAGCTTGGAAAGTAAACGTCCATTGACGAATAGGAGATTGACGGATAAACGTTTTTTACTACGAGTCTAAATTTGCAACTCCTACCGCTGCACAAATCATTATTATCTCCTCAAGTAAAAGTGACAATAAAAGTAAAGGCTGTGGAAATTGAGCAGCGGGACCGAGTAGTATACCGAGGGATTTATGCATTAGGGATTCAGCTGCTGTCAAGTGTGTGTGTGCACGTCCTTGCTCAGCGTCAAGGGCAACACGGCGTCAGGGTTGCTAAGATAGGGGGTGGGGCTTCATAAACTAGACCCTGACCGACACTGGCAACAAATGAAGACAGGGGGGAGTTGCAGTCACAGGACAGAGCAGCCAGCAGTCAAGCTGTGAATACCAAACAACAGCTTCACGCCAGTTTAAACTGTCCAAAACTAGGAGGAGGTGCCACAACATATTTAATATACCTGAGCTAAAAGACCTTAAAGAGTCAAAACACAGCTGCAGCTGTAACAGATGTGCTATATAAAGTTGTGCTGTACTGTATACATATTACGCATATTCTCTGAGTGAGAGATGCCTGAAGTTGCCCGACTTCAACGAGACCATCTTCCACACTTACCCATTGAAAAACATACTTGTAGAATAAATTTGTTGATGGCAAAGAACGGTTAGATTCCAGGTGAGGGACATGTATAAATATCCACTGCAGCAAATGAGTTAATTCAGATGCGGCATCTATTAAATTGGAGGCCACTAACTGTGGAAATGTCATTTCAACATACAACATAACTTGTTTGTCAAAGAATAACTGAATTCCAGTTCAAAGCAGGGAATGTATCACGCCTGGGAGCACAAAAATAGTCTGTGTCCTGTTCCAGGCAAAAATAGGAGGTCAAGGCAAAGGGATAAATTGAACATTAATCTGGCAGAGAAGCAGCCAAGTAGCAAAAACATGACTATAGATGCGCACAGCACTACTAGGAGGCGTTTACAAAAATGGGAAATGTATCAAGTCCAAGGCCTGAGACATGAGGACCCTGGCACCTCCCATGACGTCATCCAAAAGGAGGACAACCATGAAAAACAACATAAAGGCCTTATCAGAATCAGCTTTATTGGCCAGGTTTGTGCATGCCAAACAAGGAATTTGACTCTGGTTGATCTCAGCCCCTGTACAACATTTAAGTGCTTAACAACATTCAGGTGACTAACAACAGTTAAGTGGCAAGATCCAAATATGATTGCCCAGTGATGTCTCTGAAACTCCGAGTGGTGTGAGTTCATCAGAGCGACAGCCTGGGTAGTTCGAACAGACTGTGACCTAGGTGAGCAGGGTCTGTAGAGATGTTACTTGCACGTTTCCTGGTCCTGATCTTGGACAGATGGGAGGTTGCTCCCGGTTACAATAACACAGACAGGAAGCGTGATGATTTGGTTGTACAGGATGAGCTTGTGAGCAGAGGAATAGTGTGAGGGTGTCTGTGATTCTCGGGATTAACCCAGTCACCCTTCACCCGTTTCGGCAGCGTTAAAGCCGCAGAGGGTCATGCTTGACCGGTGCAACATTCTGGTCCCGCAAACCGTTTAGGTCCTATTCTTCATCCATAGAATGAGCCACAGATGGGCATCAGTTGACCTGAATGTGAGACGTTACATTTTAGAGAAGAAGATAAAATTGTGCCCTCAATTCGGATTGCAAAACAAGGACCATAAATGTCTTCTGCTTGTAAAACACGTGCATGCCTGTATTAAATGCGACATTAAGAGTTCATTTAGAGTAATGCTAATTTTTATTTACAACAAAAAAATGCATCTTTCTTCATTTATCTATGCCAGTGACAAGCACAACAATTTAATGCTCTTTTACTAGATGGCACAGGATACAACTAACAAGTGTATGGACATGTTACCACTCATACTGTTCAAATAAACAGGCCTAGATTCAGCCGATGAGTGATGATCTACTTTTACCTAGCACATGATTCTGCATCACAAGTGTTCTAAACCAGTGTCCCTAATCGTCAGCCGGTACCAGATCTAATAAAGCCATGCCATTCTGCACTATGATAATCGTTTTTCCTTCAATAATAAAGTTGTAAAAATCGAGAGAAGACAAAATCAAAATCGCGATTATTTAGATTGATCGTCCAGCCCTAGATGAGGAACAATTGTTGCATCAGTCCATTGCGGGATGGTATGTTTATTAGAGGAATTCGTTAAGGATAAAATACGGTATTGTCCTCAGATTAATGTTGGTTTGCAGTAACGCAGCAGCTCTGCTTTTATTTAAAAAAACTAAAAAAACCAAAAAAAAAACATGCATAACTGCATTAAATACGTCTTTAATTTCAGTCATGGGTTATTTTCAAATTGCCACGAGACCATTGATACCAATCCCAACTGCAGCAATAATGTGGATCTTTAAAATGTCAATCGATACATTATCACATCGGTCGAGTGGTTGACACGTTGGAAGGAGTTTTCTTGTCAAACGAGACGAATGCCACAAGACTACAACGCAAGCTACGGTGACTTGCTTGCCAAGTTGTGTAACTTTTTTTCTCGGCTGACTGCCGTCCTCGGCTCGGTGTCAATCGAGCAACATGAACACCGTGCTTCGGCTTCAACGAGAACGGCTCCACGTTTCAACGTCAGTACTCACCGGCTTGTCTTATTAGAAGCGTAACCTTCCCTTTCACATTAACGCACCTTCATGACTTTTACTATGTAAGCAACGGCTTCCGCTTCCCGGGCCAGAGGGACACTCGACTTCATCCCCACCGGTGGGGGAGGAACGCAAGTCGGGAGCGCGTTTAGACAGGCTCATTGGGTGCTTTGACGTCTTAACAATGAGTCATCTTGGACTATTATTCACTAGAGTAAATAATCAAGTGTGAGATATAGTCCAAAACGAAAGGGAAACACATTTAAAGGATAAGGTTTGGAGAGTGACCCCCGTGTTTGTGTCGAAAGTGTGCGACGCCACTGAAGGTGACCTTCAGTATCATATACGTCACTACGAGTTTGCGTGAAACGTTTCCAACTTCGGATAGTTTGCATTTTCGGTTTTCAAATGAAAAGCAACTTTATACGATTACTACATGCACGCAGAAGCTGTGTAATATTGTTTCCACTAGCATGGCTAAAGCGCTTGACAGCGGGCCAAATGTTAGCATTCCAGCTAAACTGTTTAGGTTGGTTACTTGTTCATCGGCATCCATTGACACGTACTATCCCTATAACAGACTTACGAAAATAGTCTGCTTTTGTATATTGCTTTTAAAAAAAACAAAAACAAATGAAACATTATACTGTTAGCATGTAGTACAGGTGTAACACTAGCCGTTTAACATGACTCAAAGAAGGTAGAGGTGAAGCGAGACAAACATAAATGCAAGGAGCATACTGTTTACGCGTATATGAAACAGATATGACATCTCACCACAGCTACACGACTCCTTTAAATGCGCCCTGCTGCTCTCGTGGGCGTCCTGAGCACCATCCCCGGCTTCCTCCGCAGCAACATCAGCCGGACTGCAACCGGGCGCAGAAGCCGGGGTGTCGTCCGTCTTGCTCACCATGGTCAAAAAGACTAAACAGGCGATCTGACAGTGTTGGAGAAGAGCTATTTACGAGTCGGCTTGGCTTGGTGTGCTTTTGGGCCAGTTGGCAATCTGCATGCGCATTAGACGGGCTTACAAAAACAAGTGCGATAGGAAGGACAGAGATGGATGGACCACACGTGCTTTTCTCCTTTCCTCCTTTGACCTCTTTGCCTTTGCCTCGCTTGGCCCCGCCCACTGACCGAGGCTACTACGGAGAGTCACACGTAACAAATCTCTAACACTTACGTATGAATGACCGAAATTGACCAAATGAATTAAATGACAATACAATGAAACTTTATTTTAATTAGCATGAATTAATTAAATGTTACATTGATTAATTAATCATGAAATTGAATAATAAATAAATCAACAAATAAATACTCTTCTTGTTCTTTTGTGTTACTACATAAGACGTTTTGAGGTTCTCAATATTTAATCATTGTAATTATATACTAAGTGTTGTAGAGATTTTTGTTTGTGTATTGTTAATTATGAAGAAATAAGGTGGCTGATTCTGACATGTCTTTAAGAATGTTTATACTCATGGTACTGAGAGTAAAACATGTCAACAGTGTATTCAGCCAACCATCTCTCTCCCTAATCTCCTTTCTTTCTGATTCACATCAGTCTTTTATAACTTGACTTGAATCTAGGGATAAATATCAAGAACATAGCAAAGGCATTCTCCAAAACAGAATGAAAAAAACGTTCATCATCTGCCTTCTTCCCTAATTTGCTCACTCCCCAAGACAAGTGAGAGGTTGTTCTTATCACAATCTGAAGGACAAATATCTAGGTTTTCATTCAGAACTGCTTTCTTTGTATCAAATACTGTATGAATACAATGTTCTTGCTCCAGGGGCACTTCTAACAAAGATAGCAACATGCTAAAAGTACAATAGTACACTTTGATGGTTGCTCTATGTAATTAATTATGCTACTGATGACTGAAACATGCAAAGTACTTTCAGGTAACACTTATTGGATGCTTACTTAGGTAATCATGCACCAATTAACTCTACATGATAATTGAACACATCTACCATTTTATTATGCCAATATTAGTAATATGCAATTTGCAATTCATCTTTTCTATTGGATCTCATTAGATGGCCTTTCACACAAACTAACCAGCAAGTGCATTATAAATAATTCAAAACAAACAGACAGGAAGGTCTCGTTTTTTATTTATTATTTTATTTTTACAGTGCATCCTACAAGACTGATGCAGGTGTCAGTTCACCCTAGGACATGGACAACATTGGGAGGAACTCCTCCTTTGTGGTTGATGGTATTGAGCACACGTCAAATAGTGCATCACCGGCAGGAGCTGGATGGTGCCGCTAAGCATTGCCTGAAATTGTTCTAATAACTCCACACTGAATAAAAAGATGGAAGACACTTTCTCTGGCTGGGGGAAGTGAAGATATATTGCAGCAAATTGAGGATAAATGATTTAAAATAAGAATAATGAAAACGATTAATTATAAGGGCACTCGCTTCGGTAAGCTTGCTTTGGCTCATTCCTGTGACTCACTCTGAAGCACAGACGCAAACCAAGTATGTTAAAGCTGAATATGTATAAATCCTGAATAGGACCTACTCTACTGAAGTGCTACAACAAGCTCCAACTAGATGGATAAAGAGCTTAATCTACCTGATGTTTTGTTTTAGATACTCTGAGTTTAACAGTCTTAATTTAATATCAACCTGTAGAGCAAAATTGTACCAAGTTGTAAGAAAGACAAATGAACCAGAATAGTGCACCCAGTTTTGCTATGATGGCTTACCATTTGGGAAAAGGGTTTTAGCTGGCATTCTATCCTGACCGTCATATGTGGCATAAACCCATGCCCATATGTTTATTGCCGCCACTCATCCAGCACATTATCAGTCCTCCCATGGTCAGTCTGTTTATCAGATCAACAGAATCTTACAAAAGTCAAACAATGAGGCATTAAGCGAATGGAGACAATAGTAATTAAATATGAACATACTACATAGTCTGTAAAACAGCTGTCACAACCTATAGATTATATATATAAATATAGGAATACATTGCTCTTCTGAAGACAAAAGAAAATATTCAAATTTTATATCTGATGTCTGATGAGTTAAGCATCACACTTCTCATCACAAAAAAATAGTTTTTAAAAGGAGGACCCAGTCACATTAATTACAAAGAGGGAAAAATGTGAAACTATAAACTTAGAAAATAAAACACATGGTTTGCTGTTTGAAAAGGCAGCCATTATAATGGAGCTCTGGATGTAAAAGAGAAAAAAAAGAAAATACTGACAGAAGAAATATTCATAGTTTGCTTATTGTATTCAGCTCGCTCATATTATATATATTTATACATGGGGTTTTCTTCTTATTCTTGCATAACTAATAATATTCTGTGCAAAGCTCGTGTCTTTACTGACAATCTCCCTGCACATGTTGATACTGCTACAGTATTTATGAGTTAGTACTATACACTTTGAAAATGTTACAACCACACCACCAACTTAAAAAAAGCCCTCACTTAACCAGCAGTCACGTTCTTATTGGTCCGTTTTTCCTGAGTCGTAAATAAAAGGACGTTTCTCGAGCTGATTAGTTGCCTCTAGTGTTTTTGTTTGAAACACAGAATGTGATGAGTGATTCAGGGTTGAATAACAACTGTGCAACTGTTTATACAAAGCAATTCATGTATCAAGCACACAGTTTAAAAAAACACATTTAAGAGGAATCGGTTAAAAAAAAAACGTTTCGTATTTCTAATTCAGTCTCATATAATTTTGATTAAAATGCACAGTGTATTCCTTAATTCAAACATTTCCTGTCTGACAAATTACACTTTTCACTTGTCAAAATGTAACAACCGTCTACAGTGAGTTTAATTGAGTCATTAAAGAATGGACCGTTTGGTCTGAATGTATTTTTGTGTGAGGACCGTATAAATAGTAAGTACGATTCCTTACAGATATTTAGCCACTATCTCCCAATTTAAATACAGAACAATTACTACAGATATAGTTGTATGAAATTAAGACAAGTTCAACATTTCTGTTGATCTGCGATCATCTATAGATGGACTCACACAGACACAAACACTCAGACATTTTCAGCTGTGGCTCTCGTCTTGATGTCACACAAACACAGTGAGGGGGGTGATTTATGGTTCACCTTGAAAGGTCACAGTTGGTCGTAACCAAACAAAAAAAAGCTCGTCGTTCACCCAACATGGCTGTTGCTCTTAAGGCCCCACAGTACACAAGCGACACCCATGTAAACACATCATTCTAGTCGATTCAAAGACTGACTTAAAGTGACACGTACTGAGTTTTGTGTTGTAGTCCATAACATTAAAAATGGTCTCCAGCAGAGGTGGGCAAACATTTGGGGACACGGTTGATATTGAACAGATACATGGCTCAGGTCATTTGGAGATGAGGTAAAAAAAAAAAAAAAAAAAAAAAAGGAAAGGTTTGAAATTATAATGAGAAATTAAAAGGATGAATGGATATAATAAATGCATGATTGTTTTGACTGTTTAACTAAGAATGTATTAAAACCATCTAATCAATTATTAAAAATATGTTAGTAATGTTACATATTTCATATATTTTGTTTTGAATGTTTAACTATGAATATATTCAAATCATCTTATAAATTAATAAAAATATGTTACTAATGTTACATATTTTGTTATTTACAAGAAATCTTACAATCCATTCTTTAATTATGTGACATTAATGTGATATCCAATACGACAAGGAGTCTTTACAATGTAAATGGACTGAAGAACGTGACAGGCCATATGTGGCCCCCAAGCCATAGTTTGCCCACCACTGGTCTGCAGTGTAATTTAGTCAAGGTGCAGAATGACAAAAGCGTTGACAGAACCGAAAAAGATCAGTCCTTTGCTAATCTGCCTGTGCCTCAGCAGCAGGGGGCGCTGCGGTTGCAGACAGCAGTACATCTTTTTCAGGCACCACTACCCCTTTTTGAGCTACTTCCTCCTCATCCCCCAGTTCCACGCCAAGCAGAGGAGGTCTCTGTGTTAGCATTTGCTTGGAGCGCACTTGGAGCCTCCAGGGATGAAGAAAGAGGGCGGGGTCCGGCATGGCTGCGGGCTCCGCGGGGCCCGTCACTTTCTCCATGGGCACACATTCCCGGGCGCGCTCCATTCGTGAGGAAGCTCTTGTGCTCTTGCGCTTGGGTTTGACCACAGGAGAGGAGTTGGAGGCTCCCGGGAGCAATTGCTGGGGGGAGATGTGTTCGGTGCTGTGCTGAGTACCCTGACCGGATGCTCTGGTCAGGAGCGCATGCCTCTGCTGCAGTCGCTGGTGATGCAGCTTCTGCTTGGCAGCGTGCAGCTGGAAGGAAAGGTACGCCGCCGCCTCTGTCTGTTTCTGCAGCTCCGTGTTCAAGATGGTGGAGCAGTGGCTGCGTCGTTTGAGCTCCTCCAGGAAGTGGCGCTCTTTTTCTTTCAGATTAGCTCGAAGGGCTCCCACCAACGCGCCTTTGTGACTCAGCTCTTGACGAATTTCTCCTATGGTGCATTCCTGCTCACACACACGGTCTTCTACATCCCTGCAGCGAATCTCCAACAGTTCCTCTTCCTCTTGTATTTCTAACACAAAGACAAAAGAGTAATGTCGAATTGTTAATTCATTTTGCTTTGACTTGCGGGCACAAATGTCCGATTGGAGCACTGAATGGTGACACTGAACTCAAGTGTTGTGTTCAATGATTTCATTTTATCATATAGTATTGTTTCTTATGTATTGGTGGATGCTGGAACACACCATTGGCATTTCCATTCATTTCAATTGGAAACAATTATTTGAGATACAAGTATTATACATTTTGCAGAATGGTTGCGGAATGAATTAAACTCATCTCAAGGAACCAATGTATGTTGTTGATATATGTAGACATGGGGCAATAATGTGTATGACCACTCGATAATGTATGCTTATCTGGCACCAATACCTAAAAATAAAACATAGCTGGACTCAAGCAGTGTATACTAAAAGTTCATTCAGTTAGATCTGATACATATTGTCTCGAGAGACACAGTGCCTGCAGCGTCCTCTCCACACAATTTTAAAGCTGACAACACTATATTATTTTTACTTGCTTGCTCTGTATACAACCTTTGCACCCTTCATTGCTGTCAAACCCTCAGAGGCAAAGGAGGGCGGTGCACATAAAAAGCGGAGTCAGAACTGGGCCTCCAGGCTGACTGAGCAAAGCTGGTCAAAGGAGGAGATTACATCCTTTGAGGCTAGTGCTCATGCCTCAACGGCAGAAATAGGTCAGTATCTCTGTAGGGGAGAATCCCAAGGGTGGGGAGACAACTGGTCATTCCTGAAGCAAAAATACACAACCTGGATAAGACATAAATATAAGAGAAAAAAAAGAGAATGGATGCACTCTTAATGTGATTAAGTGTGATACTCCTGGACATAGACTCTCTCTTCTGTATTCCAGGAAAGCTCCTCAAACATTGAATCTCAGGTTTGCTGTCGCCCATCATCACCACACCCAGGTTGAGCTTGTACATAATACTTGAGAGTTCATAATGTGATCTTCATATCACCCTGAACTCTTCTCCCCTCCATCCCGTCTGCCGCCTTTTTGCTTCCTTTTAATCGCTCGCTACCTCCCCTTTCTTTGCATCTCACGAGCTCTCATTGCCTACTTCTGCTTCCTCGCGCTGTCTGCTGTAAACAGACACCTCCCATGGGACCACAAGGGGAGACAATAGCTGAGGGGAAAAAAAGAGGACGGATCAATTTTCCTGGGTGGGAGGAGAAAGCACTCTTTTGATGGATAGGCACATGCCTTGGAAAAAGAGATGGCGCTAATGGCTGCGTAATGCAGCTACACGGGCGCTGCCCGCTTATTGACTCCTCTGTCTTTCGCTCACTGTGACAAAATGGTGCACATCTCTAAATTGAGGCTACAATAAAAACATCCAGCAGGGACAGCATATTGTGTTCCAGGACAGTGTGTCTTTGCAAGAGTTTTTGTTATCCCCACTGCCCTAATAAAGCCGCTACGCATTTGCTCTTTTCATTTCAGATTATTGGGTCAGCTCCTATTAAAGCATTTACAGGCTATGTGAAAAGAAAGGACGGTTTGTGAGGAAAGTGTCAGAGAAGGAAAGAGGGCAAGAGGGAGAGGGTGAGAGAGAGAGAGAGAGAGAGAGAGAGAGAGAGAGAGAGAGAGAGAGAGAGAGTCCCTGGGGGATGGGGAAGAGGCAAGGATTTAGGTGTGTTGCTGATACTGCATTGGGGGTTGTGCTTGGATATGGACTGAACGTTGATCTCAAAGAGATGTAGGTTACCATACTGTAATAAATGCACTATGAGGGATTAAATTTATCTTTCAACGTACCTATTTGGCTTCGACCCAGAGGTTTCACTTTCAGATCATTGGTTAACTCTGAAAAGCAGAAAAGATACAGGTTTAAGAAATACAGTAATTATTTAGAATTGAAGTTTGAGCCAAAAGATCTCATAAAACTCAGTGACATTTCAAGAAGCTTTAATCATTTCTTAATGAGTTAACCAATGCTGGATGCTATTGCAAACTACATTTCCATATGTTCATACATAATTAATGAAGCTAAATTTGAGACTTTGCATTAAAGAATGACTGGTCAAGTTACATTACTTTGTCAAAACTGTCTTTACTGCAGTATGAAATACAGCGTGCTGCAGCTTTATGAGTATTGCTCTGTCTGAAATCAATATGTAGTACTTAAAGAAAAATGGCTGCCTATGCACTCTTACTGTCTGTGCACAATGTTTATTGACAGAAGGCGAGTGACACAAAGCAATGTAATTAAAAGCAAATTCAGCCAGGTTCAATTGTAGTTTATTCAAATCATTATTACAAAGGCATTGACATTTACTATTTTCTATGCTTGCACTCTTTGTGGAAAAGAAATTGACAAAGTGTCCAAATATACAGTGTGCTATTTTATAGTCAATTCGGGAACACTGTATATTGAATGTTTACGCTCTCCACTAGGGATACATGATGATGGCCAAAATGATGATCACAATTATTGATCATATTAGGGAAAATATCTGGATTTTTATTGCAATACTTTTTAATGCAGCAGAAAACTTTAAAACAAATTAACAATTCATAAAATGAAAAATAAAAAATAAGTTGACTGAGGAAATTCCAATTTACCAAGGACTGACTGAATATATATGCTATGATCTTCTTTACTATCACAAGACCAGCCAACAAAACATCCTTTTCTCTCACTTGTTATTTCGGCTGCTTAATGAAGCCTCAATCACGTGCTTGCCCTCTGGTGGTTAGCTGACTTACTGGTTGAGAAAATGCTTGATAAGATATGCGGCAGAGGCTACATTTGAAATACTAATATTAGTAAAATCAGGTAATTATAATCATGTCTGCCGAAATTGTGATTACAATTAAAATTGGATTCATTGTGCAGGCCTACCGGTCAAATCAGTCTGATTTGTAAATTGGAGTGTTAAACTACAACGCTAAATAGAACATAGATTTTTGGATTAAAAGCATGACTGTCACTGACCTTTTTGGCCAGCTCATCCTTATTTCATCCTGTAAACATCTGGGACCCTTTGGGTGGATTATATCTGATGCTCACCAAATACTCTGACTAATGCTCTGTGCCTTTTAGGATTATGGATGGAGTCAAGCAGCACATTATTCTGCAAGTGTGTGATTTAGCTGTCTTTTCAGAAGATTTTCATTGGTGTTTGACGCCATGCCTCATGCAGCTTTAATTATCTAGTTATTCTAAATGACTGCTGTGCCCCATTTCAAGGCCCAAGAAACAGACTAAATTGCAATCTTAACACATGGTAGGTGGCAACATCAGGCGTACCTGCACAATCCAATCCTGCTGCTGTATCAACAATCTTGCTATTACTAAAATAATAATACTCAGTTTGAGTGTTATGAACTTAACCTAATGTTTATTGTTGTGGTTGCATCATACAGAAGCTTTAACTCATAGGTGTCAAACTCAAGGCCCGGGGGCCAGATACGGCTCGCCATATAATTTTATGTGGCCCGCGAAGACAAATTACTAAAATTACAAATGCTCTTCACTTTTACAAAAATAAGTAAATATTGCTTACTATTCTTTTTTTTTATTTGAAACATTTGAACAGTTTTTACTAGTCACTGATTTCAAAACTAGTTATTCACCAGTTTGTTTTGTAGCCTATACTGTATATGGAAGATGTCGACAATCGGCTTCACTGCTTTGCTCCTCAAATAGCATCACAAAAGGCTCACATACACGACCATGCAGCTGGAAAAGGAAAAGGGAAGAATATGGGACGTGAGACAGAAGGAATGAGGGATATTATGGAGATTACTGACTGCCATCAGACAGCAGTAGTTCAGCATGTAAGTGGTGTTCCAAGTGGTGGATCAATGTATGGAGATTGGGATTGGTAGTTGGCGGTGTGGCTCAAATGGAGGCGCCCCTGAGGAAAAAAACGTCTGTTTAACCTTCTACATTTTGATGCAAACGCAGTTAAAGGCGCAAATCAGATAGTTATTCATTTTTCGAGCCATCTGAGCTTCTTTCATACTGTTCAGAGCTGTATAAGAAGAAGACTCTTACGGGAACAAACGGAACTTTACTGTACTCGAGCTTGCCAACGTCGGCAAAAGCGCTCTATATCATGACAATGAGACACCAATGAATTGTGTTTTCAGGGACATAGAGGTACGTGCCTCTGCCAGAAAAGCGAGCCAACATTCCTACACTCTAATACAGCAGAATTCAGATCACCCTCATAATGCCCTTTAGGAAGCTGGCAGAAAGCACTCGTTGAAGCCAAGACCACAAACGATTATTGTTTCAAATTCTTCAAGATCTAGTCCGTTCTTCAAGTGTCGTGTCCCACGAAAACATTAGCTCTATGTGTCTCACATTGCAGGATGTTTTATTTGCTGTAAAATAGCCCTTCTGTCTCATGTTACTGCTGAAAAAAGTCCATAATTGCAAAATATGATAATCCTTCTGATCATGCTGTGTTTGGTTTGGCAAAATCTGCCATATGTTGTATATGGTTACGACCTAAGACACACTTATGGTAGTTAATGTGGATAAAGGAGTGACTGTTTGGATGAAGCAAAGACAATAAATTATTGAAGTGGTAGTAAAGTTAGTGTTGGTGTTAGCTGGATTTGATCAAATGAACTGTATAGATCCAGACCCGGTAAACCATAATGATGTCATCTCCGGGAATTACAGAGTGACATCACCATGTTGTCATTGTCTGACATTGATTTATGCCAAAAGGACAGTTATGATCCTGGCCTACAGCGGGTAGTAAGCATTTGCCACAACTGTAGAATTTATGGATATATGTATATCTGTCATTACAGTAATAGTTATCTGCAAATTAATTGGAGATTGGATGTTGGACAATGTTTGGTGCTCTCGTCACTAGAAAATACCATATGGTTTACTTTGTAAGTAATACTATCAAAATGGAGCAGCCAATTGCAAATCAGGCAATGAAAATGAATATGTCAAAGGTGGCACGCATAAAAAAAGGAAAGTAAAAGTAGTACTGATTCAACTGCTGTGCCAAAGTAAAAAAGTACAAAGTACAAACATTATGAACACCTTTTTTACATTCTGACTTCATCTATGAAGGGTGAAAAAAATAACAAGCAGATTTGAATAAAGTGAGGAGTAGGTTGTACAGGCATTTGCTTTCCACAGTAGGTAATAAAAGTACAAATTCATCAGAAAAAAAATACTCAAGTACGTTGTGAAAGAAAATCTAGTGAAGTACAGTAATGAAGTGCTTCCCACCACCGCTTAAAAAGAAAAAGCTGAATCATAATTTGATGCATCCATTTTTAATAAGCCACTTACCCGTGCATCGTCTCTGCAGGGCAAGAATCTCCATGTGAAGCCCGTGGAGCAAAGTGAGGTGCTCCTGTCTGAGGAACACCACGCTCCTCTCCACGCTCTCCAACTGCCGGGCCACTTTGCTATCTTCAGCCATGGCTGGCTTTCCACTCGTGGGTAGGTGAGGGTCCAAGGTGGGGGTCACTGAGATGGGACTAGGTTTGGAAGTTGGAAGCTTTCCATGGGAAGTTGTGGGGAATGTATGGGAAACAAAAGAAATTTACAAAATTGAACGTTGGCTCTTAAGCGGAAACTGAAACATATAACGCTGAGAAATGAGAATAAAAAAAACAGATTTCATGCAAGTGCAGTGGTATCTTAAATGATAAGAGTTACAAGCCGTCGCTTGGTAAATTTTTGGAAATACGAGACTACTTTATATATGTTGCCGCTCGAATGCCCTCTCATACGGGCAAGGAGAGCAAGCAATTTTGCATGAAAGCTGTCTATGACAAGACCAAATTGCGTTTCTTATTTTACTCACAATTTCAAGTTAATCCCCATTAATTTCCATCATTGTCATGGAAAGTTTCCAATTTGGAATATTTCCGAAATCCTGCGGTTTTCCACTCCTTTGCAATTCTGGGACGCACATTTTATGGATGTGCAACCCTGTGGAGCTCCAGAACGGCTTTCAAAGACGTCATCACCAAAGAAGTTCTTATTGAGGTTCTGCCCTAAGGAGGAAAAGAAATTAACACTGGATTTAGCTGGACAGAAAAATCATAACTGAGTGTTTCTTTTTTAACTTACCTTTAATGTAAAGTATTCAAGACAATCGACCGCCAAGGCATATAAATATGCTGTTCTCCAGCGTCGATTTTTCAAGCTGCATTCTTCATGCGGTTCCAGTGAACATGAAGCAGTCTCAAAGTGTCGACAGTGCTCAAACGCGGCTGTACATAATAAACGAACATGGCTCCCCCTCCAACACGGCGACTGCTTCGTTTCTATCGAGCACCGTGGCACCCAGCGTTAACATGCGCAACATCTTTCTGACGCCCCCGGTGTGAGGCGTCAAACTGCTGGGGATGGATGGATGATACGCGCTGCTGCGGGAGGGGGGGGGGGGGGGGGTGATGAGATCACGCGAGAACAGACATCGGACCACGGAGGCGACGTAGCAGCTGATTGGAGAGATCCAAACATGCCAAGCTATCACATGGGGGCCACACAAAACATACTTCCTAATTGTGATTTAACCAAGGCACATATTTTACACTACCAAAATATTACTCCGCGCCTAATAACAATGCATTAAAATGAGTCCTGAAATAATACTGGTCAGTTATATATTTAAATCTGAGACTACTTTGAGTGCCCTTGAGCGTAGTTTTGACGTATTTTTTCCCAGCACATCAAATTTTGACATTTCCTCATTTTTGTTTTTAAATTTAAACTATAAAAGCTTGTGGAACACAGTGCGTTGTAATTTACAGCTATGATGTTTCAGGAAAAAAACCCTCAACAATCCACCTGATGCTGATCCTTCGTAAATATTATTTAATCCTAGTAATATTACGAATGGTTTGTCCAAACACCTGCACATTTTATAGTGTGCAGTTTTGTTTTGGTGTGGGTAGTAAACCTCCATGTATGTGCCAAGGATGAAAATTACACGTTGATTGTGACACTGCATTTCCCCCTTGTGGATATAATACGAATTGCAGCACCTGCCTCATTATTTACAGTACATAAGAATAGGAAAACAATCTAGAATGATTCTCTTTATTGTAACACCAAATAATGTTTTTATAAACATAAATTGGGAGTGTGAGATACAAAATAATCTGTGCCAGAAGAAGTAAGTAATATTTACACTGAGCAGAGCTAGGTTGCTAGTGGATAGACTGGTATCTTGTGCTTTGTAATTCATGAGATCCCTCATGCATGTCACTGTAGTCACCCTTAAAAAAGGTTGAGGTGTCATTATTTTTTCACATCATAGTCATGATATTTAGATAATAAAACAAATTTTCTTAACTAAATACAGTATTGAAAATATAATTTCAACCAAGTCATTATGCATGTTGGAAAAGATGCATGGAAATCGTCTTAAATTATCATATATTCTCACAATGTTGATGTTGCCAAAACTTCAACAACTTTAAATAATGCATCTCAATTTGGCTGCCAATCATCAATACATCACAATGAGGGTGCAATCAGACTCACCGACACAAAAATGGCAATTACATTACACTGGTCGAAAGAGGTACAGTCCACTGCCTAGTAAGTGTACTAAAAACGTTTTTGTTTTTTTTAATCAAATAACAGTATATTGATCTTTATATAAGGCTGCTGTGATAAACACTGTATAGCGTTTCCATTCAGGTGGACAACTGCAAGTCAAGAGCAGCTTCGGTTTTCTAGTCCTTCTGTGGCAGTGGGTTCGCACATACAAACATTTAACAGCAACACATAGATTGATTGATTAAAAAAAAAAAAGGTTGCTGTGAGGCAACATAAACACAAGTACGATTGCTAGTTTCAAATGCTTGAAGCAATCAGCTCATTTGTAACGGAACTTTTCTTTAAGAACAAATAAATTACAAATATACACAATTTAACCCCAAAACCAAAAATACAATTAAATTTGCTGCTTCAGTTCTCAGGCCAAAGCAGATTCCGTATGACTGATGATTTGATGACTGTCATGTTAAGGTGGTTTGGTTGTGTTGAATGACTGAATACTGTTGTTTGTGTTACATGGGTTCATTATTGACAAACTCCAGTCCTTGGAGGTCACAGTCCTACATATTCTCAAAGTTTCCCTCCTTTAAACACACCCGATTCAATTAATCAGGATCATTATCAGGCTCCTGCAGGAACACTTCGAAAACATGCAGGAATGCAGCCCCCGAGGACTGGAGTTTGACACCTGTGTGTTAGCTGCATGGTGTTGTTTGGTCATCTTCCCGTTTTTAAGTGCTTTGTCATCATTTTGTGCGACATGTAATTATAAAGCTTTTTGGGTCGTGCCAATTAGTCAGACTGGCAGGCAGAGTTCGGTCCCTGGCCACTGCTAAAAAAACGTTTTTATTCCAAAATAATCCTCTAAACTTGGCATTTAACGCTTCAATTAACAGAAGTAATCGAACAGTTCTACAAATACTAAGGACGCGCAAAGTGAAGTCACCTCTCCTCTTTTTAAAGGGTAAATTTGAATTTGATAGTTTGTATTGAAATACTTTGGTTTCTGACATCGATCATGCCTGAAATGAAACCATGTGTCAATTAACCAGTGCTGGCTTTGCGCAAACGCAGTCTGGAGGCAAAGTAGTATTACTTTCGTATAACCCCACAAAAACAGGCTAGATTAGTATTCGCTAGATTGGCAGCACAGAGTAGCCCCACATTTTGTCTCTAGCTTATATTCTGGTTAGCATGGTAAAAAATGAATGCATTGGCATGAGACAGAAGTGCACTCCATAACCAGATGATGTCAAAAAGTGTGACCTGTGAATATTAAATGTGCTGTAGTTCTTTATCTCCCATTTTCTATAATGTAGGAATATTACAAACCTTTTACTAAGACACCTAGGAATCATTTTTTTAGGGGGGCGGGTCACCCTAAGGTCATTGAGCTGACTGCCGAGTGTGCTGTCATCTACAGGCCATTATAAGAATGGCACTTCGCACCAGCAACACATCGGACAGATCCAAGTAGGTTTATTTTTGACTATTTCACAGGTTCCCTGTTTGCTTACATGGTGGTGACATTTGGCTGCTGAATTCCAACCGGGGCCGTTTATGGGATTCTATTGACACTTCCCTGAATATTTTCAGTTTCTGTGCATGGGCCAAATATAATCATCCATGCTGCACCCATATCATATTATGGGGATTTATTATGCCACATTTGACAATGTTGAACAATGCTTGTACTGAAAGAAGCAAACAGGTGTTAAAAACCTTTCTGAGGTAGCAGGCTTGATGTTAAGCTAAAAACAAAAAAAATACATCACCTTTGCAAAACTAGTTTAAATAAAGATTAGATTTGGTTGATTAATTCATTCAGTGGTGAACAAGCCCACACCCATACGTCATATAAACGATGATATACAATAACGCCGCAAAGTGTTGCTTCAAATGGAGGCGCTTGTGGGCTTCACTCATCATAAGCTACATTTGGGGAAAACCCAAAGCGGGTCTCTGCAGTGATGCGGTAAGTGTCATTTTAGTACGTGGAAGAGTGGAGAAATGTAGTGAAGCTGAATAACAACAACAAAGAGGAGAAGAAATGTACCAAATCAAACACCAAAGGTATTCTCCCTATGTTTCCTTGTCTTTCTTGGCTTCCCGAGTGCTGCTCTGTAGGAAGTCACTCCTGAGCAGGCGGTAAAACAGAATGATGTTCATGACCGTCATAATGGCCATGCCCACACTCCCCAACGTGTAAGCCATAAGGGGCACTTTGTCTCTGTTAAGCACCAGCCAGCGGGTCATCCAGGCCAGGGTGTTGATGCGGAACACCACGTAGGTGCCCAGGTTGATCATGCTGTTGACCCGGTAGACGGTGCTGGCGGCATGGTTGGCCATGCGCAGGATCTGCCTGAGATGGAGGAACACCGAGTTGACCTCAACCAACAGAGCCACCACAGCAAAACCAATGTAGCGGTACGTCATCACAGATAGGCCGAAACAAGTGATCACCTAGACACACAGGAAGGAACCATGTTATGCCAAAGCAGAAATTTAAAAAAATACAGTGCTGTTTTGACTTATGATTTTAATTTATTTCATGATGCAGTCCATAACTAAGTTTACGTTGATTCGATAATGAAGAACTAAGCAACTTTGCAACTAAGCTGCCATAATTAGGGCCCGTCTTATTATTCGTCTGGCTAATTTAATCGATTAATATTCGCGTTTTTAATCACATTACAACATAAGTTAGGAATAATAAAATAACCACATTCACATTAAGGTAACATCATTATTCCACTGGCCACATTAACAATTACTTTCCTTAAATGATAATGGACAAGTCTAATGTTGCATCATATATGTCCATAATTTCTCTGCAATTTAGATTTACAGTGAGTGTTTTTATGTTTTTTTGTGTTGTTAAGGTAGACTGTGATAATGTCAGGGTTGCATTTATAGGGTATCAGTGATCCATCCATTTATGCGACAGTTTCATTGGCAGAAATGCAATACGTGTATTGATTTTAATGAACATTTAATCTCCTTTTACACTTACATGAGAGCCACCTGTAGGTTTTATTTATAAACAAAGTTAAAATGCATCAACATGCACTGAAGACAATATCGAAACATCGCAGTGACAGGATTTAGAGCAAAGGTCAACACACACCTTTGGTAAGCAGCTCTTATAAAATTCTGTTGAATAACAACTAACACTCAGTCCCCACAAGGCGGCAGCATCGGAAACCCAAGCAATCCAACAACTAGGCCCTTCATGACGTGTGACACACGTGCTTTTACAACCATAACATCCGATGTTTGAGCCCGCCCACTAACCATTCAAACTCTTTGACACGTGAATAAACAGTGATAAGTTAGACAGGTAAAAAAAGAAAAAAAATCAGCAAGTGACCCTGAATAAATCATGTGTATTTAAAAAAAGGGCTACTCCTAGAAAGAGGAGTAAAGTGCTGAACTGTCTCAATTTAAAGACGGTCTGCTCTATTTAACCGTGGACTGATTGCCATTTACAGATACTTTTGTCAGCAAATCTTTGCAACTTCATGCACATAAATATTCTTGTCAGTCATTCAAAAATAGATTTATGGATGTTTTTTTTGTGTCTGTATGAGACAGGGTTCACTTTTGGGTATTGAAAATAGAACACTGTGTATCTTTTAGGGCAGGACAGCTTTAACCAACACCTTCAACCACTGTTTAGATGACAGATTAACTGACTACTCACTTTGATTATTTCTTTAGCCTGAGTGTAAATCAAGGCACCCGATTCAGTGTGCTTAACCACACACCAACATTTGCTCCTTGTCCTATCACTTACATCTTTAAGTCTATTGACTTTCATTATGAGGAGAAATAAATGTTTTGGCTTGTGAATGTCTTGCAGCAACTTACATTTATATCTAGTCTAATTCCAAATGGTTTATATTTTTATTTTCTACACATCGATCGATATATGGCAAAACATAGTGAAAATATTAACTTGACGCTCAACCATGCTCATCTGCAGGCATACATTTACACCCGTAATATAAAAAAAATATTATTTCTTTCTTCAAAAATTATAGGAAAATTAATATTTTTATTTCTTCTATTTTATAACTTGTCTTATTGCAGGAAATAAATCACTAAAGATTTGTTGTCACATCTACACAACATTGCTATTTGGCTGACAACTAGAACTGGAAAAAAAAAAAGCACGTATTGGTGGCCCATTTATAAAAACACATACAAACATGACAACTAACATTTAATGATAGAAACTTGCAACTAGCAGTCAATGAGTGGTGAGCTCATTTGTGAAATTAAAATCATTCCAAAATTACTTCTGTTCCTGAACGGTACACATCCAAGCTTTCGAGTCTCTGCAATAGATGACAATGGTGACAAAAGAATGCATTTACGACAACAGAATGCACAGCGGGGTCACAACCAAAAGCTGAAGAGCAATTGACACAAAACTGTCGAGCACTAAACAAAAGGCAAATTGACGAGGTGGTCGTTTTATAACAAAAACATTGAAGGGCACCGGCACATGTCTGGCTTTGTATTCACCTTCTGTGGCAGGAAGTACTGCAGAGGTAGCATTAATAACTTGGCAGCTTTTTACTGTTCTGCCTCCCTTTTATACTGCAATAGTGTTGTCTCATTGGACAAATGGGCGTGGCCAAAATAAGGCCACGACAAGTACGTCCATTGGAAGAAGGGTGTGTCCTCTCTTCGAATGCTTTCATGAGTAATGTTAACTGGAGTTAGTCAACAAAACAAATGAGAATTCTACCAGCGGCTACAACACAAGACTAAAAAGGCAAAATAAATGTCAGATTCTTGTTTCAATACATGGGATTTAACAAACGGTTTCTAGCTTGGTGACGGTTATCCTTACTTTATGGTTATGGTGTTTGTGCATATTGTCAACAGCCAATCGCAATCCCCCCTTTCCTATCTTGGTGGTAAAACAGTGACTATCAGGCCATTGCATTGTGGAAGTGGTGAGAAATCTCATTATGATCAACTCATGACCATAAAAAGACTAGCAAGGGGAGAAAAGTGCAAAGTTGTGAGAGGAAACTATAAATGCATCAAAATTCTCTGTGAGCTTGAATGAGGGCTTCATGGAAGCCATTTATGGAGCAAAGAGGCCAATTTCGATACTGCTGCTGGCAGCTCTGACAGAAGGGGAATCCCAGTAATTCTCAAACAGCTCCTGGAAACTGTCGGACATTTGGAATACTTAAGCATCAACTGGAAATCTCATGTGGCACGTGTTACATCACACCACCGAGGGGATAAATTGAGAGCCAGAGAGGAAAGAAACTGCAGTGCAGAACCAGACAAATGTTTTAGGGCACCTGGGCTTTCAAACACACAACTAAACACAAGTAGAATGAGGAAAACGTGCAGTTGTTTCCAAGTTTCCATTTTCTTAGAAAAGGTTGTTGTATACAAAAATCCACAAAAGTCAACAAAGCACATCAGTGGGTGTTACTCTGCAATTCCCACTCTCTACAATCAAGCACGAGTCCTCAAAACATTGATACGTTTGTAGTCTGTATCAATTTTATCTACCCAAGGGAATGCAAGAGTTAGAGCAAACATTGTGGAGACCTTCAATTCTTAAGCATCTGTTCATCTCCAAAAACAACAAATTTTAATAGGCTGGGATTTTCCGTGTGAAGGTATTAAGATGAATCTTTTTAACTACATACTGGAACCATTGCAATCAAAGCATTTTCTCCCAATGGGCTAAATTAAATGTTCTCTTGACAAAGCACCACAGGCCTGCTTTGTGTTTCCATCGTCATGGAGGTAATATTAATAGCAATGAAGTGATGCAAGTCATACACACAGGATGAGAAGACCCGTGTGGGAGGCATGAAGATGTAACTCCAGAAAACAAATCAACACAGGTACAAGTTAAAATAATAGGAGCGTTTGCGACCTTCAGCATTAAAAGATAAGACTGGATAGGATACACCCAGCCTGATAAGGAAGATAATAAAAAAGGCACATCCCGTGCACAAATCATCGGAAGACTTTCCAGGTACAATTGTGTTATTTGCACATTTCAGGATTTTTTGCAAGCTCATTTTACAGCGGATATCAAAAATTCACACTACCCTGTTCAAAAAGGCAGATTTTTTTTTTGTGATTTAAAAAAAGAAAAGATCAAATCATTTCAAAACTGTTTACACCATGACTGGCAGGACAGGTGCGTGAAGTTTAACAGCTGTTACTCTTTAGTTCCATACTCTTTTATGGACTACAGTTGTTCTATATGTCACACCACACACTCGATCTGAACATTACCACGTACAGTCATACATAAAGTTAGATCTGCGCTGAGTCTATTGTGGCGCATTCTTGTTTGATGACTCGGCACCTATACAGTTGGCTCACAGATTACGATCAAAAGCAAAAGCAATCACGTGGGGACCAATCTGTGCTTGCTTGATTCCTTGAGTGGTCATTAGGGGGGAAAAAAGCCTGAGAGGAAACAAAGAGGAAGCTCAATAGAGGGATGGAAACAATATAGCCTCTCCTTAGAAACAGTAATGATTAAGCTAGGCTGGGTTCAATGTTTCAAAAGACATCCATCCATCTCAAGGACAGCGGTTGGTTGTGTCCGTGACCACTATCATGGGACTTGAGTTAACCGCTGTCGCCTGACGGCAGGTCACGTTACAGTCACAGGCATATTTGGATGGAATTCGTAAGAATGAGTCTACTAATCATCCAGCGTATTTCCACATTTGATCATAATTAGATTGTTGAGCAAATGTTCTCAATTAATGTAGAGAGCCAATACTTACAATAAATACAGGACATTAAAAGAATAGCACTCAGTGAAACACACCGTTCTTTCTAGCTTCTATGAAATTATGTGAGCCATGAATCAGGGTGCGGTTGCTTCACCTTGCCTGTCAGCATAGCTTCAAGTGAATAATTGCCTCCACAAACCGCTCATACGTCAACTGTAAACAAATACCTCCTAATTTATTGAATAAATTGATGGTTGCCTTTCCCTGTCTGCAGCCTCTTTGGTATGCATGGCACACACGTGTTGAACCGTGTGACCTGTCCTCAGCCTCTTACAGACAAACAAGACTGGCTTGCTTGGTCCTGCGGAGCGAAACCCAATGTGCACACTCAATTCCGTCTACTTGTATTCCAATTCCAATTGACTTCCCAAATGCAAATGTCTGACGAGTGTCTTTCATTGGTTCTATTCTGAATCATACCCATGGGAGAACAGGGGGGGATGGTATACAATGTTTTGCAGCAATACAAGGATATGGGGCCAGAGAGCATTATGGGTAAAAGAGGGAGTAGGATTACAACAGAAATGTTTGAAGTGGGTGCACGCATTTGTGGAACGCCACTCAGGAAGCTGAAGGTTTGGTGTTGGGTGTGCTTGTTTCAAAAGGGGGCCCGAGGTTCAAGTGGACAACCAGATGTCTCTTCTCTTGTCTGGGTGAAAAGACAAAAACATGAGTGGGGGGACCCAGGAGGTTCCGCACTAAACGGATGAGATGGCTGAGAAATACACATTCATCACATTGTTTACCACACAAAAATGTCCTCATTCACTCCCTCAGTTTGTGAAATATTAGTTCTTTGTGCCTCACTATGTGTTACGACGTACTCTAATGCTGGAGGGTGAAAATGTCAGGAGCTCACCGTTAGCAAGGCAAATAGTTGATCTGTTACGTGCAAGGAGGGCGCCATAAAAAGATACCAGACTTATCTAAATACATGAGCTTGTGTTAAAAACACCTCCAATTATGTACATTCCTTGAGATAGCAAGCAAGGACAAACCACTAGCAACTTCATTGAATATGCTAACTTGCTAAGCATACAATACGGTTTTAGCCAACAAACTGCATGCATTATATAGCCTTATTTCCGCACTTGTATAACTTCTAAGCATTCAAATATGTAAAAAACATTGTTTGGTTTCATCGCCACTTTGACATTTGAATAGTACATATATTGAAACAAATTCAGTAGTTGATCAGTGTCCTGTCATGGATTGCATCAGGCATTGGAGGTTCCCCAGAATACTATTTTTGAACGTGGAGATTGATAGCTCATGGTAATATCCACTTTTAGAACTGGAAAAATGAGACATGTCGTTCTCCTATTTGTGGTTGCCACTTGATGAACCTGCCACAACTGGAGGAAGTATGTCGAAAACAAATTGGAAGAAAAGGAAAAAAAACATGACTAAAGAAGAAAAAGTATGATTCTAAAAAGACAAAAAAAAGAAAGAAAAAGTGGACTCAAATGACGGTACGTAGTGTGATGTTTGATGCAATCAGTGTATCACTTCTGAAGTTCTGGGTTTAAATCTCTGCACCAGCCATCCTGTGTGGAGATCATGTAGAGTATTGTGTCGAGTATTGGCCCTCAAACAACCCAAAAAGTAACTGCTCACACCCCGATCTGCCTGAGGAGTGTGTACTTTGCAAGAAAATTTAATTTTGGCTAATAAAAGCGGGGTGACACAAATTTCTCGAGGCCAACAGAGTTCAAACAGAGACAAAGAGCATCTGACTGTGACAAACTCACATGTTAGTTGCTCACGTGGACAGTAAAAACTGTTGCCCAGCCCCATGACTTTTAACCACCAAAGTGTGGACTCCACAAGACAGCGAGCGATGACGCACAGTATCTGGCACAGAGATGTGAAGACACTATTTCCTAGGAGTAGTGTTTAATCCTGTCACTATTAAATATTTTTAGAACTGACTATTCTATACATTACTTCATCCATTATTCGAATAATCGGATACAATCTATTTGCAATAAAATGTATTAAAATGTTCTCCCTGATTACCGTTCAGAAGATTTGGACAATCTTCATTTGGAAAACATCTCTAAACGGTTACCGTATTTTCCGCCCTATAAGGCGCACCTAAAAACCTCAATTTTTATCAAAAGTCAACAGTGCGCCTTATAGTCCGGTGCGCCTTATATATGGATCAAGTGATGAATTTGTTGATCCATACTGGTTGTACACAGTGCTCTGCCAAAATGTTTTAGTATGTTTTAGTACGACTAGTAAATTACAAGGTCGCATCGCTTCCCAACATTACGGTAACTGTAGTCAGGGGGCGTCACCGAATAGCTGTTGTACCTGCGAGGCTATTTCATTTCAAAATAGGCTGCTCCGTTAATGTTTCGAGTAAATCTACGGATCGATATGGAAGGGAAACATAGGTAAGTAGTACCAATGCGTTAGATCGAACTTTAGTCAGTTCTGATCATTTTATAGGAGATCGTTTGAGAAACGCGATGGTTTACACTTTGCTGAGGCTCATGGGAGATTGCGAGCTGAGGCTCATGGTTTTTTACGGATGGCTAATGCTATAACGATAGCTGCTATACGCGCGAGAATATTTCATGTCAAAATAGGCTGCTCTGTTCATGTTTCGAGTAAATCTACGGATCGGAAAGGAAAGGGAAACATAGGTAAGTAGTACCAATGCGTTAGATCAAACTTTAGTCAGTTCTGATCATTTTATAGGAGATTGTTTGAGAAACACGATTGTTTACACTTTGCTGAGGCTCATGGGAGATTGCGAGCTGAGGCTCATAGGAAATTGCGGATGGCTAATGCTATAATGATAGCTGCTATACGCGCGAGGCTATTTCATGTCAAAATAGGCTGCTCTGTTAATGTTTCGAGTAAATCTACGGATCGATATGGAAGGGAAACATAGGTAAGTAGTACCAATGCGTTAGATCGAACTTTAGTCAGTTCTGATCATTTTATAGGAGATCGTTTGAGAAACGCGATTGTTTACAGAGGGCTAGTTGGTTATTGGCTAGTGGGTGCATACGGCAACCCTAGTCAACCTCAGTTTGTTGCAGTAAAGCTTCTATTTTATGCGCCTTATAGTCCGGTGCGCCTTATATATGGACAAAGTTTTAAAATGGGTCGTTCATTGAAGGTGCGCCTTATACCCCGGTGCGCCTAATAGGGCGGAAAATACGGTACTTGATTATTGAAATCCAATGTGGAGGTGATTGATTTGATAATCAGTTAGTGGTTGAGTAATCCATTCATTTTGACACCTCTAATGCAAAGACCCATGCAAACGCCTCACTGGCAGAGCTGAGCATATTAAGCAGAAGTGGTTGGTAATTCGTATCGCTAGCAGTAAAAATAAATTAAAATCTTCTAATTGCAGGCCTTAATGAAAATGTATTTAAAGAGCACTATTCGGAAAGACTTGTGGTAACTGGCTTCAGCACCGTCTCAGTGTTGGGTTAAAAGACGATTGCTTATTCCATTTCTTTCCTTCTCCTTCTGCAAGGCCATGAATTGCGGCTTTGGTTGTGCCAGCTGGCTGCAGATTGTCGCCAGAGCCATGAAGGGTTGAGACTCCGCTTTCATTCAGATGCCCCGCCCCCTAACTGTTATCCACATTTGCTCCCGGTTGCCATTCTATAAAATCACCTTTAACCAGCTTTAGCTTTTAGGCTATCTTCTCCTCCAGCTATTGTGATGCAGTAGCACATAATCAACCAGTAAGAGATATCCTGAGAGAGTCCTCTGTGGGTTAGTGTTAAGGTTACAGCTGTACAAAAATCATCATATTATCACATAATATTGAATGAATGCTGCACTATGCATCTTACTTGTTAAATTGTTAACGAGGATTATAATGTCACGGTCTTTGAAATTGAAAAATTGGAGTTGAAATAAAGCAGTTGTTTTAACACTGTGTTTGGGTCCTGATAGTTGCAGTTTTGTCTTGAGCATTTGCAAGACACCATGTGGTGAGAGTGGTTAATTCCTGTTTTAGCAATCCAGGACAAATGCTCAAATGTATAAAACTTTTTTTACCATTTTATTGCTATTTGAGAGCTATGGGGCCATAACAGTCACTCCTGAAAGCCATTCTACAATGCTTTTTCTTACAATTTGGTAAGAAAAGTGATATTTAGTAGGGGTGTAACGATTCATCGATACATATCGATTAATCTACGATTTATTGGCATCGATGCTAAACGTAAACATCGATTTATATCGCCGTGTTTGACCTCGGACATTAGACGCGACTTTATTTGGAAATCCAGTTCATTGTTGCTTGCTTCCTCTTTCCGGGAGCAGTGAGCGGCGTGTTGTGTTGTGAGCAGAGCAGGTACGTGAAAGGGGAGTCGACAACTAGTACGCGGCTCCTGGCCTGGTGCTATGGCTAGTGTCCAAAAAGACGAGGAAATTGGCTCCCCTTTAGGCTTCAAGTCATTCTTTGGAAGCACTTTGGATTCCAAAGAAAAGATGACTCAACGGACAAGACACGTGCAGTTTGTAAATCCTGCCATGCGGTGATCAAATATTCAGGGAGCACAAATCTCGATATTTATATTTAAAGAAAAAACACAACATCAAAGTTCAGTGTTAAAATAAGCACTTTGTATACTACAATACTCTTGTAATTTCCTAAATAAAGAGTTTGCAGTACCTTGTTGATTTTGCGCATGAATTGTTATAAATCAGGATATTCTATATTTTCTACTTAAAAAAATATATATATGTATCGATCGTAGAGCACTATATCGTGATGTATCGTGAATGAATCACAGCAGGGTTTAAGATATCGGCAAATATCGTATCGTCCTTCTTTGTATCGATATGATATCGTATCGTGACAAAACCCGCAATTTACACCCCTAATATTTAGTTATTTTGGGGCCAGAAATAAGTTTACCCTAATTTTACAGGGTCGTGCAAAGTATGTGATTAAAATAGACAGACTGATCATCTATGCCCTCAGTGTGAGTAGTGGTCAGTATATTTTTGTACTTGGCAAGAGAACAAATCCAATTAGTCATTGGTTTAGACCTGTGTAATTCTTTTCTAGTGCCATAACCTAACATTTCTAGTTCAAAGGTCATCCTTTTTCTTTTCTTCTTTGCCATCTTTAGTCAGTGATGATATCTTAATAAATAGAGGAATAGATAGACAGCTCAGTGGTGTTATGGTTTTGGATAAGAGCAACGTCAATTTACAACTGATGTCGATAACTTGACATTATAAATTATTACGGGTAGAAATTCCAAGTGAGTTGGCACAAGGTCATTTTATTAGTAATTTCCTCATTTTCAACATGACAGGAGAATGACGATTTGATCCAACCTGTTCATGTGTTCAACAAAGTGTTGGCAAAGGACTGAGAGTTTGACTTTGTCAAGGCATAGAGTGCCCTGGTTGTTAGATTTCACAATGATTGCCGCTTTGTTCCTCCCTCACTGGTTCTTTGTGTAACAAGACAAGAAAGACGGGTATTTTGTCTGTGCCTCTTCCGCGCTTCTGGTGGGCCTACTGGAGCTTTGGTACAATTACTTCTGTGTTTTATTTATTATTTGGTTTTGTATAACTAGACTGCCCTCTTTACGGACCTTAAGTTGACCTTTCACGCAACCCAATTTAAAACAGAGCTTAAGAGCTTATTGTGTTTGAAGACTTACAACGATATGATGCAAGGCGAGCTCCCAGAACTGACTTAACTTCTGGTATCTCACCATGTCGAAGAGGTCATAGATGAAGTAACCTGTTGGGAGAGAAAAAAATTAGCCAACATGAATGAAATATATTTATTTATTTATTTATTTATTTTGGAGGGGGCGGCAATTTGTTCATTGATAAAAGCGCAACAAATTCTCTGTCAGAACAAGGGCGACGGGCATATCAAGGCAATCCAGGGGGGCCCTGCTTCTATGGCAACCATGGTGGCAACCAAGATGCGTCTTGGAGAACAGAGCTATTCATATCCACCGACCAACCCCCTCACCGCCATTCGCCGTATCCATGGTGACAGCTTTTGAGAATGCTGTAATAATAATGGAGTGGTGAAGATGAAGGGGGTGGTGTGTGGGTGAGCGAGGTAGATTTGATGAGGCAAGAATTGAGCCCATCGTGTTGGGAACGTGACACCACTTTGCTTTATTCTCACCTTGAACTGCTATAAAGGTTTTATAGGTCTTACCTAAAAAATGTACGTCACAGAAAAACAGGAAATAGTACCTAGAGTAGTCCATTCATAAAATATTCAGACATAGTGTCCTATTGTTGACATAAAAAACCCATATCATCACTACCAGCATTTTCAAAGCAGAATTGCCAGCCATGTCTTTCTACTTTTTTACTTCCTTTTATCCTTTTTACAAAAAAACAGGTTTCTGATAAAAAAGCAGAGAAAATAAATGTGATTCTAATATTGTTTGCTGTTTTGATGCCCCAAATTATTAATATTAAAAGAAAGTGAAAGAACATTTGATGGCAAATTAATGATTTACTTCTTTTTTTTATTTGTTAATTATACAACCATGAAATATGGTGTGAACATGACTCACAGATTTAATTCTATCTGTGACGGATAGATTTTTTTTGAATATCAGTAACTTTTTTTTAAGGATGTTTGAGATTCATTCCATGAACAGCATCATCTTTCGCAATACACACTTTCTGCCATGACACGTACCATATACATATATGTCATAGTTGCGAGAGAATGTGAATGTTTGACCTACGTGTTGACATTTCTCCCCCACATAAAACGACGTGACAAACCCTGATTCACTATGTGAACCATATCCATGACTCAAACGCTGTGCTGAAATCTACAGCGATCAACTGATTGACTGTTTGTAATGGCACAAGAGAATCTAAATTCCTGTTAATGATCAACTGTTTATTGAGATTGGCATTTCACCCAGTTGGTCAATCCATCCTGGTGCAGTTACATACTACCCACGTATTTAAAATGACATCATCCATCCCTTCATCCACTCTCTAGAATTTGTCCTCATCGGGGTCATGGCTGAGGAGAAAGGGTGGGGCTGAGATTCGAATTCAGAACCTCAGAACTGTGGGACAAACATGCTAACTGTGCATTCTGCTGTCCATGTTTCTTATAGAAAATATCAACCAATGTCAATATTTCTCATGATAATACTGTATTGTAAGGAAAGTAACTATTTTAATGAGTTTACCACGAGTCTGCAACAGCCCAGTAGAGGGAAAGTTAAAACGGCGTCTAAACGTTGCCGATTCCAGACGAACGTTTCTGTGCATCATCAGCACAGGAGTCAGACAGTTTCCACTGACTTCCATCCAAACCATGACTGAAGCAATTGGCTGAAAAAAGGCCTTCGATGGGGCTTTTTTTTCCCCCTTGAGGTCTAACAGAATCCTGAACTATTTAGTTTACAGAAAACAGCTACCTTGGACAGACTGTCAGTCATCGTCATCATAATCATCGTCTTCAAATTCAACTCTTTATTCTCCAGTACAGTTACATGGATATGGACGATTTACTTTTTAGGAGTAGGAAATACTGTAGGAATTAGGAACAAAGAATGGTAAATGTGTTCTGTGATTGACAAGTGCAAACATGACAGATTAAACTATGAATCCTGTATGTCTGCCTTGTGGCTGGATTTTGTTTAATATGATTATCTGTTACAAGCACAGCCATGGAGAGAACAAAGGACGCATTAACAGTAACACTAACTAGATTTGTTCTGGAGATGGTGGCAGAGACCCTAAACAAAGTCGTCACTCACTACGCTATGAACTATGGATGAAATGCCATAACAAGGGGAGCGTGATGTACCACAAACACATGTTGGGGCTAACTTCTCTCGAACAACGAGCATAACCTCAGAATCACACCACAGCCCTTTCCAAATCAGTGACTTCTTGCTCTGTGACATCACACAAGTGAGAGGGGGTGACGTGTGGTGCCACAGTCATAACGCCCTCCATTGAAGCTCACTTCTCAGCAACGCACTTCACTCGGCCAGTTTCCAGGGCTGGGCTCCTTTTCGGAATGCTAAGCATCCTGGGAATTCTTGGGGGAGCCCTAGCTGTATGGCAAGCGGCCAAGCTGTAGTTGAGGGGGCGAAGGCAGTTCTTAAACTGTTGAAGGATTTATCGGAAAATAGCAACAGATGCTATTTTAAGACTATGGACAAGCATATGGACACAGGTGTGGCAGGTTGTTTTTTTTTTTTTTAAGGAAAAACAATTCAACAACAACCACCACCACAGATGGGATTGAACAAATAGTTTCAAATGCGGAACTTTTTTCCTGGGAGGTAACTACTGCTCATGTATGTTCTCCTGGTACTTGTGTGGGTTTTCTCCAGACACTCCGGCTTCCTCCCACACTCCAAAAACATGCATGTTATGCTCACAGCTCACCACACAATACTGCCAAAACAGGCAGCCCTATTGCGCAATATGTGTGCTCCTGAAGATATTCTGTTTATCAGTGGCTGACTTCCTGCAACTGATTTTGTGGCAATTCAAAAATTGAATTGATCATGAATTACATTGTAGCCAATCAAAAACTGTACATGAAATTTCACCCCCAAATAAAGCCGACACGCACAAACACTTTTTTTTTACAATAATAATCACATTTAGAATTTAATATTTACCGCAACCTGTGGCTAGATAGAAAAGCGTGAAGCCACAATACTGCTCATCCTTATTAGGGTTGTGGGTAAGCTGGAGATTACACCAGAGAATTTAGAGTCTTCAATGAACCTGACATGCCTGTTTTTGAAATGTGAGGTAACTCCCGGGTCTCAAGAGAAAATCACCTATGCACGGAGTGAGCGTGCTAACTCAAAACAGGAAGGACTGCAACCTCAGAAGTATGATGTAGACTCAACCACTGTGCAAAATAGATTAATAATTAATATATTTGAGACTATATCTGATGTGTTTTATGTTTGCTATGTGCACACACCATGGAGGAACATGACAGGTTTGCCATGTCGTCCTTATATGAATACTGTAAACAGTGAAGGCACACCCAGGGTGGAATTCCATCATCAACGAGGTGTCTGACAGCCACACGCCCAATTCGTTTAGTATGTGTCCGCGGTGTTTAATTACTCACCAATTGAAAAAGACACCAGTGCGTGAGAAAACACGGAGTGTGTTTCTATCAAATCTTCAGCCATCTCTGGTTGCACAAAAAAGCTGGAAAACAAAAAGTTGAGATGTCTTAACATTTTTTTTTTGTTTTTTTACTAAATCTGATAAAATCGTTGATTAGAAAGTGAGCCTCATTACCAAAGCACTGCCCATATGGCGGTGACGAGGCTGTGCACGAAGGACGTGGAAATATTGTTCCATTTAAGCGCATTTCTGCGGGCAGCTTCCGGCACAGGTAGTCGGGCGACTCCGGTGTTGATAGAGCGAAAGAACCCGTAGGATCCCCCGATGGTGAGAAGCGTCGAGCTCAGCTCCATGGCCCCAAAAACGCGTAAAGAGCGCGATGGGTGGACGGCCAATTACACTTACTGTGGCTCTGGCCGCCGAGGTCTTGTTAGAGAAGCTCCTCAAAGTCGCATGCCCGTGAAGTCACGCTCACGCACACTTGTGAAAGCCCGAAAATCTGTTTTGTTTTGAGCGGTTGCTCGCCCAGAAGCTGAAAACGTGGTAAAATTACGTGAAAGAGGGTGGGGGGGTTGTCGCGGCACGCGTGGACTGGAGGTGCCTTGTGCCCTGGACAAAGGTCCCTGTTCTCAGGCCACCACCCTGGCAGGGATAAATTGACCGCAAAGGCGTATCGACTTGTTCACAGTTGTGAAACAGGCCCGATTGTCAAATCTCGTACGTTGCTTGAGTAACTTCTTGTCAAACAGACAGCTCCTCCCCGCCCTACTACAAGGGGGCGCGGCCACGAGCATGCGTTCTTGTGCCGCATTCAAGTAACCCCATAAAATACAGTTTCAAGGTTTCATAAACTCTACGTATTATATTTGTTTGTATATTAAGATACTTGCTTGTTTTACCAGATGTAATACTTAATTCACATTTTTTGTTCTTATTAGAAATAATCTAACCATATGTCAAGCTTCCTTCAGTCATCGTGGAGGAAGACTTGTCCGCCCCCCAAATGTAAAAGAATTCAACAGCCACAGCAGCTCTTGAATAAAACTGCATATGGTAACGCCCATAGAAATAAAACAATTTATGTGCATCAGCAAATGTATCATTACTGACCACATACGATTTACAGTACAATTTATCTGTTATTATCGCAGAAATGTGCTTTTAATGACTTTCGAAACTTCGAGACATTTTGCAATGTCAAATTACGAAGGGGATTTGAACGCCTCAAAACTACGCAAATATTCCAGACGTCACTGATCTGGGAAATGTAGTTATTGCTTATGTAAACAAAAAAGACCGACTTCCGGTTTAGGCGTAACGTCGGCGACATCCATAGCAGAACTGAACAATCGAGTCGAGTCGTTACATACTCATGAACGTATCACGTATCTGTTTTTCGCTGTAACCACCTGCCGGTTTCTTCCAGTCCTATCAATCAACAGTCTTTAAAGAAAAAGGTGAGCGTCGCCTTTCTGAGTGTCTTTTCTTTTTAATACACTTAATAGAGCGAGTTTAACCATTTTAACATCTATTTTGGGATGAACAGCACTCAGAGAATGGAAGCATCTGGCTAAAAAGTAATTATATATCGATTTATTATACATGCATATTTTCATCATTACATTAAAAGGGCAGTTAGGATATTTTGCATTTTATTTTAGTTGTATCTTTGCACTTGCCTACGCTGTGGGTATGGATTTTCATCATTACATTAAATGGGCAGTTAAGATATTTTGCATTTAGTTTTAATTATAGATTTGCACGTGTTTACTTGCCTACAGTGTGGGTGTGGTTTTGTTTATTTTAGCTCATCGTGCTTCAGGCATTATTCCTTCACAGATGTTAATTTTGCATGTCAGTGGCAATCTTAAACAAATTGTATTTTGGAGTGAAAAACAAGGCAATAAATCAGTTCGTACAAAGTACCAAAGTAGTGCGCCAGCCATCATGTGAACATTTATTCACGTCATGTGATCCATGTTTCAACAGAATGAATCCTAACAAAGAACAAGAAGACTTGGAGGCGGTGACCGGACTGGTCTGTCAGGAGGCTGACCTCACAGATGGCCAGTATGTAACATGACAATGCTTCTGCCTTGGAACAAAACAAGTTGTGTCAGAAAACTTCCAGGCAAGGTGTCACACAATTTCAAATACAAATTCCATCAACCAGCAGGTCTACAAAGAGAACCTGCGGCATTTACTTACAGTGCAATGGTTGCGTCACGGCATTTCCCCATGGCAACCCGCCTGCTCACAATGCCCAGAGCATCCTGCACTTCCTGGCTGAGAACATTACTGTGCTAAAGCAAACTCCCCACTCACCAGACCTGTCTTCTGTGTGTTTTTTTCTTTTCTTTTCTATTTCCCAAGCTTAAGGGGTTTTGAAAACATGGACGGGCAGTTTTAAGATGTTGACAACATCAAGGTGGCCAGAAAAGGCCGTGGCGTGTGTTGGGCTCTTTTGGGATTACAACAAAAGGAAAGGCTTATACTCTGCATTTGAAATGTATATTATATGACACCAGTCCTAGAATATTTCTGACACACACATATTATACATGTACATACTATATGATTACTGCTCTTGGTTTGTAATCAAGGATGAAAGTAGTCTCTGTGGCAGACCAGAAAGTGTTGCTTGTCCGCACCGAGGGTCAGTACAGTGCAGTCGGAAGTCAGTGTTCTCATTATAATGCTCCTCTGGTAAAAGGTATATGTATATATTTTTATTATTCCAAATTGCAACCATTCAGCTTAGAAAAATGTATCACTTTTACATTTTTCATTCCAGGAGCACTGGTTGGAAACAGAGTGAGATGTCCTTTCCATGGTGCTTGTTTCAATATTAAAACTGGTGATATTGAAGAGTATCCAGGCCTGGACTCTTTGCCTTGCCATAAGGTAAAACTCACTCTTTAATATGTTTTTATTTCTCCCAACATTTGCATTGAGTATGAACTATCTAAAATTTGTTAAATTCTCTTCAGTAATCAGGATTCCACAACTAGCACAGAGATGTAGCAACAATTATTTCTTCTGTAATATTTGAGGATATGACTTGCCCCTCATCCTCATAATTCGTTGACCATTTCGATACAGGTGACCGTTCAAGATGGAAAGGTGTATGTTTCCGTCAAGAAAAATGTAAGTGAATGCAGGTTAATGAAATGAAAGTAATGCTGCATTGGCACATTTTTCAACAAGTCACTTGTGTTCCCTCTCAGACTCTGAAGCAGTCCAAACGTGTGAAGGAGATGTGCAGCGTTAACCCGGACATCAAACATACCATCCTGCTCATAGGAGGGGGTAAGGATTGGTTGATTCTTTTGTCTGTGAATGAATGAATCCACTTCTCAGGATCTGCTTGATACTGATGTGCTGTGAGTTCAGGTCCTGCAGCCTTGGTGTGTGCGGAGACTCTCCGTCAGAACTGCTACCAGGGCCGAATCGTCATGGTAACCAAAGATTCTTTGCCTCCTTATGACAAACCCAAGATGAGTAAGGTAAGCCAGCTTGTACTTTTAAGAAGTACATTTGTCTTATGCAGTGGAACCTCAAAGGTTGAACACGATGTGTAGCAAAGAGTCACAAACTTGATTTTTTTTCTCGTCATAGTCTATTTCTTTTGCGTTCCGCCACGTCACTCAGTGTCACGCGGCCAGAACAGATGTGACCCACTTTTGCCGTAATAGTTTCTGTTTTCCGTTCTGTGCTGATCATTGTCACACTTTTCCTCGTTGCCATTACTGCTCCCCTTGTGTGATGGTAACACAAAAAACACAAAGTAAAACAACTTGTGATGCAGCACTGCAATTTCTTTGTTTCAGAGGTTTGTGTGACATTAAAGGAGTATTTCCCCCCGAATTTAAGGTTTAATAAGGGCATTCAGCTGCAGAGGTTCCACTGGATTTGCATTTGTTCCATTAGCAGGAAGATGTGCAAGGAAATGTTCTCTTTTGTCAGGCCTTGAATGAAAACAGCAGCAGCATTGTCCTCCGCTCGAATGAATTTTTCCAACAATATGGAATAGAAGTACGGACGGAGCAAGAGGTAACATACAAACCATATTTTAAGAATGTGCTACCAAAGCTTACTGTTCTCTGTTCTAAATTCAGGCGGTGAGTGTAAACACGCAAGATAAAGCAGTAAAGATGAAGGATGGCTCGTTGCTTCGTTACGACCAGCTTCTTATCTCAACAGGCTGCAGGCAAGACTGGTTATCTCATTTTAAACAAACAACTTTTTTTCTTTTCAGACATTGGTAACTTGTGTGAAAAAATTTCATACCCACAGAGCGAGGCCACTAAGTTGTCCTGGTAGTGATCTGACTGGAGTGAAGTTACTGCAGAGGTATGAAGACGCCAAAGACATTCATGCTGCCTGTCTTGGTCGCAAGGCTGTTGTCGTTGGAGCCTCCTTCATAGGTTGTCAAGTTTTTATTTTTTAACTAATTGCAATTAGTAATTTAGAGTATTCACTTAAGATAACTTGCATGTTTTGGATTGTTGGGAGAAGCCAAATTACCAAGAGCAAACCTGAGTAAAGAAATTCATGGTTATCCATCACAATAAAGAGTTATTGTTCTTAGTTATTATTATAAAGACCAAATTTCTTGGCTTGTGAGCTACCAGCTTCTCGCTGTGCCATCAAAAGTCATTCAAATTTGATATTGTTGTTAACAACTTTGTTCTTTTTTGTGTCAAATTTTGAAAATGTAAAAACTAGCGCTTCTCACTGGGCCAGCAAAAGTCATTCAAATTTGATATTGTTGTTAACAACTTTCTTCTTATTGGTGTCAAATTTTGAAAATGTAAAAACAAGCCAACAACTGTTAGTAGTAAAACATAAAATGACATTTAGTCACGGTGTGGTTAGTGATTTGTTTTCCATTTCCATCTTGTCATTTTAAATTGTCTTAGAACTATAAAGAAGCAACTTTAAATCGATAAAATACTCGACTATGGTAAATAAAATGGCATATAGTAAAGCTCTAGTCTTGATGTTTTTAAAGTGACTCCATTCATACATTTGCCCTCCGGTATTGTTCTTCTTCTCTTCTCAGCATAAAATCAGGTTTTCTTCTTTTATTTTACATTTAATTCTAGGTATGGAGGTGGCGGCCTATCTAGCCAAAAAAGCATCCAGTGTGGCCATTGTTGGAACCACCAAATACCCCTATGAACGCTCTCTGGGGTCCCAGATTGGCCACATGACCATGCAAGTATGGAGCAATTGTGAAAGAACTGTGATTGTGATAATGTTTATTATTGCAACAAGTTGACAACATTTCATCTTTGAAGATGCTGGAGGAACATAATGTGAAGTTCTACATGAATGACGCCGTCGCAGAGATCAGAGGAGAGAACGGCTTGGTAATTTTACTTTTTGACTACTGCTTTAAACCTGTGGTTGAGCCATTGTAAACCTGGATAAGTAGCTGGAGGCTAAAATTATGTTTTTTTGCAGGTGAAAGAGGTCATGCTGAAGAGTGGTACAGTTCTGGAGGCTGATGTGGTGATTACAGGAATAGGTATTTAATTATTTTGTATTTCATCCAATGTAACATTTATGATGCAGAATTAGCAATTACCATTTTCTAATTTGCATGCTTCTGTAATGGTGAACAATGCTAATTCTTATTATTATTTTAAGTTTTTTTTAATTTTTACATGTAATGTTTTATTAAAAGAAAAAATAAAGTATACATTTTTATGTTCAGATTATTTTTCTAAAATTGGCTACAGCTCACTCATGACCCTTATAAGGACAACTGCGGTAGAAACTGGATGGACGGACGGATTGGATGGATGGACGGACGGACGGACGGACGGACGGACGGGCGGGCGGACGGACGGACGGACGGACGGACGGACGGACGGATGGATGGATGGATGGATGGATGGATGGATGGATGGATGGATGGATGGATGGATGGATGGATGGATGGATGGATGGATGGATGGACGGACGGATGGACGGATGGACGGATGGATTGAAAATTTGGAGATACCTTTATTTGACATAAGAGCTTCCAAACCTACATACATTGTGTACTTGGCTCAAAATGGAGACTTTATGATATCTATAGCTGTGTTACGTCAGTATAACTTTCTACGCGTGTCTCTGTGTATGTTTCAGGTGTGATCCCCAATTCCGACTTCTTAGCAGGAAGTGAAGTTGAAATAGATTCCAGGAAAGCAGTTGTGGTAGACAAGGTGAAGTGAACAGTCAATAGCCATCACTGCTGTGTTATCAACTAAGTGCGTGTTGCAAATTGTGACCGGTGTATGTAACATGTCTTCTCTTCAGTTCATGAGGACCAATGTAGCAGATGTTTTCAGTGCGGGTGACATCACTTCTTTCCCTTTGACCATTCGAGGTGATCAACGGGTCAATGTGGGTCACTGGCAAATGTCACAAGCTCAAGGTAACAAACATTAGTTCAAGTTCGTGATGAATTTGCATTCATCAAGATAAGATAAGATAAGATAAGATAAGAGGAACTTTATTAATCTCACGTGTGAGAAACTGCATGTAACAACAGCCCGATTTACAGGAAGGTACAAGTAGGGGCATAAAGGTGCAAAAAGAGACTTCAATCTCAACAATCTCATGCCACATTTGTTCTTCCACAGGAAGAGTTGCTGCCCTCAATATCTTAAATATACCCACCAAAATTGAGTCGGTTCCTTTCTTCTGGACTGTGTTGCTTGGAAAGAGTATCCGATACACAGGTATTTTTTTTGTCTTGGACTTTCACATCACCGAAAGGGCTGAATGTTTTTTTTACTTTTTTTCTACAGGTTATGGGGAGGGCTACACTGAAATTGTATTCAAAGGCAAAGTGGAGGAACGAAAGTTCCTGGCATTTTATATTAAGTAAGTAGATGCACACACTTTTATGTACCAATAGTCTTTTGTTTTACCATAGAACCATTAAGATGTGACGTAAACTATTTCACTATTGCAGGGGATGGATGAGATCAGTTAGTTTGCTCTTGTTTCTCCACAGAGATGATGCGGTGGTGGCGGCGGCCAGTCTCATGTTTGATCCCGCTGTGGCTCGGCTGGCAGAACTGATGGCAGCAGGCCAGCGCTTTACAAAAGCACAGACTCAGTGAGTGTGCAAAAGAAGCTACAAATGTGTTAGGTAGATGTTCAAATGGTGTGGCAAGCAGTTTTTCACTCATTTGTTCAAGGTTAAGAGGATAAAGCTGCAACATAAGAGTAACCTCTTTATATACTAAGTGTCATAATGCAATCAAAAATACAACCAAAATGTCTGAAAATAAAATGCCTCTAAAGTCAACACTACACGGTTTGAACCATCATCATGCATGTAGTGCAAGAAACAAAGTTTGCACGAGTGTTACCGACATGCTTCCATTAACAGCAATAATCAGACAATCTATTCTTAGACGTGGTGAGCACTAATTAACTGTGCTGACAAGTTAGAGAGCAAATTAGAAAAAATCATTAATGACCACATCACTGAATCACAAGGATTTTTATCTGTAGTCATATGAATCTTTTCTCTATTCAGAGCCGAAGACCTGAGCTGGCTGCAGATGTAAGGTGTCCAAATTGCATGTCACCGACAAAGGACACAGCCACCTTTCATCCTGATTCCATCACCTCACTGCACTCCGGCATTCTGAAAGCCGGTCAATGTCTAGCCTGCTCTTACTTACTCTTACTTACTTTTGTTATTGTTACAGTTACAACAACAACATTAGAATGGATCCACTCGATGAGCATGCTTGCCATCAATCTTGAAATCTTCACTTGACTGATGTACACTGCCAATTAATATATAGCAAATAAGCCACTAAATGCTCTCTGAAGATGCATTTGTTACAGTGTACTGTACTTTATTTTAAAAAAGATCAGGTGCATAAAAAAATGCCAGACACATACATTACTAAGGCATAATGTTTACTTTTGCTTGAAATGAACATAGCTTCATGTCTTTTGCGTTACTGATTTACAATGGAAGGTTGAGTATTTTACTCCAATGTACTCTAATGTCTATGATTGTTTTACCTTGTTTGTTGGTTTGTATGCATTGTAACTAAATTCTTGTAAAACAGTAAACTAAATATCATGTCTATTTAATACTTAAAATGCAATGTCATTGTAATGTTTAATTTCATTATGGTGGTGAGGTAAAATAAAAAAATGCTATATTTATTTTATCTCTTACAATTATGAGCTGTCTGTCCAGTATCTCTCACGTCTACCAAAAATAGAACGTCATACTGTATTATATACTCCAACACTGTAGATGGCAGTACACAGCCGGAAATCGTACCATCCGGGCATTAGTGCGTAGCGCCTGCGCAAATCTTTTACGTAGGCCTCGTTCATATTAGTAAAGGAACGTCAACCCCCCGACGTATTAACCGTTGAGAATTCAACTTGTTGGCGTACGGCGTGTGACCATCGTTGGTCGTCGTGTGTGATGCAGTGTTCGGAAGCCAAACTGCATTAGACGAGACATGTTTTGGTAAACAAGAGATTGCATTGAACAAAAAGTTTTTCCACGTCAACAGATCGTCGTGGGAGTGAAGGGATCACGGTGAGCGACCCTGCATGTGTTGAGTTTGTAACTTCCCCTCCTTGGCCGCCGTGCTAATTGATTAGCTTTTAGCTTATGTGCCGCCATTACCACGTTAGGCCTTTGCGCCATTGTTGCGCTTAGTTGAAAAACTTGAAATAAGGCTTTAATCATATCCCATAATAATAGAAATACACATAGTGTCAGGTTGTTATACATTAAACTTATATTTTCATACAAATTGATCTGTTTTGTGTTTACGCTTACGCTGTTGGCGTTTCACAACGTGTTAGCTAACATTAGCTAGATAGTGTGATGTTAGCTAACCTCGGCTCTTGTGTGTAGCAATTTATTCGAACCACGTATATTGATTTCTTAACCTTGGAATGTACAGTTGAGAAAATTAGGTGAACAGGGGCTTAAAATGCACCCTATGGCCATTGTGGAAAAGAAAATCCAGTACCTCATATTTATATTGCGTGTTCACTGGTCTTGTTTGCAGTGTTGTGAAGCACCATGGCAGTTGCCTTCCCCTTTCGTGGGGTACCTGCGGGGGTCCCTCCTCCGGGTGTCCCCCTTCCACCACAAGTCCCAGACTACATGACTGAAGAGAAACTCCAAGAGAAAGGTTTGCCGCCTCTCCGCAGATTTAAGTATGTTTGAGATGAGACGCATTGTCATTATTTGTTAAATGTCTTCCAACCACACAGCGAGGAAATGGCAGCAGTTGCAGGCAAAGCGCTACTCTGAGAAGAGAAAGTTTGGTTTTGTGGATGCTCAGAAGGAAGACATGCCTCCTGAACATGTCCGGAAGATCATCAGGGATCATGGTGATATGACCAATCGGAAGTTTCGGCATGACAAAAGGGTCTACCTAGGGTAAGAATTGAAACATACGTTTAAGCATTAATTGTCTAATGATACTCAATCTACAGAAAGTGGAGTAGAATAGAATGTCTGTGTGGACATGGTTCAAATACAAGTCAATTGGGGGGGGGGGGTGATCTTCAACAGTTGCTACCTAAACCAACCTTTTATATATATATATATATATATATATATATATATATATATATATATATATATATATATATATATATATATATATATATATTTCCTTCTTTTTTCCAAACAGTGCCCTCAAGTACATGCCTCATGCAGTGCTGAAACTGCTGGAGAACATGCCGATGCCTTGGGAACAGATCAGAGATGTACCTGTACTGTACCACATTACTGGAGCCATTTCATTTGTGAATGAAATACCTTGGGTCATCGAACCAGTCTACATTGCCCAGTGGGGGTAAGGAGTGTTTCCCATGTCTATTTTAATTCAACTGTTGCTATAAGTTTATTTGGACACAGTGTCATAGCATTTTAAAATATTTCTTTTGGCCTCTGTGACGGATCATATGCTTGATGAGATGAGAATCTTTTGTAATGCTGGCTTTTTCTCAGCACAATGTGGATCATGATGCGCCGAGAGAAGCGTGACCGACGACATTTCAAGAGGATGCGTTTTCCACCATTTGATGATGAGGAGCCGCCGCTGGATTACGCAGACAACATACTTGATGTTGAACCACTGGAGGCCATTCAAATGGAGCTGGACACAGAGGAGGACGGTCCTGTTGTGGAATGGTTATATGAGCATCAGCCCCTCAAAGACACAACAAAGTAAAAAGCATCTTAAATTGTGTTTTTGATTTTATTTTTTGGCAAAAATCACTTCAATCCCGCTCCTTGTTTCTTTTTCAGGTTTGTGAATGGCACCACTTACCGTCGGTGGCAGTTCTCACTCCCCATGATGTCCACACTCTACCGCCTGGCCAACCAACTGCTGACAGACTTGGTTGATTACAACTACTTTTACCTGTTTGATCTCAAGGCCTTCTTCACATCTAAGGCTTTAAACATGGCTATACCCGGAGGACCAAAATTTGAGCCTCTTGTTCGAGACATTAACCTCCAGTAAGAGCTGTCACAATTCACTAAAACCCATATATTATTCAGGGACATTATTTTCAAATGCTAAACACATATCTTGTGTCGTACTATTTCAATCAAAAATGTTTGAGCTTAATGTTAATTCTTTTTTGGTTTCTCCTATAGGGATGAAGACTGGAATGAGTTCAATGACATCAACAAGATCATCATCAGACAGCCTATCAGGACAGAGTACAAAATCGCCTTCCCCTACCTGTACAACAACTTACCGCACCATGTCCACCTCACCTGGTAGGTTCGACCTCTGCAGTGGCATTCGGTTTAAAATTCTATTGATTTAAAAAATCATTATGGTGATTTGTTTTGAGGGTGTATTTTGTTATTTTTTATTCGAACTACCAACATTTTTTCTGGGTGCAGGTACCACACACCAAATGTGGTGTTCATCAAGACAGAGGACCCAGATCTGCCTGCGTTTTACTTTGATCCGTTGATCAACCCAATTTCACACAGGCATTCAGTCAAGGTAAATGTTGTTCTAAATCAATCCCTATGTGATATGCACCAATGTGTTTCATTCTGAATTCCTATTGTTTTTCAACAGAATTGTCAGTATTTCATGAGCTTTTACTGAGTTGCACTTGCATTGACCTGCTTGCATGGGCGTAAGAACTGGAGGAATATTAAAATGAGTGGTGGCATTTATTTATTGCTGGCTGCAGGTGCAGTTAGCCTGTCACCATTCATGTTTCCAAACAATACCTAATTAACGGGATTTTGTGACAATCCACGTGTTTCTTAACACTTTCTTAACATTATCATCATTTCCTGCTTTCTCTCAGAGCCAAGAGCCTCTTCCCGACGATGACGAGGAGTTCGAGCTTCCAGAGTTTGTGGAGCCCTTCCTCAAGGAGACACCGCTCTACACTGACAACACAGCCAATGGCATTGCTCTGCTGTGGGCGCCAAGACCTTTCAACTTGCGTTCAGGGCGCACCAGGAGAGCCATAGATATCCCTCTCATCAAGAATTGGTGAGCAAACAAAACTTTGACAAATTTGTAATTTTTGAGAAAACAATAAGGTCTTTTTTTAAAGAAAAGTGTCAATTGTTTTTCAGGTATCGTGAGCATTGCCCTGCAGGACAACCAGTAAAAGTTCGTGTGTCATACCAGAAACTGCTGAAGTACTATGTTCTCAATGCTCTTAAACACAGACCCCCCAAGGCCCAGAAAAAGAGGTGTGTCTCGGGAGACATTACAGATTTATTTGGGACGTTCTATTTGAAGCGTATTTCCTCATCAGCATTGATTGCGTGTTGTTAACATTTGTCTTCTTCTTTTGCAGGTACCTTTTCCGTTCCTTCAAGTCCACAAAGTTCTTTCAGTCCACCAAACTCGACTGGGTGGAGGTGGGCCTGCAAGTGTGCCGACAGGGTTACAACATGCTCAATCTGCTTATCCACCGAAAGAATCTCAACTACCTGCATTTGGACTACAACTTCAACTTGAAACCTGTCAAGACACTGACCACAAAGGTGAAAACTAAAAAGCCTTTGCTTTTTGGACTTCAACATAAATCTCCAAAGGCTAACTAACATTTGAAGCATTTCTTTGTTTAGGAGCCTCATGTGTGTGTTTTTGTCAACATGACACTTTGTTTTTATCCCTCAGGAGCGTAAAAAGTCAAGATTTGGCAACGCTTTCCATCTCTGTCGAGAGGTGTTGCGACTCAGCAAGCTGGTGGTGGACAGTCATGTTCAGTACAGACTGGGAAATGTGGATGCTTTCCAGGTTGTACTAGCTATTTATACACCAAAACTTTGCCCTTCTGAGTTTTACAAGCAGTTTTGTAGAACTAAATGCACATCTTTGTTTTTTAGTTGTCTGATGGACTGCAGTACATCTTTGCTCATGTAGGCCAGCTTACTGGCATGTATCGGTACAAGTACAAGCTGATGAGACAAATCCGGATGTGCAAAGATCTGAAACATCTCATCTACTACCGCTTTAATACGGTGAGTGGAATTGTAACGTGAATTCAGGTTTTCTCTTGATTAGTTTTGTATTTAACCAATATGACTTTCCTTGTGTCACAGCAGAGATGCTCAAAGCCTTGATTGTCTTTTGATTCGCGTTTTGTTTGTTAACCCAGGGTCCTGTTGGCAAGGGACCAGGATGTGGCTTCTGGGCACCTGGATGGAGGGTGTGGCTTTTCTTCATGAGGGGCATAACTCCACTGTTGGAGAGGTGGCTTGGAAATTTGCTGGCCAGGCAATTTGAAGGTGGGTCACATTCTTTTGATGCTCATGATTGTATTGCACGTAGCGTCACTTACAAAATATATATCAAATTAAAGATGCTGCAGGACCCAGTGATGCGGGAGGTTTTTCTGTAATCATGAAACTGTTGTTAATAAGAGGTGTACACATTTACCAAGCACCTCATGTAGTTTATCAGTTGATCAGATAATGATATTCTAATCATTCAGTTACTATTTATCGTATGAAAGGAGATGGCGATGATACGATGCAAAGTCAAAACTGCAATGTTCCGGACACTTGAAATGTCATTTTGTATGAATAGTTGCCTAAATTCCCCTGCAGGACGTCACTCCAAGGGTGTGGCCAAGACTGTGACCAAACAGCGTGTGGAGTCCCACTTTGACCTGGAATTGCGTGCTGCTGTGATGCACGACATCTTGGACATGATGCCTGAGGGTATCAAACAGAACAAAGCCCGGACAATCCTGCAGCACCTCAGTGAGTCTTGGAGGTGCTGGAAGGCCAACATCCCATGGAAGGTGGGCACCTCGCAAGCCTTTGCAAAAAGACATTCACACGTTCATATATACTGTTCTATATTTTATGTAATAATAGGAACTGCTTGTGTTAACTCCATTTAACTAAAGAATTCAAATTCTGCAGGTACCTGGTTTGCCGACACCCATTGAGAACATGATCCTGCGGTACGTGAAGGCCAAAGCTGACTGGTGGACTAACACAGCCCACTATAACCGAGAGCGAATCCGCCGCGGGGCCACTGTAGACAAGACGGTCTGCAAAAAAAACCTGGGAAGATTGACCCGTTTGTACCTGAAAGCTGAGCAGGAGAGACAGCACAATTACTTGAAGGTATTGCACGAATAGGAGGACAGAGTATTTCTCTGAGATGAAAACCTCTTACTAAGGCGCATTTGCACTGGTCTGTTTGCATATGCGTAAGAATCAGAGGAATATTATCTTTAATGGTGGCTTTTGTTTATTGACTGCACCTGCAGTTGAGTTGTCGCCATTAAGACATTTCTTTCACTAGAATTCAATGTTCTGTTTAATTTCCTTATTGAGTTAGTCTGAAATATTACCGTTGTATCCATATTTTCCTTTCAGGATGGTCCCTACATCACAGCTGAGGAAGCTGTTGCCATTTATACCACAACTGTTCACTGGCTGGAAAGTCGACGGTTCTCGCCCATCCCTTTCCCTCCACTGTCATACAAGCATGACACCAAGCTGCTAATCCTGGCTCTGGAAAGGCTTAAAGAGGCATACAGGTAAGCGCCCATTAATTACCACTCAATAGACGCACGCCTTCAGTGATGTCTTGAATTGTGTGTCTGTTCTAGTGTGAAATCTCGCTTGAACCAGTCTCAGAGGGAAGAGCTTGGGCTGATCGAGCAAGCTTATGACAACCCTCACGAGGCTTTGTCCAGGATCAAGCGTCACCTGCTCACACAGCGAGCTTTCAAAGAGGTCGGCAAAGATTATTATTATTATTTTTTAGGGGTGTAAATCGCGGGTTTTTTCACGATACGATATAATATCGATATAAAGAACTACGATACGATATTTGCCGATATCTTAAAGCCTGCTGCGATTCATTCACGATATATCGCGATATAGTGCTCTACGATCCGATTTTTTTTTTTTTAATAAAAAATATAGAACAATATCCTGATTTATAACAATTCATACGCAAAATCAACAAGGTACTGCAAACTCTTTATTTAGGAAATTACAAGAGTATTGTAGTATACAAAGTGCTTATTTTAACACTGAACTTTGATGTCGTGTTTTTTCTTTAAATGCGGCGAGATTTGTGCTACCTGAATATTTGATCACCGCATGGCAGGATTTACAAACTGCACGTGTCTTGTCCGTTGAGCCATCTTTTCTTTGGAATCCATAGTGCTTCCAAACGAATGACTTGAAGCCTAAAGGGGAGCAAATTTCCTCGTCTCTTTGGACACTAGCCATAGCACCAGCCCAGGAGCCGCGTACTAGTTGTCGCCTCCCCTTTCACGCGCGTGCTCTGCTCACAACACAACAACGCCGGAAAGAGGAAGCAAGCAACAATGAACTGGATTTCAAAATAAAGTCGCGTCTAATGTCCGAGGTCAAACACGGCGATATAAATCGATGTTTACCTTTAGCATCGATACCAATAAATCGTAGAGCATTATATCGATTAATCGATGTGTATCGATGTATCGTTACACCCCTATTATTTTTATTTTTTTAATCTGATCACTTTTAGCTTCAACGTTCTTTGCCGTGGTTTTAGCCATTGCACCCAAAACCCCTCATCACACTCAGCCCTTGTTCTTTCATGTCTAGGTGGGTATTGAATTTATGGACCTGTACAGCCACCTGGTGCCAGTGTATGATGTGGAACCCCTGGAGAAGATCACAGACGCCTACCTTGATCAATATCTGTGGTATGAAGCAGACAAGAGGCGACTCTTCCCACCCTGGATCAAACCAGCTGACACCGAGCCACCTCCACTGCTCGTCTATAAGTGGTGCCAAGGTCTGACCGGTCAACAATTACACCTCAGCTATACAAGGCTCTGTGTCCTAAAAGTAGTTATCCTTGTTCTTTGCAGGCATCAACAACTTGCAGGATGTTTGGGAAACTGCAGAAGGAGAGTGCAATGTAATGCTAGAGTCACGCTATGAGAAGATGTATGAGAAGATCGATTTGACGTTGCTCAACAGGCTGCTACGTCTTATTGTTGACCACAACATTGCTGATTATATGACAGCCAAGAACAACGTTGTCATCAACTACAAGGTAAAGCGTGATTTGCCCCAAACATTGCTTAATCTTTTCAGTTTTAAACCAGATTGTTTTGCACACATCTCTTTTCTAGGACATGAACCACACAAACTCTTATGGCATCATCCGTGGCCTCCAGTTTGCATCGTTCATTGTACAGTACTACGGCCTGGTAATGGATCTCCTGGTACTGGGTTTGCACCGTGCCAGCGAGATGGCAGGTCCACCCCAAATGCCCAACGATTTCCTCAGTTTCCAAGATACGGCAACAGAGAGTGCCCACCCAATCAGACTGTACTGCCGCTACATTGACCGCATTCACATCTTCTTCAGGTTTGAAAAAGAACTCTGTCGCAGCCTATTTCTGATGGACAGAATTTAATTCGGAGAATTGTCTGACGTATCTGCTTAGTGTAACAGTATTTTTTATCGTTTATGTAAAATTTGGCTTGTTAGTTGAAATACCAATTAATGTTTCTATGCCTTCACCAGATTTTCTGCTGATGAGGCGAGGGACCTCATTCAGAGGTACTTGACAGAGCACCCCGACCCTAACAATGAAAACATTGTGGGCTACAACAACAAAAAGTGCTGGCCACGTGATGCCCGCATGAGGCTGATGAAGCATGATGTCAATCTGTAAGTCAGTCAGTCTCCCCACACAGGTTTGCACAGGTTAAAATGGTCTATGATGAATGGCCATAACTTATTTAATTGTCTTTTTCCTCAGTGGGCGTGCTGTCTTTTGGGACATCAAGAACCGTCTGCCAAGGTCTGTGACCACAGTCCAGTGGGAGAACAGCTTTGTGTCAGTCTACAGCAAAGACAACCCCAACCTGCTCTTCAACATGTGTGGCTTTGAGTGCCGCATCTTGCCGAAATGTCGAACGAGCTATGAGGAGTTCACCCACAAGGATGGTGTCTGGAATCTGCAGAATGAGGTGAGAAAACACAAACTTCTGTCTTTGATTAATATCAGAGTTTAGTGCTCTTACGATCAAACATTTTTAGAATTGATTATCTTCTTGATTATCCCATTAAATAATGGGACCATTTTTGCAATAAAAAGTCAATAGTAAATTCCCAATGTTTTTGCATTTGTAGGTTACCAAGGAGAGGACAGCTCAGTGTTTCCTTCGTGTGGACGATGAATCAATGCAGCGCTTCCACAACAGAGTGCGCCAGATTCTGATGGCTTCAGGCTCAACTACTTTTACAAAGGTAATCAGACCAAAGATAGAGATTTGTTGAGTTAAACATTGAAACTTGTGGTTGTATCATAATGTCCCCTTATTTCTACCTCCAGATTGTAAACAAATGGAACACAGCTCTTATTGGCCTGATGACCTACTTCCGCGAAGCAGTAGTCAACACTCAGGAGCTGCTCGACCTGCTGGTCAAGTGTGAGAACAAGATTCAAACTCGTATCAAGATCGGGCTGAACTCTAAAATGCCTAGCCGTTTCCCGCCTGTTGTTTTCTACACTCCCAAAGAGTTGGGCGGCCTGGGCATGTTGTCCATGGGCCACGTGCTCATACCACAGTCTGACCTGCGGTAAGTCAGGATTTGTTTACTTTACTTGACTCAAACTAATTATTGGTTAAGTTCTAAAGACACACTCTTCTCTCCAGTTGGTCCAAGCAGACAGACGTGGGAATCACTCACTTCAGGTCTGGAATGAGTCATGAAGAGGACCAACTCATTCCAAATTTGTACCGTTACATTCAGCCATGGGAAAGTGAGTTCATTGACTCCCAGAGAGTGTGGGCAGAATATGCTCTCAAGAGGCAAGAGGCAATTGCACAAAACAGGTATGTCCCTCTGCCGATTTAAATCTGTCTCAACTTGTTAACAATGGACTGATTCATCATTTGTTTGTTGAGTTTTTTTTTTAATGTGCTTAACACGGTTAGTTTTATCTGGAAAATAGTCACATTATCATATTTATAATCCCTCAAAGTGGCAATTTAGTTCCCCGTGCTTAATTTTTTGGAATGCATGTGAGTTTAATAGGTATCCAGCGGTATGCGTTTTGGTCATCGACGTTAACAATACATAAAGAGCTTGGATTCCAACTGAAACAATTGTTCTTTTGTTTCTGTCTCCTAGGCGACTGACCTTGGAGGATTTAGAGGACTCGTGGGACAGAGGAATCCCACGTATCAACACCCTTTTCCAAAAAGACAGACACACACTGGCCTATGACAAAGGCTGGAGAGTCCGGACAGATTTTAAACAATACCAGGTGACGATTAAAATGCAACACACAACAAAATGTGACTGGCACATGAAAGTAGATGGTAAACATTGGTGTGATGCACATTTTAATTTCTCTGTGGATTACAGGTGTTAAAGCAAAATCCGTTTTGGTGGACCCACCAGAGGCATGATGGTAAACTGTGGAACCTCAACAACTACCGCACAGACATGATCCAGGCCTTGGGTGGCGTGGAGGGCATCCTGGAGCACACACTTTTCAAAGGCACTTACTTCCCCACCTGGGAGGGTCTCTTCTGGTGAGAAATTATGGGAAAGCAATCATCTCGACTGAAAACAAAATCGTTATGCTTTGGCTTCAATGGACATCAATTTTTTTTCCCCCGGCATACAGGGAGAAGGCCAGTGGATTTGAGGAATCCATGAAGTGGAAGAAGCTGACAAATGCTCAGAGGTCTGGTCTGAATCAAATTCCCAACCGTCGCTTCACTCTCTGGTGGTCCCCCACAATCAACAGAGCCAATGCAAGTCCAACGATAGAATCACTGCTTCTTATAATTCTTTATTTATTTATTTATTTATTTTTTAAAAGGTGATATTGGGTGTTAAGATCAACACAAGCTAATAGTTTCCTCCCGCTTCTCGTTTGTAGGTATATGTGGGTTTCCAGGTGCAGCTTGATCTGACTGGAATCTTCATGCATGGAAAGATTCCCACCCTGAAGATCTCCCTCATTCAGATCTTCAGAGCTCACTTGTGGCAGAAGATCCACGAGAGCATTGTCATGGATCTCTGTCAGGTTGGTTTGATTTCAATTCTCTGGTACTATTCCTGAGGTGTAACAGAAAATAAGAGATTATAATCTCACGTTCTTCTGGTACAAATGCGACTGTTTTGGCTTTCAGGTGTTTGACCAGGAGCTCGACGCTCTCGAGATCGAGACTGTGCAGAAGGAGACCATCCACCCCAGGAAGTCGTACAAGATGAACTCATCCTGTGCCGACATTCTCCTTTTTGCGTCCTACAAGTGGAACGTCTCTCGACCATCTCTGCTTGCAGACTCAAAGTATGACTTTATATTAGAAAAATGTGAATGTTCCGTATGATTGTGTGTGTGTATATATAACAAATTATCTTTGAATCAATTTGATGCTTCTCTTCTTGCAGGGATGTGATGGACAGCACCACCACACAGAAGTACTGGATTGACATTCAGCTGCGTTGGGGTGACTACGACTCGCATGACATTGAGCGCTACGCCAGGGCCAAGTTTTTGGACTACACCACAGACAACATGAGTATCTACCCTTCCCCCACTGGAGTGCTTATTGCTATCGACTTGGCGTACAACCTCCACAGGTTGGTGTTGTCATGAGCAATTGTGACCTTGTGCTTGCTGTTTCGATGTTAACCTCAACATATGAACATAATTGTTTTTTCTTGTCTTTGTTAAGTGGCTATGGAAACTGGTTCCCGGGCAGCAAGCCTTTGATCCAACAGGCCATGGCCAAGATTATGAAGGCCAACCCAGCCCTGTATGTGCTCAGGGAGCGCATCCGCAAGGGTCTTCAGCTCTACTCCTCAGAGCCCACTGAGCCCTACCTGTCCTCGCAGAACTACGGGGAGCTCTTCTCTAACCAAATCATTTGGTTTGTCGATGACACCAACGTCTACAGAGTCACCATCCATAAGGTGTGCACCGACTCATGCGCTTCATGTTCGAGAATATCCTCCATGTAATACACTATCAGTTTTCTCTTTCCAACTCATCTAATGCTCAGATGTATTTTTCACCTTTCACCAGACCTTTGAGGGCAACTTGACTACCAAACCCATCAATGGAGCCATTTTCATCTTCAACCCCAGGACTGGTCAGCTTTTCCTAAAGATTATTCACACATCTGTGTGGGCCGGACAGAAACGTCTGGGCCAGGTAAGAGCATTAAACATCTATTGCCCACACTAAAATTCCGTGATCACAATAATGGACTTCTTCTTGGTTTAGGAGCGCAATTACAATGACAACATCATTATCTGCTTTCTTTGTAAACAACAATTAGCAACCATTGTTAATGATTTGACATTAAAGCAGAAATGTTGATACCCACTAATAATGCAGCCTAATTTTCCTTGTAGCTTGCCAAATGGAAGACGGCAGAAGAAGTTGCTGCGTTGATCCGCTCCCTCCCAGTGGAGGAGCAACCTAAGCAGATCATTGTCACCAGGAAGGGTATGCTGGATCCTCTGGAGGTAAGACAGTCAGTCACAGCTGGTATTAATGGATTCATGATAAACTATTCACTCTCATTGTTGTTGTAACTTCAATGCCTTGCATTTCTAACGCCATCCCTCTCTTTCCTCAGGTCCACTTGCTTGACTTCCCCAACATTGTCATCAAGGGCTCTGAGTTGCAGCTGCCCTTCCAGGCCTGTCTGAAGGTGGAGAAGTTTGGAGACCTCATCCTCAAAGCTACCGAGCCTCAGATGGTGCTGTTCAACCTGTATGATGACTGGCTTAAGACCATTTCCTCTTACACAGTGAGTCTTCCTGTGTTCTACAAAAATGTGGACATTTTAAGCTTTGGTTTCTCCTTGACATTCTTTTGCTATCAGGAAATTGAAATTTGAAACTGACTTATTTCTAGTGTAAGAAGTATTTGTGCCATTTTACTCCATCTTTAGGCCTTCTCTCGACTCATCCTGATCCTAAGAGCGCTTCACGTCAACAATGACCGTGCCAAGGTGATCCTGAAACCCGATAAGACCACCATCACCGAGCCTCATCATATTTGGCCCACTCTCACGGATGAGGAATGGATCAAGGTGGAAGTGCAACTTAAAGACCTCATTCTGGCTGACTATGGCAAAAAGAACAAGTAAGCCTTCAAGCCGAATTTCTGTGTAATCCATGACTAACAGGACAACAGAACTGAGCACCCAACACGTATCTGCTGCTGTCCCCCTCCAGTGTAAACGTGGCATCACTGACCCAATCTGAGATCCGTGACATCATCCTGGGGATGGAGATCTCTGCTCCCTCGCAGCAACGGCAGCAGATCGCCGAGATTGAGAAGCAGACCAAAGAGCAATCGCAACTCACCGCCACACAGACGCGCACCGTCAACAAACACGGTGACGAGATCATCACTTCCACCACATCCAACTATGAGACGCAGACCTTCTCCTCCAAGACAGAATGGAGGGTCAGGTATGTGGCAGACTGAGTTATTTGTCTCGAAAAGACATTACTGACCCTGTAAAAGTTTAAATGGGTGGAAAATGTAAGTAGTGCCCATCTTTTGTTACTGTAGTTTTTGAATTGAGTAATAAGTGCTCATTATACTTCCTCTGCCAGAGCTATATCTGCTGCCAACCTCCATCTCCGCACCAACCACATTTACGTGTCCTCTGATGACATCAAGGAAACCGGATACACCTACATCCTGCCCAAGAATGTTCTCAAGAAGTTCATCTGCATTTCAGATTTGCGTGCACAGGTATAGCGCAGAGAATAGTCAATAGTTTTACAAATTGATTCCAGTTGACTTTGGACTCTTTTTAAGCCTCACTAGTATACATTAAGATTGTTTTCTGTTCCAGATTGCAGGCTACCTGTACGGCACCAGCCCGCCTGACAACCCCCAGGTAAAGGAGATCCGTTGTATCGTCATGGTGCCTCAATGGGGCACCCACCAGACTGTGCATCTGCCCAACCAGCTGCCAGGACACGAATACCTGAAAGTAAGATTACAAAAACCTTAGTTCCTTCTAAGCGAGGGTCTTTTTGTTCTGGATACAATGTTATCAATGTCTAGAATATTTGAAGTATTCATACTTGAAATACCTTCCGCTCTCAAAGGAAATGGAACCCCTTGGTTGGATCCACACACAGCCTAACGAGTCACCACAGCTGTCCCCCCAGGATGTCACGACCCACGCAAAGGTCATGGCTGACAATCCCTCTTGGGATGGAGAAAAGACGATCATCATTACGTGCAGGTAAACGTTTGATGTGAGACTATCTGTGCTTGCGCAGATATTGCTGATGCAGTGATGCCAAAAAATGTTGAGGTATTATAAAGTTGTGCAGTTTTTTTGAAGTACTGAACTACAGAATGCGAATTTTATATCTTAACTGGAGAGAAAAATCAGGATGGTGGTCCCCTTTTATTTAATTATATTTTTACCTTGTGTAAAAGAACAAGTTGATTGGGTAAAGTGTGTTGTGAACTTTGAATTGCATTTTTATCCCTTTGGCAACAACTTAGTACTGTTTAATTTTCAGCTTCACGCCAGGCTCATGCACACTGACGGCCTACAAGCTGACACCCAGCGGCTACGAGTGGGGCAGACAGAACACAGACAAGGGCAACAACCCAAAAGGTTACCTGCCGTCACACTATGAGAGAGTCCAGATGCTGCTCTCTGACCGCTTCCTGGGCTTCTTTATGGTACCGGGCCAAGTTTCCTGGAACTACAATTTCATGGGTAAGTACCTTTTTGAAACGTTATTGTGCTTTGTGCCAGAATCACAATCACATTTTAGAATTATGATTTTCACCAGCCTACTTCCTTTTTTGTTTTATCCAGGTGTACGTCATGACCCTAACATGAAGTACGACTTGCAGCTGGCCAACCCCAAGGAGTTCTACCACGAAGTCCATCGACCATCGCACTTCCTAAACTTTGCCTCGTTACAGGAGGGTGAAATCTACAATGCCGATCGTGAGGATATGTATGGTTGAGCGGAAGGACTCATTTTGTGGTTGCCCCTTTCAGTCACTCTTGTAAAATTTCTTCTGAGCACGTGATGTTTGGACATTGTAATGTCAAAACTAGATACCTACTCTTGTTATTCATTCTATATTTCCTTCAGTTTGTTTCCACAGTCCCTTCTATTTGCAATTCATGTTTTTTTTTGGGAAGTTATGATATATCAAATGTGTGTTGGTGTATCTGTTCACGGGACTGTAATATGATCTTGATTGTTTCAACTGCAGAAGTACTTGTTTGTCAGTTGAAGTCAAATCTTAATTCCTCATGTCAGTTAATTCCCTTTTGCTATTTGTGACATTGTAGCCTGGATTTAAATAAAAATGGCATTTTTATACATTTTCAATGTTCTTTGACCTGTTTCAACCACCTTGCAATAGCATTGTATTCCCCCATAAATTGGTCAGTTGGTCAGACATCCATCCATCCATTTTAAAGACCGCTTATCCTCACGAGGGTCATGGGTGAGTCCGATCTCATCCCAGCTATCTTTGGACGAGAGGCCCATTACACCCTTAACTGGTTACCAGCAAATCCCAGGGCACGTAGACGGGCGAACATTTACACCCATGAGGAGCGAGTCTTCAATGGACCTAATGTATGTAATTGTTGCCTCCAGAAGAGGTCAGAGAAAAATGCCTGGCAAGGTTTCCGCCCACTTCAGCTTCACTTTAAATGCCTGTGACTTGGAAAACAAGAACTGTTCTAATTTACTGATCCCTTGGAGAGTATTTTCTTTTCTTCAAATATGTTTTACCTACATTGTATGAGATGTGCTATCGGCCAAAACTAACTATAAACTTGGGGGGGGGTTGGGGGGCTGCCTAATACGAACCGACTTACAGAAAAGATACTTGAACTGTAATTTTTAGGGCACAAACGGGATTTTAACGCCCTACTTAATGTACCACACGACACGAACTGTTATGGAAATCCTCTCCGTGCGTTTGTGTGTACACTGTGCGCGCTTGTGCTACATTGGTTAGAAAAGTGGGCGGATCCAACGGCGGGTTGACTTCAGCTAGCCAGTATTATCAGTTTAGTACACAAAATCAGACGTCCCATTTCTTTTCCCCTTTATTTTTATGTGAGTAGGGTACATTAGGTTCCATTTTCTCACTCGTAAATTTCAATTCATTTAATTAGGATTGATTGCTCCGATGACTTTCGTTTTGGTTGTCGCTTAACAGGAGCATGATAAGCTGGAGCGTTCGACTTCTTCAGACATGGAACAACCTGCGTCTTCCAGCCAGGCAAACGGCGGCTGCTTCGACAAGAACTGTTCTTCACTGACGGTGGACGATGTCTACGAGATCGCCAAAGTAATTGGAGCCGAGCTGGAGAGGCTCATCGACGGCTACGGCAAGGAGAGCGTGCTGGGCCTGGTGCCCAGGGTGGTGAAAGTGCTGGAGCTTCTGGAGAGCTTCACGGCTAGGAATCACGCACACAAACACAGGGAAGAAGAACTGCTCCGGACCTTTGAGAGCTTTCAGCTACAGCAGAAAAAACGGGTGTGCAAGGACACTGACGCAATCAACGAAAATCATGAAACCAGGGTGAGAATATAGCAATGTACCCGAAAACGAAATGAACTGTGTCGCTTTCACTTATTACTTGTGGTGAAATGGTAACACGATGCCATAACAAACGTAATTACCGCGTATTACATGCACGCGAACCACCTATCGCAGATTGTCACTGTGCCAGTCACTTGTGTTTTTTCTTTGTTGAAGCAAAAGCAGAAACGCACTGAATAATTCTTTTAAATATTAAAGAGTGAATTTCGCTAAATAGTCAAAACTATACCAAATAAATCTGCTGAGCAGGTCTTTTACTCTTATTCGACTTTACTCTTAAAACTAACGATAGTGGATTTCAATTAATTAATTTAAATGAATGAATAACCCGTTTCACTGATGTCTGCCCTATGGAGCTTCTGTTTAATAATGTCTTCCAGTTTAAACTAGAATTTTGCAATTTCTGGAGAAATTGCGTGTGAAGGCGAAATGTATGAATAACTTTTTCGGGGAATGCTGCCGAACGATGTTGAAACGTGTTGAATTACTTGAGAAATGTAGAATATTTGGAGAATTTGTGGTGAATTTCAAAATAAAAGATGTGAAGTTTTTGGTAAGTTGTGGAATAGGTAGAAAAATGATGAACAGTTGAAAGTTGGAATGGGTTGAATCGGTTGAAAAATGTAGAAATGAGAAGGGAAAAAGGAATTGGGTGTGAATTTCAAAATAAAAGATGTGAAGGTTTTGGGAAGTTGTGGAATAGGTCGAAAAATGATGAACAGTTGAAAGTTGGAATGGGTTGAATCGGTTGAAAAATGTAGAAATGAGAAGGGAAAAGGGAATTGGGTGTGAATTTCAAAATAAAAGATGTGAAGTTTTTGGTAAGTGGGAAGTTGTGGAATAGGTAGAAAAATGATGAACAGTTGAAAGTTGGAATGGGTTGAATCGGTTGAAAAATGTAGAAATGAGAAGGGAAAAGGGAATTGGGTGTGAATTTCAAAATAAAAGATGTGAAGTTTTTGGTAAGTGGGAAGTTGTGGAATAGGTAGAAAAATGATGAACAGTTGAAAGTTGGAATGGGTTGAATCGGTTGAAAAATGTAGAAATGAGAAGGGAAAAGGGAATTGAGTGTGAATTTCAAAATAAAAGATGTGAAGTTTTTGGTAAGTGGGAAGTTGTGGAATAGGTAGAAAAATGATGAACAGTTGAAAGTTGGAATGGGTTGAATCGGTTGAAAAATGTAGAAATGAGAAGGGAAAAGGGAATTGGGTGTGAATTTCAAAATAAAAGATGTGAAAATTTTTGGTAAGTGGGAAGTTGTGGAATAGGTAGAAAAATGATGAACAGTTGAAAGTTGGAATGGGTTGAATCGGTTGAAAAATGTAGAAATGAGAAGGGAAAAGGGAATTGGGTGTGAATTTCAAAATAAAAGATGTGAAGTTTTTGGTAAGTGGGAAGTTGTGGAATAGGTAGAAAAATGATGAACAGTTGAAAGTTGGAATGGGTTGAATCGGTTGAAAAATGTAGAAATGAGAAGGGAAAAGGGAATTGAGTGTGAATTTCAAAATAAAAGATGTGAAGTTTTTGGTAAGTGGGAAGTTGTGGAATAGGTAGAAAAATGATGAACAGTTGAAAGTTGGAATGGGTTGAATCGGTTGAAAAATGTAGAAATGAGAAGGGAAAAGGGAATTGGGTGTGAATTTCAAAATAAAAGATGTGAAGTTTTTGGTAAGTGGGAAGTTGTGGAATAGGTAGAAAAATGATGAACAGTTGAAAGTTGGAATGGGTTGAATCGGTTGAAAAATGTAGAAATGAGAAGGGAAAAAGGAATTGGGTGTGAATTTCAAAATAAAAGATGTGACGTATTTGGGAAGTTGTGGAATAGGTAGAAAAATGATGAACAGTAGAAAGTTGGAATGGGTTGAATCGGTTGAAAAATGTAGAAATTAGAGTACAAAAACGGAATTTGAGAGAATTTTGGTTGAATTTCAAAATAAAAGATGTGAAGTTTTTGGTAAGTGGGAAGTTGTGGAATAGGTAGAAAAATGATGAACAGTTGAAAGTTGGAATGGGTTGAATCGGTTGAAAAATGTAGAAATGAGAAGGGAAAAGGAAATTGGGTGTGAATTTCAAAATAAAAGATGTGAAGTTTTTGGTTAGTGGGAAGTTGTGGAATAGGTAGAAAAATGATGAACAGTTGAAAGTTAGAATGGGTTGAATCGGTTGAAAAATGTAGAAATGAGAAGGGAAAAGGAATTGGGTGTGAATTTCAAAATAAAAGATGTGAAGCTTTTGGTAAGTGGGAAGTTGTGGAATCGGTAGAAAAGTAATGAACAGTTGAAAGTTGGAATGGGTTGAATCGGTTGAAAAATGTAGAAATTAGAGTGGAAAAACGAAATTTTAGAGAATTTTGGTTGAATTTCAAAATAAAAGATGTGAAGTTTTTGGGAAGTGGGACGTTGTGGAATAGGTAGGCAAAAGATGAACAGTTGAAAGTTGGAACGAGTTGAATCGGTTGAAAAATGTAGAAGTTAGAGCTGAAAAACGAAATTTTGTGAAAATTTGTCGGAATTTTTAACGTGAAAACGTGAAATTTTTGAATTTGGGAATTTTGGGAATGTCGAGAATCCTTCCGAATGTGATTAGAATGTGCTGAATGATGTGAATTTCAAATTGGAACGACGTAAACGTGAAATGTCGAATGTGCCATTAAGAATGAATGGGGAAAAATTTGTCGGAATTTGGGGAATTTTGCGGAATCGGAAAATGTTCGGAATGAGAAAAATACAAGCCACCCTTTCCTGAATATTTGGAATACGTGAAAAGTGGAATGGAGTGAATCGGGTGAATTTTGTGAAAGAAGAAGCGGGACAAAAAAGTGAGGAGAATAAAATATAATAATAATAATAACTAGAATTTTGCAATTTCTGGAGAAATTGCGTGTGAAGGCGAAATGTATGAATAACTTTTTCGGGGAATGCTGCCGAACGATGTTGAAACGTGTTGAATTACTTGAGAAATGTAGAATATTTGGAGAATTTGTGGTGAATTTCAAAATAAAAGATGTGAAGTTTTTGGTAAGTTGTGGAATAGGTAGAAAAATGATGAACAGTTGAAAGTTGGAATGGGTTGAATCGGTTGAAAAATGTAGAAATGAGGAGGGAAAAAGGAATTGGGTGTGAATTTCAAAATAAAAGATGTGAAGGTTTTGGGAAGTTGTGGAATAGGTCGAAAAATGATGAACAGTTGAAAGTTGGAATGGGTTGAATCGGTTGAAAAATGTAGAAATGAGAAGGGAAAAGGGAATTGGGTGTGAATTTCAAAATAAAAGATGTGAAGTTTTTGGTAAGTGGGAAGTTGTGGAATAGGTAGAAAAATGATGAACAGTTGAAAGTTGGAATGGGTTGAATCGGTTGAAAAATGTAGAAATGAGAAGGGAAAAGGGAATTGGGTGTGAATTTCAAAATAAAAGATGTGAAGTTTTTGGTAAGTGGGAAGTTGTGGAATAGGTAGAAAAATGATGAACAGTTGAAAGTTGGAATGGGTTGAATCGGTTGAAAAATGTAGAAATGAGAAGGGAAAAGGGAATTGAGTGTGAATTTCAAAATAAAAGATGTGAAGTTTTTGGTAAGTGGGAAGTTGTGGAATAGGTAGAAAAATGATGAACAGTTGAAAGTTGGAATGGGTTGAATCGGTTGAAAAATGTAGAAATGAGAAGGGAAAAGGGAATTGGGTGTGAATTTCAAAATAAAAGATGTGAAAATTTTTGGTAAGTGGGAAGTTGTGGAATAGGTAGAAAAATGATGAACAGTTGAAAGTTGGAATGGGTTGAATCGGTTGAAAAATGTAGAAATGAGAAGGGAAAAGGGAATTGGGTGTGAATTTCAAAATAAAAGATGTGAAGTTTTTGGTAAGTGGGAAGTTGTGGAATAGGTAGAAAAATGATGAACAGTTGAAAGTTGGAATGGGTTGAATCGGTTGAAAAATGTAGAAATGAGAAGGGAAAAGGGAATTGAGTGTGAATTTCAAAATAAAAGATGTGAAGTTTTTGGTAAGTGGGAAGTTGTGGAATAGGTAGAAAAATGATGAACAGTTGAAAGTTGGAATGGGTTGAATCGGTTGAAAAATGTAGAAATGAGAAGGGAAAAGGGAATTGGGTGTGAATTTCAAAATAAAAGATGTGAAGTTTTTGGTAAGTGGGAAGTTGTGGAATAGGTAGAAAAATGATGAACAGTTGAAAGTTGGAATGGGTTGAATCGGTTGAAAAATGTAGAAATGAGAAGGGAAAAAGGAATTGGGTGTGAATTTCAAAATAAAAGATGTGAAGTATTTGGGAAGTTGTGGAATAGGTAGAAAAATGATGAACAGTAGAAAGTTGGAATGGGTTGAATCGGTTGAAAAATGTAGAAATTAGAGTACAAAAACGGAATTTGAGAGAATTTTGGTTGAATTTCAAAATAAAAGATGTGAAGTTTTTGGTAAGTGGGAAGTTGTGGAATAGGTAGAAAAATGATGAACAGTTGAAAGTTGGAATGGGTTGAATCGGTTGAAAAATGTAGAAATGAGAAGGGAAAAGGAAATTGGGTGTGAATTTCAAAATAAAAGATGTGAAGTTTTTGGTTAGTGGGAAGTTGTGGAATAGGTAGAAAAATGATGAACAGTTGAAAGTTAGAATGGGTTGAATCGGTTGAAAAATGTAGAAATGAGAAGGGAAAAGGAATTGGGTGTGAATTTCAAAATAAAAGATGTGAAGCTTTTGGTAAGTGGGAAGTTGTGGAATCGGTAGAAAAGTAATGAACAGTTGAAAGTTGGAATGGGTTGAATCGGTTGAAAAATGTAGAAATTAGAGTGGAAAAACGAAATTTTAGAGAATTTTGGTTGAATTTCAAAATAAAAGATGTGAAGTTTTTGGGAAGTGGGACGTTGTGGAATAGGTAGGCAAAAGATGAACAGTTGAAAGTTGGAACGAGTTGAATCGGTTGAAAAATGTAGAAGTTAGAGCTGAAAAACGAAATTTTGTGAAAATTTGTCGGAATTTTTAACGTGAAAACGTGAAATTTTTGAATTTGGGAATTTTGGGAATGTCGAGAATCCTTCCGAATGTGATTAGAATGTGCTGAATGATGTGAATTTCAAATTGGAACGACGTAAACGTGAAATGTCGAATGTGCCATTAAGAATGAATGGGGAAAAATTTGTCGGAATTTGGGGAATTTTGCGGAATCGGAAAATGTTCGGAATGAGAAAAATACAAGCCACCCTTTCCTGAATATTTGGAATACGTGAAAAGTGGAATGGAGTGAATCGGGTGAATTTTGTGAAAGAAGAAGCGGGACAAAAAAGTGAGGAGAATAAAATATAATAATAATAATAACTAGAATTTTGCAATTTCTGGAGAAATTGCGTGTGAAGGCGAAATGTATGAATAACTTTTTCGGGGAATGCTGCCGAACGATGTTGAAACGTGTTGAATTACTTGAGAAATGTAGAATATTTGGAGAATTTGTGGTGAATTTCAAAACTGAAAGTTTGGAATATTTGGTAAGTGGGAAGTTGTGGAATAGGTAGGCAAAAGATGAACAGCTGAAAGTTGGAATGGGTTGAATCGGTTGAAAAATGTAGAAATTAGAGTAGAAAAACGAAATTTTGGAGAATTTGGTTGAATTTCAAATTTGGAATTTTTGGTAAGTGGGAAGTTGTGGAATAGGTAGGCAAAAGATGTACAGTTGAAAGTTGGAACGGGTTGAATCAGTTAAAAAATGTAGAAGTTAGAGCAAATGTTGAATCCCCATAGAGAATGAATGAGAAAATAAAAAAAAGCAATTGCGCCAAATCTTTCTAAATTTGGAACAAAACAAAAAAAAACGGCCTCAGGAGGTTCACTTTTGGGGTAAAAATGTTGAAACGGGTTAAATCGGACAAAAAACGAAGACGTTAGCGCAAATGTAGCTATTTGGGGCACTTAGTGTTGAAATAAGGTCACTTCCGGCTTGATTCGGGTCATTTCCGGTCTAATTTGGGTCACTTCCGGTTTATTTGGGTCACTTCCGGTTTAAAACAGGTCACTTTCGGTTAAGCTGAGGTCACTTCCGGTTTATTTGGGGTCATTTCCGGTCTAAAAAGGTCACTTCCGGTTCATTTTAGATCACTTCCGGTTTACCAGAGGTCACTTCCGGTCTATTTGGGGTCACTTCCGGTCTATTTGGGGTCACTTCCGGTTTATTTGGGTCACTTCCGGTTTAAAACAGGTCACTTCCGGTTTAGCTGAGGTCACTTCCGGTTTATTTGGGGTCATTTCCGGTCTAAAAAGGTCACTTCCGGTACATTTGGGGTCACTTCCGGTTTGATTTGGGGTCACTTCCGGTTTACCAGAGGTCACTTCCGGTCTATTTGGGGTCACTTCCGGTCTACTAGGGGTCACTTCCGGTTTATTTGGGTCACTTCCGGTTTAATTTGGGTCACTTCCGGTTCGTCTAAGATCACTTCCGGTTTATTTGGGGTCATTTCCGGTCTAAAAAGGTAACTTCTGGTACATTTGGGGTCACTTCCGGTTTGATTTGGGGTCACTTTCGGTTGACCAGAGGTAACTTCCGGTCTATTTGGGGTCACTTCCGGTCTATTTGGGGTCACTTCCGGTTTATTTGGGTCACTTCCGGTTTAATTTGGGTCACTTCCGGTTCGTCTGAGGTCACTTCCGGTTTATTAGGGGTCATTTCCGGTCTAAAAAGGTCACTTCCGGTACATTTGGGGTCACTTCCGGTTTGATTTGGGGTCACTTCCGGTTTACCTGAGGTCACTTCCGGTCTATTTGGGGTCACTTTCGGTTTGATTTGGGGCACTTCCGGTTCATTCTGGGTTCATTGGTGGCACTTCAGGGTCATCCAAGATGGCCGCCACACTGGAATTGGGGGTCAAGGGTTGAAGTGTGTAAGCATAGTGGAAGTGGGGGTGAATGGGAGTGAATGTGGGAATCATAGTGGAAGTGGGGGTGAATGGGAGTGAATGTGGTAAGCATAAGGTGAATAAGGGGAATAAATGTGGAATGGGTTGAATCGGTCGAAAAATGTAGAAATTAGAGTAGAAAAAGAAGAATTTTGGTTGAATTTCAAATTTGAGAATTTGGAATTTTTGGTAAGTGGGAAGTTGTGGAATAGGTAAGCAAAAGATGAACAGTTGAAAGTTGGAACGGGTTGAATCGGTTGAAAAATGTAGAAATTAGAGTGGAATAACGGAATTTGAGAGAATTTTGGTTGAATTTCAAATTTGAAAATTTGGAATTTTTGGTAAGTGGGAAGTTGTGGAATAGGTAGGCAAAAGATGAACAGTTGAAAGTTGGAATGGGTTGAATCGGTTGAAAAATGTAGAAGTTAGAGGTGAAAAACGAAATTTTGTGAAATGTCGAATGTGCCATTAAGAATGGATGGGGAAAAATTTGTCGGAATTTTGGGAATTTTGCGGAATCGGAAAATTTTCGGAATGAGAAAAATACAAGCACCCCTTTCCTGAATATTTGGAATACGTGAAAAGTGGAATGGAGTGAATCGGATGAATTATGTGAAAGATGAAACGGGACAAAAAAGTGAGGAGAATAAAATAGAAGAATAATAATAACTAGAATTTTGCAATTTCTGGAGAAATTGCGTGTGAAGGCGAAATGTATGAATAACTTTTTCGGGGAATGCTGCCGAACGATGTTGAAACGTGTTGAATTACTTGAGAAATGTAGAATATTTGGAGAATTTGTGGCGAATTTCAAAATAAAAGATGTGAAGTTTTTGGTAAGTGGGAAGTTGTGGAATAGGTTGAAAAATGATGAACAGTTGAAAGTTGGAATGGGTTGAATCGGTTGAAAAATGTAGAAATGAGAAGGGAAAAAGGAATTGGGTGTGAATTTCAAAATAAAAGATGTGAAGGTTTTGGGAAGTTGTGGAATAGGTCGAAAAATGATGAACAGTTGAAAGTTGGAATGGGTTGAATCGGTTGAAAAATGTAGAAATGAGAAGGGAAAAGGGAATTGGGTGTGAATTTCAAAATAAAAGATGTGAAGTTTTTGGTAAGTGGGAAGTTGTGGAATAGGTAGAAAAATGATGAACAGTTGAAAGTTGGAATGGGTTGAATCGGTTGAAAAATGTAGAAAGGAGAAGGGAAAAGGGAATTGAGTGTGAATTTCAAAATAAAAGATGTGAAGTTTTTGGTAAGTGGGAAGTTGTGGAATAGGTAGAAAAATGATGAACAGTTGAAAGTTGGAATGGGTTGAATCGGTTGAAAAATGTAGAAATGAGAAGGGAAAAGGGAATTGGGTGTGAATTTCAAAATAAAAGATGTGAAGTATTTGGGAAGTTGTGGAATAGGTAGAAAAATGATGAACAGTTGAAAGTTGGAATGGGTTGAATCGGTTGAAAAATGTAGAAATTAGAGTACAAAAACGGAATTTGAGAGAATTTTGGTTGAATTTCAAAATAAAAGATGTGAAGTTTTTGGTAAGTGGGAAGTTGTGGAATAGGTAGAAAAATGATGAACAGTTGAAAGTTGGAATGGGTTGAATCGGTTGAAAAATGTAGAAATGAGAAGGGAAAAGGAAATTGGGTGTGAATTTCAAAATAAAAGATGTGAAGTTTTTGGTAAGTGGGAAGTTGTGGAATAGGTAGAAAAATGATGAACAGTTGAAAGTTGGAATGGGTTGAATCGGTTGAAAAATGTAGAAATGAGAAGGGAAAAGGAATTGGGTGTGAATTTCAAAATAAAAGACGTGAAGCTTTTGGTAAGTGGGAAGTTGTGGAATCGGTAGAAAAATAATGAACAGTTGAAAGTTGGAATGGGTTGAATCGGTTGAAAAATGTAGAAATGAGAAGGGGAAAGGAAATTGGGTGTGAATTTCAAAATAAAAGATGTGAAGTTTTTGGTAAGTGGGAAGTTGTGGAATAGGTAGAAAAATGATGAACAGTTGAAAGTTGGAATGGGTTGAATCGGTTGAAAAATGTAGAAATGAGAAGGGAAAAGGAATTGGGTGTGAATTTCAAAATAAAAGACGTGAAGCTTTTGGTAAGTGGGAAGTTGTGGAATCGGTAGAAAAATAGTGAACAGTTGAAAGTTGGAATGGGTTGAATCGGTTGAAAAATGTAGAAATGAGAAGGGAAAAGGAAATTGGGTGTGAATTTCAAAATAAAAGATGTGAAGTTTTTGGTAAGTGGGAAGTTGTGGATTAGGTAGAAAAATGATGAACAGTTGAAAGTTGGAATGGGTTGAATCGGTTGAAAAATGTAGAAATGAGAAGGGAAAAGGAATTGGGTGTGAATTTCAAAATAAAAGATGTGAAGCTTTTGGTAAGTGGGAAGTTGTGGAATCAGTAGAAAAATAATGAACAGTTGAAAGTTGGAATGGGTTGAATCGGTTGAAAAATGTAGAAATTAGAGTAGAAAAACGAAATTTTAGAGAATTTTGGTTGAATTTCAAAATAAAAGATGTGAAGTTTTTGGTAAGTGGGACGTTGTGGAATAGGTAGGCAAAAGATGAACAGTTGAAAGTTGGAACGAGTTGAATCGGTTGAAAAATGTAGAAGTTAGAGGTGAAAAACGAAATTTTGTGAAAATTTGTCGGAATTTTTAACGTGAAAACGTGAAATTTTCGAATTTGGGAATTTTGGGAATGTCGAGAATCCTTCCGAATGTGATTAGAATGTGCTGAATGATGTGAATTTCAAATTGGAACGACGTAAATGTGAAATGTCGAATGTGCCATTAAGAATGAATGGGGAAAAATTTGTCGGAATTTTGGGAATTTTGCGGAATCGGAAAATTTTCGGAACGAGAAAAATACAAGCGCTCGTCGCGTGAATATTTGGAATACGTGAAAAGTGGAATGGAGTGAATCGGATGAATTATGTGGAAGATGAAACGTGTCAAAAAAGTGTGGAGAATAAAAGAGAATAATAATAATAATAGAGAATGGTGTAGAATAACATATGTGTGAAGGCCTTCGCCTTCACACAATAAAGTAAATGGAGTAGAATAACATATGTGTGAAGGCCTTCGCCTTCACACAATAAAGTGAATGGAGTAGAATAACATAAGTGTGAAGGCCTTCGCCTTCACACAATAATAATAAAGTGAATGGAGTAGAATAACATAAGTGTGAAGGCCTTCGCCTTCACACAATAAAGTGAATGGAGTAGAATAACATAAGTGTGAAGGCCTTCGCCTTCACACAATTATGTAGAAATAGGGTAAGTTTTGACTGTACTGCTACTCTGTACTTTCCTTGGTAATAATACAGTTACACTACATCTGTAGTTAATACAACACAAGCGACATTTTGGCATCAGTGCTACTTTGAACTTCCTTGGCTCTATCGTAGTTACAAAACATGTTGACAGTCTGACTTTCAACTTTACTGTTGCTTTCCTTGGATCTATTGCAGTAACAATACATTGTTACAGTTATACTACATTTAATACTGTATTTAACATTACTTCGAATTCAATACATTGGTTCCTTACTTAGCAGTATCTAAATCTGGCCGCACCTTAAAAAATCTCCAGAGGACGTGTTAATACAAGTTTACAGTTACTCAGGCTTTGTGTATTAAAACCGTAGAAATGCTCTTTGTGTCTTGTCTGACATGTCTTGTTCTGTCAAGCAGGAGCAGCAGCAACAGAAGGAGCAGCAGTGGAGGAGCAAATGTGAGGAACTCCAAGTGCAAATCCAGCAGCTCCAGGAGGACAACGGGCATCTGCAGAGCAGGTTAAAAGGGAGCCATGCACAGGGTGGTATGTTAAAGTACAAAGCATATTGTGGCATCTATACACATTTACAAAGCTTTTTGGAGGGGTTTCATTATTCAAATTGACTACACTGCAGATAAAAATAATTATCATTCTCTTGTTTAAATGGAATGTTGATACATAGGTAAACTGTCTGCATCAACTAGCAAACCATCACCTTCTATGACGGACTGACGGATGTTTTTTTATTATTATTACAATTCAGTGCAAATGGCTTAACATACACCAGATTATATTATTGTCATTTTTGCTAATGTTTCCCAGATGGTTGACATCATAGGTCAGCAATGTCAAACCAGAGGGTGGAGTCGCTTAGATGTCAAATATTTTCTTATTCAAGCTGCAAAATGAGTCATGTGACTGAAAATGTTTATTTCATGGACTGAACATGACTGCAAATTAAAGCCATCAGTGTGGTGTGACGCAATTGAGCTATAGTACAGTGTCCAACACCATTACAGTATGTTCAAAATGGTACTGTAAAATGTCCCAGTCACATTTTTTTTTATTAAGCTGTCAAAGTAGTTGGCTTGCACAATCTACTGTATTTGTGAGAGAAATTTGTACCTCGGGCATTGTCACACGACTCTGTTTAACCGTCTCGACGTAGACACAATAGCGATGTTTGACTCAATTTCACCAATCGAGTGAAGCCAGGCACTCACATGACCACACAGTCTCCGCGGCCCCACACAAAAGAAAAGTTTTCAAAGTAACCGATTTATATGAAACAGAAGAAATGGTGGAGGAAACAAAGGCGGGCGACTGGGTTCACTGTCAATCTGTTTACTGTGAGGACAATTTTTAGATGTTGTCCACTTCTGGTGTGCAGATCGTGTCCAGCGGCAGGAGCGAGAAGTGATGCTGAAGCTGAAGGAGGTGGTGGACAAGCAGAGAGATGAGCTCAGGGCCAAAGTCCAAGAGATCACCACCATTTCCAAGGAAGTGGAGGCGGTAAGCAGACATGAATGAGTCAATGCAAATTGTGTTGTTTGTTCGAATGTCTCACTCTCAAAATTGAAACGCATTATAATTGATCAGATGGTTCTACAGCGTATTTGTAAAATACATCAGTTTATTGTTGTTTACTCTCATTCATAAAAATTAGGTAACTTTGTTTTCCTGATCCAGACTTTAATTTGGAAAATTTCATCGGCTTCTTGATTTTTGCGGATTTCAAGTGGTCTGAGCTTGCTCCACTGTCATCACTTGAAACTGTCAAAAATGACTTACTAATCTTGGGTGTCCACAGAAAACAGGAAAGGAGACTCACCAGCAAGTTGCAATGATTTATGATTAGCTAAGTAACGATTCAAAGGCAAAGCTATTGAACAACATGGTTTTAAAACTAATTTTGAAGTAAAATGCACACAAATTTGAATGCGTGACATAACAAATGAATGTTCGCTTGATGATACGGAGCTGTGTTATCTACAAGATGACAGACAGTGTCCTCAGAGTTCCTGGTTGAAGAGTAGCTGAACTTTAGACCAGGCTGAACAGGTTTTTCCCTCTCCATGTGTGTGCGTGCACTTCATGTTTTTTGTAGCACGTGATGTCAATAGCTGTCATAACTGGGTGTGTATTTATTATTTACCTCCAGACTGGTGACCTTAATGACAGGATAGACGTATTTGTCTGTCTTGTTGACTGCCTTTTTCCCCCCAATTTATTTTGTTACAAATAGCCAGACACAAACTGTTCCCATTCTGTCTCAAATTTCACATGTGAGTTATTCTGGACTTGACAGCCATGTGCTTCCGTGCAGCTCCAGGAGCAGTTGGACCGCTTCATGAAGATGAATGGGGAGCTGCGACACAAACAGAACGTGCTGCAGGCTCAGCTCAAGAGCACCGTGGAGAGAAAGGCCGACATGGAAGCCGACCTGAAAGAGAAAGTCAAAGTGATTGAAAAGCTGCAAGCGCAGATGGACAGAACCAACAGCAACAGCCACGTATGATGTTTATTTCTCATCTTTTCTCCATACTAGATAGATACAGTTTGAATAATAAAATCATTGCTTTGTTGTCTTCCAATCAGTCCATTCCGAGTCAGATGAACAGTAAGACGGAGCCTTCAGCTGACCTAAATGATCATGACCAGCCGTGTTTCACCAAAAAGGAAGTGCGTGACATCATTTTTGAGCGCAATGAGCTCAAAACCAACCTCTTCCTGGTGCAAGAAGAGCTCAACTATTATCAAAGGTGTGTCTCCTTTTTTGTTTTGTATTCGGGCTGTGTACCATCATTGTTTTTATGCATGTGTTCTACAAGCACAAGTGGCCTAGTGGTAGAGTTTCCCCCCTGTGACTGGAAGGTTGTGGGTTCAAACCCTGGCCGGGTCATACCAAGACTATAAAAATGGGACCCATTGCCTCACTGCTTTGCACTCAGCATTAAGGGTTGGAATTGGGTGGTTAGATCACCAGATGATTCCCGAGCACGGCACTGCTGCTGCTCACTGCTCCCCTCTCCCCCAGTAGATAGATCAAAATTACATTGGGATGGGTTAAATGCTGAGGACAAATTTCACCACACCCAGATGTGTGTGTGACGATCATTGGGACTTTAACTTTAAGTATCTGTCTTTTTGTACCACTAGAGGGCAGTAATACGTAAACATCCTTTAAAATCCATCCTCAACAATAAGTTAGGATGTTTTTTAGTTTCTAAGATTTCCATTAGATTTTCGCACAGCTGCTCACAACATACAACTCTTTGTTCGTTGTTTACTTTTACAACATATTAATTTTTCAATTTATCTCAAAAGAGCTTCCATTTATTCTTGTAGTCGCACATTCATCCTTTTTTACAAATACCATCCACTGCCATTGCGTTGTGTCTCTAGGGAGATTCTGAATGAGGAAAGGTGTCCTGGGTTCCTCTTGGAAGCAGTGCGAGCTGCCATCAATAAAAAAAGAAAAGTCATCAAAGCCAAGATGCTTGGAATTCCACCCCCTGATGACAGCAGGTCATGCCTCTTTATCCACCATGGTCCAAAACCCAACAAATAAAAATGCATATTTACTGAAGGTTTTCACCTCAAAGAAAGATATCATGACATAATTTCAATAAGGAATGTTTTATTCTCTTTAGTGACGAGGAAGACAAAGGTCCTGTGACTGAAGTGGATGGTTCTGAAAAGCCAGCAGAGTCACGAATTCGAAACCTGTGAGTAAAATGTGCAGCTGTACAAAGCAAAAAGGATACTTTGTACTTGTCTGATGCAGAAAACATTCTGTAAGGCTTCTTCTGGTAGTGTTAATTTAAGAATGTGCTAAAGATGCAAAACACAAATTAAGACGCCAACCCTAGTTACAGCAAGTTAGCAACTCCCTGACCACAGTGGTCTTTAGTGCATGGAGACACTCCCACTATAATCATGAGCGCTTAGCCAGTCCGCTATATTTAGCCTTAATCCCCGCCCCACTGAGCTGACCTAATGCCTGTTTGTCTGTGCGCGGTGCAGCTTTGGCTTCCTGACGTGGTCGGGCAGTGGCCGGAGCCCCACCCACATGAGCAACTCCTCGTCCAGCTGGGAGATCATCGCAGACGGCGAGGCCAGTGGGGAGCCACAGTACTAAATAGACATGACAAGTCAGTTGCAAGTTTGTTTTAAAGAAAACCATTTTATCCCACCGCTTGTTCTAATAGATGACTTGAATGTGCCGCTGCAAGCTTTCCAGCATTATCACAAAAAATACTATGCAAATGTTAAAGAAGAAACAGACTCTCACTTTTCCTTAATCTTCTAAATCCCATTTTATATTCTTAAATTTTAAGTCGTGTAAGAAAATATGTAATTGTATTCTCCTTAATAGGAGGAAGTTCAATTATCTGGAAACAAAATATGACTAATATATATTTATATGCAACCTTTATTTCTTTTAAAAAACCAAAGACTAACTGTTTTAAAGTGCACTCTAACAAAGGAAGCATTGAAAATGGATGGTTAAGCACTTATAATTTCAAAAAAGTTAACCAAGCTTTTACCTCATTTGGGCCATTTCAAATCAATTTTAATGAGGTATTATCCTTCTTTTAGCCGCCACTTTATTTTAACCCCATGCGCCTTAAACTGCTGCTTGAATGGCTTAATATACTGTATGTTTGTTTGTCTTTTGATCCTCATTGTCCAAAGATTGAGTAAGATTTTGTACAGAAATTGTTAAAAAACATTTTATGGGTTACTTTTTTCTTCACAAAGTGTTCATGATGTTCCCTATGAAGGATGGATGGAAATGTTAAAAAAAAAATCAGAAAATACACTAACGTCAATTATCTGGCTTGGCACTGAGGCGGGGGGCATATTTTAAGGGGGCCAGTGCCGCCTTGGGCCCTCTAGCTCTGCCAGTGAGTCCAGTTGGAACATAGTTCTAATGTTTCGAAATGTGTTTAATTGATAAATGCTCTTGCGAAACCATTGGTACTTGCACTTCAAATTTAATGTCTCCGCATTTGGTGTTGAGCCATACATGTACATAAATATTTCAAATTACAAAAAAAAAATGCTAATACTTGAGAGATCGACACCTTTAAATTGATGTGCCAGTCATGAGTTTGATCTGTTTATGTTGCCCCGCAGCAATGCACAGGCCAGTGAGCACTTGTGGGAACACATAATCCTCATTTGAATATTTTTTTGTCAATTTGTATTTCTGTTTATTTTTGTAAGCATGGATTTTATTTCTGCTGAAAAGAAATGGATTACATTTAAATGCAAATGTAACAAACAAAAAAACAATGAAGATGCAGAATTTTCTGTTCATTAAAGTCTATTTAACGTTTGCAATGGCAAAGATCTTCAATTTATCCACTTGGGTTTTAAATGCGGCCACAAGGCAAAGCAGGGTAGCTTCATATGACACATTTCATACACATGGTCACTAAATGTGCTTTAAATAATTTGAAATACAACATTTAAAAGCATTTACAAATCAAATACCGTTTTTTTCCATGTATAATGTGCAAAATGTAACTAATTTATTGTCCTAAAATCATGGGTACAATTTCTTTTTTTTTTTTTTTAATCCGGATATCATACGGAGGCCGCCATTACAGATGCGCTTTCTTCTCTGCTGTTCACTTCAAACACGCTCCATACAAACACAATGCTCACGTATCAGACACTTGCTCGATCACCTGCTCGTTTGCTGTCACAATGTACCCTACACAAATCCGAAACATTTCTTCGCTATCGAGTTTGCTAGCGCATGCGCAGTGATACTGACCGGCAGAATAACATCCGGTTGTTCCCAATGATGATCTTTTTTCTGAAATAATTTTACCTTTATGGACTTAAGTAGGAGTCAAAATTTGGGTGCGTATTATACATGGGTACAGGCTTTTTTCCAGCATCGACATGCCATTTTTAGGGTGCGTATTATACATGGGGGCGCATTATACATGGAAAAAAACGGTAATTTAAAACATTTAAAAGAAAAGTAAATAAATAAAACATTGCTGACTAAAATGACTAAAATGATGCACAGTGCAAAAATAATTATTTGGGGGAAAAGTTTAATTTTAAAGGAAAAATAATATTCTAACCAGGATTTTAAAGCACATTTAACTCAAAATAATCAACATGAATTTTAATTGAAGATTGCTGCATTGAATGCTTGGGAAATAATTTCTAGAGCTCAAGTACTACTTCGGATCCTCTGAAAAGTTCGGCAAAACTATTCAATCACATCATGATTTTGACAGTTTTATTTCGAATCCCCAAACCTACCTGACTGTATTTCATGACTTGCAATTAGACTTACTGGTGAATGAAAACACACTTTGCATTACATTGTAGCTGTGTGCATCATCTCCTGGATGATGGGACCAGTGTAGCTTCTGGGAACAAGACAAACATTGACATTAGGTGCTTGTGTAATAACAGCCAGTCCCCGTTGATGTGTATGTCCCCATCTTTAAAAAGCCTATCTGGCTGAATAGAAGGAAGCGGCTTCAGCTTCCCCAGGAAATGGGAAGAGGAAACTCGGTGGCTCTGACCCCTGCATTGCTGCTGCAAGACGACTCAGTGGAGAGAGAAAGAGAACAAGGGAAGGGTGGAGGGCGGCTCTCGTTAAACAGAGACACTTGAGAGAGCTGGGAATACAAACATAAGAGATTTGGAGAAGATGAAGGTTCTCCTCAGAACTTTGACGACTTTATGCTGCTGTTGGCTGTCTTACTCACTCATGCTGGACTCAGCCGGGAGGAATGTCTGCCACAACCCCAGGTACACATCTCGACTTCATTATGTGAGCCACTGGTGCGGGCACCTGACAATGTGTTTATAAAGCCAGGAAGGAAAGCTTGTTAGCGTGCTAGTAAACTTCAGTGGATGGAGTTGAAAGCAGTTTATGCAGGTTCAGAGTTCACCCGTTTGTCTCGTTCATCACCACTTGTTAAATGTCCGCTCAACCGAGCTAATTTAGTTTATAAACACTTTTACAGGGATCCACCCACACTTGTGTGCTGCACAGGCTGGCGTCAGGATGGAAAAGAGTGCACAATACGTGAGTTTGGCCAAACCGATTCATATTTTTTTTAAATTTGATATATTTTGTGTAGTTTGTGCTTTTAGTGGTCTGTGTGTGTATTTAGCTGTGTGTGAGGGTGATCAGGCTTGTCTGAAGAATGAGCTCTGTGTCTATCCTGGAGTTTGTCGCTGCCCACCAGGCTACTATGGAGCTCACTGTAAAACACGTGAGTAGACACCGCATAATTTCAGCATTATTGAGAAATTTTGGCTCTACAAGTCATTAAAGTAAATATTTCATTCTGTCCCACCAAGTTTTTACATTTTCAAGAGTCCAATAGGCTGTTGCATTTTTCTCTGCCCTCTATGATTGGTCACATTTTTTTCTTCTTATGAAGTCCTGTGGTCTTATTACAGGGTGTCCTCCAGAGTTTTGGGCATCAGACTGCCGTCAAGTGTGCCCGTGTCACCCACATGGCCGCTGTCACCCCGTCACAGGTGAGTGTACCTGCAACCAAAACCGCTGGGGTCCTCTGTGCCAATACGCCTGCAAATGCGCCCACCACGGAGTCTGCCACCCCGTATACGGAAACTGCACCTGCGACGAGGGCTGGTGGACAGCCACTTGCACCAAACCGTGCCAGTGTGTCCCCGGGGGTTCCGTGGGACCCGGATGCGACCAACTGACGGGCCGCTGTCAGTGCCACAAAGGGCACTGGGGACTGAAATGTCCCGTCCCTTGCAACTGCTACTTGTCGCATTGCAACCAGCGCACCGGTTTGTGTGAGTGCGAGGCCGGTTGGTGGGGGCCCAACTGTGACCGGCGTTGCAATTGTGACCTCACACACAGTAGTTGTGACCCTGCCACCGGGCAGTGCTTGTGCTATCCGGGGTACGAAGGCGACGACTGCAATCAGCCGTGTAAACCTGGGATGTACGGCATTGGGTGTCAAATGAGGTTTGTGTGTACAGTGTTCCCCACCATTTTTCATTTCCGTTCATCATATTGCATAACATCAATTCTCATCTCAGTTGTGGACACTGTAAAGGAGATGAAGTGTGCGCCTCCACTGACGGCGCATGTGCATCTTGTGAGACGGGCTGGAATGGGACACAGTGCGACCGACTATGCACACCTGGTTACTACGGTAACAGCTGCCAGGAGACGTGCCCGCGGTGCAGAAACAACGAGCCCTGCGATCCCCAAAGTGGTAATTGTTGGAGCTGTAATGCGGGATGGACAGGACCCAGGTGTGCAGGGCTTACACATTTTTTTTATTGCCTGTTGATTTACTACAGCAAACAGTAAAGACATCCAATACAGAGATGTTTTGAATTTATTCTAGTGGGTCATCATTGCTTCCTTGCCAGGTGCGAGGAGGTCTGCTCCGACAGGACGTATGGAGAGGCTTGCCGCTTCCTGTGCAGCCCGTGTTACCATGGAGACTGTCATCACGTGACAGGAAAATGCATCTGTCATTCGGGCTTTCAGGGGGAGAGGTGAGCTGCATTTCACCACACAGAATTCATTCGTCAAATTCATCCACAATTTTGCTTCAATTTGATTGTAACACATCATCAAAAATGTATCAAGCTTAATGGTTCTTATGAAACAATATTTTTTATTAATGAGGTCAAATAAAAACAGAAACACAACCCCATTGGAGGTGTGACGGTGATGAATGATGGCATCAGTTATTACTTTGGCCTTCATTTGAGTAGCCCAGGAAATCGATCACCTATGTATAAAAAAGGGGAGCCTGCTGTAAAGCCACCGTTCAGTGCTGAATGAAGATGTTTTCGACTTTACGCAAAGTGGAATGAGGCTTCTGATTTGGTGTTCTTCTTCTTATTATTATTATTATTATTATTATTATTATAGCAGCAAGTTCAGTGAAAAGACTATTTTGTTTTTGTTATTACAAGCGTCTGTGTACATGTACAAACAAGTTAAAGCAAAAAATAAAAGCATACTCATTTCATTTCATGCTTTCTGACAACCGCCCTTTTATTCGCCTTTATATTGTTGAAAGTATAAAAATAGATGGTGAATCAGTGCCTAAACACAGAGGCCATATTTTACTGTGGAGAAATGACATCATTCTTTTTCTCCCTATCGTTTTCAGTTGTAACAGCAGTTGCTCAGGTGCACAGTTTGGGCTCAACTGTTCCTCAGCCTGTGAGTGTAGCGAAGGGGTCAGCTGTCACCCGGTCACTGGTGCCTGCCCCAACAGTATGTCCATCTATCCACTCATCCTTTCATCCAGCAATTCCTACATCCAATCTGAATGAATTTGTAAAATGCCTGATGTGTAATTGTGTTTATATATGTTTGTCAGGTGGCCAAGGCGCTCTCTTGGTTGGCCTACTACTTCCATTGCTGTTGTTGGTCCTCGCTATATTCTGCTGTTGTCTATGTTGTGGAGGAGCTCCGGCAGATAGCAAAGACAGGTCAGGATCACATGAACGTACATAGTGCACACATCGAAATACTGAACAACCAAAATGTGGAATTTGTTATTTCTTACACTTATTAACGTAAAATCCTTTTCCTCCTCTTCCGCTATGGTTGTTTCATCCATACTTGCCATTTATGTGAGACATGTTGCAATCCAGTTGTTGACATATTCAATCAGGTGACAAATATGTTGTGTCTTTGAGTGAAAAGCCATCAAAGGATCACCTATTGTACCTTCCTTCTTACCAGGATGACAGTGGCAGACGGAGGGCTGGCTGTGCGGATGAAATATCACGTCTACAGCGTCTTGGCTAACATTGGTGCCGCCCTACCCTGCATCTCTGACTGGTCCTCTGGCCTCCCTCGGGTCACTGGTCAGCTTTAGTCATTCTAAAAAACACCTGGGCTGCAAAGAGGACTTTTATGGTTGCATATTAGCACTGACTGAATATCATGTTCCATACAGTGTCTCACCATGACCCAGAGCTAACGTTCAACCACAGCTTCATTGAGCCTCCGTCCTCGGGTTGGGTGACTGAAGGGTCGTCCTTCGACAGTGATGAGGAGGAGGGGGAGGCTCTTTACTGCGTCCCCCCGAGAGAAGGTACTTCACGTGATCTTCTCTGAGTGCTAAGCTGCAAATCTACTCTCGCTCTCTTTGACAGATATCTCAGGAATGGAGGGTAGCCACTTCCAGGAGATGAGCTCCAAGTGTAACATGCTCTTGGACCCGTCAGGCTTCAGTAGCGAGGACATTACCTCCCCCTTCGACATCCCCCGGACTTCCAGCATTGCCAAAACCAAGCGGCCGTCTGTTTCTTTTGCAGAGGGCACCCGCTTCAGCCCCAAGGAGAGACGTGGCTCGGCTCAAGATGTCACCTCTCTGTCCGGGCACCCCCGCAAAGCCAAATCCACCTGCGGGGGTTTAGTGTCCTCAATTGGGCCGGGCGAGGAAGATGAAGCTGATGCTGAGGAGAGGGAAGATGGCCTAGAAGTTCAGGTAACAGATCACCAAGATTTGAGCTATGAGGTTGTGGACCAGGAGCAGGATAGAAAGTTGAACAACACATCTCGGACCACATCAGGACGAAGACGTACCACGTCCAACACAGCTCCACAACATAAAGCATCGGCCACGTCCGCTTCCGATCATCCACCCGGTGTCCCAAACAAGGTCACCACAGTGTACGTGACGGTAGGGAAGACAGGGCGGCCCACGTCCAAGCTGGAGCCGAGCTCCCAAGGCCCTGTTCAGGCCATGTTAAGGCGTCTTGGAAGCCTCCAGAGACAAAGAGAGCAGGAGCCTGGCAAAAGTAAACCCAAAGACTCAGAAGCCATCGCCAAACCCCCCAGGAGGAAACTCGGGGCTCGGAGAAGCGTGTGGGAGCAGGGCGGCCCTCCAGGAGTCGAACCCGCCATCAGTAAACCCGTGAGGAGGAAACACGCTTCACAAAACACTCCTCAAACGGCTTCTTGCGATACAGGGTCGTCAGAGAGCATTCCTCTCAAAAGGCCGCTGTCGTCTATTTTGAAGAGCGTTCCAGAGGTGGCGTCACCTGACTTTCAGGACTCTGGCAGAAGTAATGAACATGAGCCCAGTGGGGGACAAACTGAAAGCAGTTACTTCACTGTTGGGCCAGCAGGGGACGCTGCTACTCTTATTGAAGTCAGGACCGGTGAAGATGAAGTAGAGAATGTGAAAGAGGAGCCATGCTATGAAAACGTCATGATCACACACTCGTATACCTCAAACACAAATGCATAAATGTACTGTTCTGTAATGAAATAGTGTATATTTACAAACTTAACATACATGTACATACGGAGAATAGGAATACACAACATACATTGTACAGTATGCACTTTATATTAATCTAGAAATAAACAGTAATATAATAATATTGAGAGCAACATTTATAATATTGTTTCTAACAGTTACTATCTGGGTTTTTTTTAGGTGAAATTTGATATTTATGAATATGGTGAATGGTCCAAAATAGCAATACAGCAGAAAAGGGCGGTGCAGCTAAGTAATGTCTTTATTTGTTACAGATAAATATTAGCAAAGGTGGCCCAGTGTTTAATTAAAAAAAACAACCCACAACCCATTTCTCCTATAGATATTGTTGCAGGATTACGTCTACATATTTTCATTTTAATAGTTTGCAACCCTTTATCGGCCAATGAACCTGATTGGTTAATCTAAATGGACAGACAACACTCTTCTCATTATAAGGCAGAAGTATATGCCATGCCCCCCAAATAAATGCAATCATGAAACTGATATATTATTATACAGTAATAAAAAGTTTAGAAATGTGTTAATGAAAAAGTAAAAAGCTTATATGACAGTTCCTTTGGAATTTACCACATAATGGTGTGACATAAATGAGTACCGGTAAATTGGAATGATATGACAAAACAAGCATAAACTATTCGTAACTGCTGTGTAGATTGTGAATGGCACGATTACAGGTGATTTCAGTCTTTAACAATTTTGAATCTGAAACAGTACCCCTGAAACATTTGCGCTGTAATATCATTAGGTAATGGTAGTAAACAAAGCCGGTCAGCAAGACTTTGTACTTCTTCAATATTTGCTCAAGATGACAAGCAAGCTAGTTGAGCATAACACTGATCCCATGTGCTCCAAACCTAGTGTGAATGTCCACCCTAAAAACTATTCAGTTTATTTCTCAGACCCTTTGGTGTCAGTGCAGCCGAGCCAATACTTGGCGATGGGTCTTGGATAGGGAGGCATGGCCGGGTCCACTCTCTTGGTACTGAGGTCAACTCTGTAGTATTTATCTGCACATCACAGGGCAATAAAAGTTAATGACAGCTATAGGAACACGGAACTGCTCAAGAACTTTGTCAGGCTCTCTCAATTACAACCCACACTTAAATTGTAAAACCTTAAGCAGCAAACATTTAAGTTAAATGTCTAATGTCAAACAAGACATATAAATGTTATCATAAACTGCTGCCATAAAAAGTGTTTAACCGAAAAGGTAGTGAAGCACGTGTGCCTCACGTGTCATGTGTTTTGTCATATAAACGTAAAACTGATACGACACACAACCAACAGTGCCATCTAGAGGAGTCCATAAATATAACAACTGGTTCATGAAGCAAATCTAAAGTTTCATTTTACCATCACTATTTGTAACAGAAAGTACGATGTACTATAAACCACACTACCTCCTTTGAAGAAGTAGACGGTCTGTACAGGCAGCCTCCTCCCGTAGGACCTATCATTCCTGCTTCTGGAGTCGTAGTTGCCTCTGTTGTTTTGCCGGTAGCCACCCCTGCGCCTGTCCTGGTCCCAGTCCTGATCCCAGCTTCGGCTCCAGTCTCGTCCCAGCCTCTCCTCCATCTCCATCCTCCTCTCAGCAAGTCTCAGGCCCATGTCCATCCCTCTCTCTGCAAACTGCTGGCCCATGCTCATACCCCGCTCAGCCAGGGATTCCCAGACGGGTGAGCGATTCCACCTCCTTCGCCCCCACTGCCTACCGTACTGCTGACCGTACTGCTGACCGTACTGCTGATTGTACTGCTGTCCATACTGCTGGTACAGGCCCCATTGTCGGTCCGGCTGGAGTCGGCGTGGAGGGACGTAGAGTCGGCCAGCCATGACAGCATCCACCGGTGACTTGAGACCCTTCCAGTCTTTGTCAATAAAGTGGTAATGGCTGCTATGCTGAGGCACTAAACACATCAGACAAAGGAATCCAATTAAACATGCCACCCACATGTCATTAAAAAAACTATTAGAGCAATATTTCCCGACCCTTTTTGAGCCAAAGAACATATTTGATGTTGGAATAATCATATGGCACACAGCTAGTCTGCTTCCTGACTTCTGTCAATGTGCCCTTGAGCAAAGCACTGACCACACTCATTCCAAATTACTATCCAAATGTTTTTCACTGTTTTTCTAAACAGTCTCTGCAAATTGCATTATTTTCAAGTCATCAACTCTTAGAGAATAATTTGAAAAACAAACCTTTCAATGATAACAGCTTTATACGTAAGGACAGCGTTTGCGAACCACCTCATTAAGAGTACAACTCACTGTCTGAGAAGAGATCGCCGAAAAACTCCTCATAGTTTCTGGAGTACACGTTGGTGTAGCGTGTGAACAGCGTGGATGGAGACCTCTCGGACATGGTGACGCACTCCCCGTGGGACGGTTGGTGCAAGAACTCATAGATGTAATACTGGTCCGCTTGATGACAGCAAAAAAGAAGCACAAGATTGAGCAATTGTGTGTGACGTGATTCCAAACATGATTTCACCTTTGAAAAAATACACCCTCTCTCTGCCATTGTAGTTGTGAGCTGGGAGGGCGAAGGCCGCGTCCACGTGATCTGGAATCCTGTCGAAGCCAACGCTGATCGCCCGGGGGTAGTCTTCATCCAGTACACCATTGTCAAATCTCCAGTACTCGTTCCCCTGTTTGAAATCATCTCAGTGTGAACACACAGATTTTACTTCCTAGTTACATCACATATATGTGTACCTTAAATATGTATGTCTTCCCGTGGCAGTTGACCCTGGTGAAAGCGGCGTCGATGGGCCCGTTGATGCCCCACACGTCTTTTATGAGCTTGGGATAGCCAGGAAGTACAGTCTTCTGGTCCAGCTCGAAAAAGTACTCACCTGCAAACATAAATGACCAAAAAGACTCACTCAGAAGACTGTATACATAGTTGGATCTACATGATTCCAATTTAGTTCTTGCCCTTGAGATAGGGTTAGTGCGACTCACCTCTGAAGGCAAAGATGGAGCCATTCTTTAACTGCATAAAGGCGTCAAAGGGCCTGCCGCTGCACGTCTCAGCATCAGGGTCAGGAGCCGCAGTGGTGCCAGGTGTGGTTGCAGGTGTCGTAGGAGGTTCGGTTGTCTGATCTGCTGCGTTACCGATATTGGTGCTACTGGGGGGCTTCACTGTGGGTGGGATGGTGAGTCTTGGAGGCCTCGCTGTAACACTGTCCTCGGTGCTATCGGGGGGCTTTACCAAAGGTGACACTGTGGTTCTTGGAGATCTTGGTGGAGGTTTATTCATGACTAATGTGACTTCTGGTTTATCTGCAAAGTCAGAGATGGACGGTGGAGTGGGACTAATAAAAGGCAGCTCATACGTGGATGGCACGGTGCTATCAAGATCATCTTCGTCGTCTTCCGCCAACTCAAATGTATCGCCGCGAGCTGGGAGGAGAAAGCATGTTTTTTGAATTATTTAATATCTTGGTTTAGCTCAGTGACACCGCAAGCGGGGATTCGTACTCATCATGCCACAAATGGGCTCAAAGTCGACGCAGCAGCTCTTGTAGTATTTGCACATGCTGTCGCACTGGCACTTCTTCTCCGAGTCAAAGCCGTTCTCACAGCGGCCCATGCATGACTCTAAAGGTATGAAGAAGTCAAGTTAGCATTTTGCAGAAGGTGACGTGGAAAAAACACAAGGCTGTGAAAAATCATTTTGATGCTTTTTTTCAGCACAAGAAAACGTTTGCTGCGCTCAATTTGACCTGACACCATGTCAAAATTGTTGTTTTGTTTAATTATTTAAAAAATTTTTTTAGGGCATTGTACAGAGGTTTCAACCACCCAACCATTCATTTGTTAGCTTTTTTTGTTCAGGCAAACTCCAACCCGGAGTAGGCACTAGGAGAGGAGCAGCATAGTCATGTGGTTACGACAACCAAGTGAACCATTTCCCCTTTCATGCAAGTATGGCTCAGATTCTCGAAAATCTTTAACAAAGTATCAATTTTAGACTGTCCGCAGCTACTGTGACCAGCTCACTGTACATGTTATTCTGCCTAACAAATAGAACATATTTACCTAAAAGGTTAGAGGTCACGTTATTTTTGAAAGCTATCATGGTTTAATTTATTTCAATAAACAAATCCTACAGTTTAACTTCACGGTGTTCACTTTAACAATAGATCAACATAAAAATTAATTTTGATGTTGGAGCAAAGGTGGATTAACACCAGATCATTTTAGAGCAACACATTAATGTCCTCTATATTTTCTGTTTGCCATCTTTTACTTGAATTGTAAATGTAAATCGTGGTTGTACTCACCGTCTGCAGCTAAGGTCTGAGCGACAAGCACAAGGAGCAACACAGCGCACAAGCTCATGTTTGCTCTGCAGTGGGAGAGGACTGAATGAGGCAGAAACGATGGACTGTGTGCTTCCAATCATTGGAAACATGTGTCAGTCACCCCACGTCCGGCCTTTGCTTTTGCCAAGTATGCTGCATTCTTTCAACTTGGGTAAACACACACACACACACACATGAAGAGATCAATACAAAAGTAACATTTAAGCAACATGTGTTGACATTGTTTTCTTTTTTTTACTATATTGATGTGAAGTCTCTTAACCATGCACTTTCTTATCAACATGTTAGTTTTACTTCTTAAATAAGCCCAAATCCTGTCATTATGCATTATTTGTAAAGATAGGTGTATCTTAGACACTTTTGCTGTAACAATTGTTTGTTTGGCAGAGCCATGTTGCAACTCATGCATTTCCTACAACGTTCGTCCTGCAGGTCATAGTATTAAAACATCATACGTCCAATTCCAGGAGACGCCCAAAATGGCAAATTTGTATGTTACAACTTGAGTGAGGATGATTACATGAATATTGTATTTATTGGTGCGTCCAGTAGAGGGCCAGCCTGCTCGTTTGCAAGAGAGAGGTTGGGAGGAGGGGGGTGGGGGCTGCTTCTTTTAATGGAAGCTCCGTCCCGGTTGTTTCCACGAGCGGCGGGCGGTGCAAAGTGCAACCTGAGCAATTCTTCGGAGGACGCAGCAGGCAGGCAAGCAGCTCGTGGATTCTGCGAATTGCAGCTGTCCGATGCCAATGCAGTGACAGCTCATTTTCTGGAACTGCGGAAGAGGAGTTTCAAATGGTTTAATTCTCTTTTGAACAATAAGAACCAAAGCGCGCATCGATGGTGAGACGTGAGAAAACGACGCACTTGACACCAGGAACAGACAAAAGGACCTGCTGTGTGTTTGATGCTTCATACCAGCGCCTGATCATGTTGTGATTATTTTAAATCTTGGAGGATACGGGACGAATCGATGGGGAGTTGCTCATTTAATAATTTGGAGGCAGTTGTCACTTGGGATTAATACCAGAGGCCTTGTTTGTTTGCTATTCACCAGCTGGGGCGAAAACGTCACCCAATCCGATGCTCTTGTAAACAAAGGCAGTCACCGTTGCTTCTGCCGGTAGATGCTCTTTTCTCTCACCTTCTTCCTGTGGAGGCTCTTCAGACGTTTGTCTGTCATGTTTAGCTCAGACCGCCTGACGGTGCCCGAATATGTCAGCCGACTGCAACGAGGAAGGAGCGGCTCCGGGGCCGAACAGCAGAGACCGGTGTCGCCAGGGATCCACGCTGACGTGCAAGCGGCTCTGGACGTCTCTCTCCCCGCGTTGCGCACCGCTATCCAGCGGCTCAAACGCGCTAAGGAAACGTCTGATTCTGACGAGACGCGCGGAGCCATCGCGGAGATCTATCAGCTGGTGGAGGAGGCCTGGGTTCTACCTGCCGTCGGACGTCAGGTGGCCGAAGAGATCTGCAACAGGATCCGGCTGGATGGAGGCCTGGAGCTCCTGCTGCAACTCCAGCAGACACCTGCTGTGGAGATCACATATGAGTCTGCCAAATTACTGGAGCAGATACTGGTCTCAGACAACAGGTATCAATCTGCAGCCAATACACTTGCACCATCACCCTCAATAGAGATGTTGGAACATGCACACTGGGGTTCATAAATTCAAAATAATATCATCATGTTAAGTTAGGCTCATGAGTGTGCTTCTGCGTCCACCCTAAACACATGAATACTTCAATTGAACCTATATACATTTATAAATAAGTATAATCAAATACACATCCTGTATTAGATTGCAGGAAGAAGAACTTGTCTCATGCAGTGTAACAAACCAACACTTGTTGACAAATGTGGTTACCCAACATTGCATCGCATTGAGATGCCGGCCATCAACAGACATTAAACACTACTAATAATAATAATTAAAGTAAATAATTTAAAGAAATGCACAAAGAATAGATCCAGCAATTTACATATGAGGATCTGAACCTGGACAATGTAATCAGGCAGTATTGAACTTTTCCATACATTTATCTGTTCTTGTCTGCAGCTAGTTTCATTTGAGCCCCACCCTGCTAATAGCCACAAATATCCAAGGCACTCTTCCCTTCTATTAGTGTCACAGGAGACTCGCATTCTTCCCCCATCAGAATCCACATTAAGTATGAAACAAATCACATCTCTGGTTTAAGGTTCTCGTTCAATCCTCCATGATGAAGATGATCTATTTTAGGTGACGCGATTGTAAAAGTGTCTGCAGGCCAGCATAGAGAAGAAAACACACACATCGACGCGTAACTCCAGAAGCACTTCCTGTCCCTGTGCATCCCGGAAATAAGAAACAGTGCATCAATCCATCCAGCCAGCCAGCCGTCCATTTTCTTCACTGCTACTCAGGGTCACAGTGTGGATGGCAAAATGCATCACCAAGAAACCACAATAAGAAATATATTGTGACTTATATTGCAAAACTGAGCATTATCATCCTTGTTGTGAAGGTTTAATGTTCATTAGACTTGTTGCATTGGCTCCCATTAGAATGTGGTTGTCATTTTTGTTTTTGTTTTCCAGTCCCTTCATAGTGTGCTTTATGAAATTTGATTGGAACAGGACATATTAATGATCATCAAAATCATCATAAATACCTCTACAAAACAACAACCATCATAAAATAGGTCAGGTGGTAAATTACAGGAAGTGCAAGCCAGCCATGTAGTGAAGTGCACACAGGGAAGTAATTTAATTTATATAGCACAAAGAGTCACAAACTGCTTCACATGGCCATAATAAATCGAACAAATAAAATAAATAAAATACAGAATCACAGCCTTTTACACTTAATACAAGAACACACAACTTAATGAAAAAATTTACAACAATAAAATCAGTATTTTTTTTTCGGATTTGCACAAATGTGTTTGAAGTTGCTTTTCAAAAAGAGGAAGTTTTTATGTATTTCTAAAAAAATGCACCCACAACTTGGGGGTCCTGTGAAGGGCATTCAGTAAAAGACCATCGGCAGACCACTGATTGGACAATAAAATGATACTGAAGGTTTCTTTTTCATAGGCAAGGTTGTGTTCTCTGTCTTCCTGTCAAGCAGATCGAGTATGTACTTCTAACATTTCTGGCCCTTCCCTGACAGAGATTACGTAGCTCGTCTGGGATTGGGGGTCATCCTCAACCTAACCCGGCAGCAAGAGGACGCCCAGCTGGCTCGCAGCGTGTCGGGAATCCTGGAGCACATGTTCAAACACACCGAGGAGACGTCGGTGCACCTCATCACCAACGGCGCCTTGGATGCTCTGCTCTACTGGTGCAGAGGCACGGACCCCACCGTGCTGCGTCACTGCGCTGTGGCCTTGGCCAACTGCGCCATGTACGGAGGCCACCGCTGCCAGAGATGGATGATCGAGAAGCAGGCTGCTGAATGGCTCTTCCCTCTTGCCTTCTCCAAAGAGGACGAACTCATCCGCTTCCACGCGTGCCTAGCCGTCACCGTCTTGGCGGCCAACAAAGAAATCGAGAAGGAGGTGGTGAAATCCGGCACGCTGGAGCTGGTGGAGCCCTTCATCGCATCTCTGGATCCCGATGATTTTGCGCGAAGTTTGTCGGACAGCGCCGACTGCATGCAAGGGAAGACGGCGTCCGACCTGCAGCACCTCTTGCCGTTGCTGGATGGAACGAGACTGGAGGGAAAGTGCATCGCGGCCTTCTACCTTTGCGTTGAGACCAGCATCAAGTCCCGTCAACGCAACACCAAGGTACAGTCACTGCTCACAGTTCTGAGTTTCAGAGTTTGAATCTCGGCTTCGGTCCTTTCTGTGTGGCGTTTGCGGTTCTCCCAATTGTGTTAGTATTGATTTCCTCCGGGTTTATTGATGACTCTAAAAAGGATTGTTCCAATTTCACACTTGATTAGTGGCCAGGCCACACAGTGTCCTACCCTTTTTTATACAGGCTATTAAATAGAAAATGTTATATTGTCTCGAGGCTGTTTGAATTCACATTTAACACTTTTATCTTTTATCTGGTTCCAGATTTTCCAAGAGATTGGAGCAGTGCAGAGCCTTAAAAGAATAGTCATGTACTCCAGCAATGGCACGGCCTGCTCCTTAGCCAAGCGGGCCTTAAGAATGATGGGCGATGAAGTGCCCAAGCGCATCCCGTCCTCTGTGCCCAATTGGAAGACCTGCGAGGTGCAGACTTGGTTGCAGCAGGTCGGCTTCAGCGCATACTGCGACCGCTTCCAGGTCAGTTTTGACTTCCTGATCATCAAACCAGAGTATCGATAGAACTTGCTTTTGTCTGATGAATTTGTGTCTGTCTGTTGAGCCAGGAGCTCCAGGTGGATGGAGATCTCCTTCTGAACATCACAGAGCAAGAGCTGAGCACAGACCTGGGCATGACTGCTGGCCTCTGTCGCAAGAGGCACATTCATTTATTTCTTTTCTTTTCTGGAAAATTCTGTGGTCAAACTTATGGTGAAATTTAGAGGTACCATATTTTCTTTCCGCCAGGTTCCTAAGAGACCTGCGCGTGCTAAAGACCTACGCCAACTATGCTACATGCGACCCTCACAATATGGCTGACTGGCTGACGGAAGCGGACCCTCGTTATCGCCAGTACACGTACGGCTTCGTCCAGTCAGGAGTGGACCGCGACAACATCCAAAGCCTGACGGATCAGCAGCTTCTGCATGACTGCCACGTACTCAACGGAGTCCACCGAGCCAAGATCCTGGCGGTCAGTCGAAAACCGCTGAAACCATGCAGCACAGATGCCCAGCCTGCGGGACCCGATGTGTTCATCAGCTATCGTCGGACCACCGGATCACAACTCGCCAGGTCAGAGTAGGAGGGTTCTTATTAAGTCTAAACTACATTTGACTTGCTTTGTTCTAACTTGTACATTCTTTGGCACCGAAAGTCTTCTAAAGGTGCACCTGCAGGTTCGAGGATTCAGTGTCTTCATAGATGTGGAGAAGCTAGAAGCCGGAAAATTTGAGGACAAACTTATTCAGAGTGTCCAGCGGGCTCGAAACTTCATCCTGGTCCTGTCTGCCAACGCTCTGGACAAGTGCATGGGAGACACGGCTATGAAAGACTGGGTGCATAAGGTCAGCTCACTCTTGTGGTTTCTCATAGTTCTTGCCCCTGTTTTGGTTGGCGGGATCCATCTGAAAATACTGACTCCTCATGTTTGAGATTTGAACTGCTGATGAAACATCTTTTATTATTTTGTCATTAATCTGATGTTACAGGAAATAGTCACCGCTTTGGGTGGAAAGAAGAACATCGTCCCAGTCACGGATTACTTTGTATGGCCTGATCCCATGTCTCTGCCAGAGGACATGAGATCTATTCTCAACTTCAACGGCATCAAGTGAGGAGCCATTCCATTCATATTTTACAAACACGACCCATCTTTTGATTATTAACTGATGGAATGTTGCCTTTTCTTGACACAGGTGGTCGCATGAGTATCAGGAGGCCTCGATTGAGAAGATCCTCCGCTTTCTAAAGGGAAACCAAGATCTTCTAGATAGTTCCAAAGAGCAGAAAAAGAAATGAACACATTTATTCTAGAATCACCTTTAACGTATGCCAAAATCGCAAACAATAACATGAGGTCTTTATGATTTGTGCATAAAAAACTGATTCCCTTATTCTTAATAATGTGTCATCAAGTACAGTGTATGTCTCTTTTTGACTCAGGAACAAAAACAAAAGGATTAACACGTCATTCAGATTACTGAGTCATAGCATTTTTGTTACGATTACTCTCAAATGAAATTATTTACATTGTATCACAAATTTGCCTTTGAAATTGGAACATGCAATAGAATATAGCATAAACACTAGCTCTTTATATTTGTGTTCCCATTGTCGGCGCCATTAAATACATTTGTTAAGTAAATATTGGTCAGCCAAGCAAAATGTGGCTTCCGGGTTCTCTGCCGGACGCCCTCTTCCTTCTCAGCCAGACTCCCAATACTTTTCAGGCTTGGACGATTTTGTTTTCTCCAGCGTGGAACTCATCTCCCTGACTCTAAAGTAAGTTTGAATCTTTTATTACACTGTCGATCTTTTTTTTCACAGTTGGAGTGCCTGGGAGAGCGGAGGCTTCGTGGCCGTTTGTCTGCCGTCGATCATCGGACACAAAGTATGGCTGCGGATCGAGAGGTTTGTGTGGCTTCGTGCACCAACTGCACCCTTCTCTTAGAGAGGTTGTCCCTGCTAGAGGGACGTGTCCGCCAGTTAGAGCGGAATTGCGCGATAACTGTAGATGTGGCGGATACAGACGCGGGCTGTAGTCAGCCTGCTAGCCCAGTTAGCATTAGCCCCAAGCGGCTTGCTAATCGCGATGAGCCAGGTAAGACGCATAGCCGTCCAAAGTCATCTCGGTCTACTGGCCCTCGCACTTTGGTCATAGGTGACTCCATTACCCGAAATATTACGCTTACAAATCCAGCCACGGTAATGTGTATTCCTGGGGGCAGAGCACCCGACATAGAAGCTAATCTTAGGGAGCTGACTCGCAATAGGTCTAGTCAACAGCGTAGTTCCATCAACACTAGCTACTCGGACATAGTGATACACGTCGGCTCCAATGATGTTAGGATGAGGCAGTCGGAGATCACAAAGAGAAACATAGCGAGGACTTGTGATCTCGCTAGAAAGATGAGTCGGCATCGAGTATTTGTCTCTGGCCCCCTGCCTGGGAGAGGCACTGATGAGAGGCTTAGTAGATTAGTCTCCCTTAATCGATGGATGGCTGGGTTCTGTAAGAAGCAGGGACTGTATTTCATAGATAACTGGCCTTCCTTCTGGGGCCGCCCCGACCTGCTGAGGAAGGACGGCCTTCACCCTAACCGTGAAGGCGCCTTCACTCTTTCTAGGAATATAGATTACTGTTTGAGCCACACATGACAGGTCACTTTAGAGCAGGCCGGGTCACAGGTGATTAGACCACCTGTCAGGATGGGTTTGGAGTCTGTTAAGATAAAGTTAACTAGCGCTAGGCTAGACTCCCAGCATGCACATAGCTCCTTGTGTAGACTAGAGCGTGATAGTTTGAATAGTGCGACAGTACACATAAACGCACTTTCTACTGGGGTAGTAGACAAATCCAATCATTCCACCCCGACCGGTTTTGCTGAGGAAACGGTGCCGGTTTCAGATAATTCTACACGTGTAACAAATATTTACTATCAGATTCCCACGGTCGTATCAGCCCACCGCGCTAACAAACATTTGAGAGGTGATGTCAGGCTTAGAGAACACAATCTTACTCGCATTTCGTATAAATATCCTTCGATAAATACGCACCCGGATCGACCAATTACACTTAAACTTGGTTTTATGAATATTAGATCGCTTCATACGAAAGCCATTCTCGTTAATGATCTCATCACAGAACATAATCTAAACGCTTTTGGTCTCTGCGAGACCTGGTTAAAACCTAATGAACTGATGCCGCTTAATGAGGCCTCGCCTCCAAATTTTGTGAGCTCGCATGTGGCGCGTCCTCGAAAAAAGGGTGGGGGTGTCGCCCTCATCTCGAATTCCGAGCTTAGTTTTAGGCCTCGTTCGATCAACGTATTTAAAACATTTGAGGTTCTCATTGTCCGATCCACCGCTTTACCGTCATTTTATCTTGTTGTTATTTACCGTCCACCCGGGGCTTACTCTGGCTTCCTGGATGAATTTTCAGAATTTGTGGCTGATCTCGTAACCAATGCGGATAATATAATTATCATGGGCGATTTCAACATCCACATGAATTTACCGTCAGAGCCACTTACTTCGGCGTTTCAGACTTTAACTGATACCTTTGGTTTTACGCAAGCTGTACAGGCAGCAACGCATAAGAATGGAAATACCATAGATCTGGTATTATCCCGAGGACTTGCAACCTCAAATATAGCAGTACTGCCATACACTACTGTTTTGTCTGATCATTACTTAATAAAGTTTGAAATTATAGTTCCTTGTCAAAGACAAGAGAGCAATCAGCATTATAGGAGCCGTCATTTCAACTCTATGACTGCAACTGCGCTATCTGAAATACTGTCGCCGGCAACCACTAATTTTCTCACATACGCCGACTCTATTGATAATCTTACGAATGAATTCAATGCGACATTGTTAAATGCCATTGACTCTGTGGCGCCGTTACGTCTGAAAACTCGCCGTAGAGTGCCTACTCCATGGTTCACAGATGAAACGCGTACGCTTAAGCAATTATGTAGAAAGCATGAGCGCAGATGGCGTCTAACCAAACTTGAGGTTTTCCATCAGGCATGGCAGGATAGCCTCCTGAAATATAAAGATGCGCTTATCTTAGCAAAAACTCGATATTTTTCGCAAGTTATTAATCTCAATAAAAACAATCCGAAACACCTATTTGATACAGTGGCAAAGCTGACTCTGCGCCAGCCGACCTCCGATAGTTCCTTCCACTCAGCTGACGAGTTCATGAAATTTTTTGCTCAAAAGATTGAATCCATTAGGGATGAGATCAAGAATAGCATTCCAATCGCTCGGTCGAGCACGCCGTTTACCAACGCTGATGATCATGCAACAACCCTCTCAACTTTTAAAAGCGTGTCTCTTGAAAGGCTTACACAAATTGTTAGTGCGGCTAAACAAACAACATGTTTACTCGACCCTCTTCCAGCCAAACTACTTAAAGAATTATTTCAAATTTTAGGACCGTCCGTCTTAAATATAATCAATCTGTCTGTCTCCTCTGGGATAGTGCCAACAGCCTTTAAAACCGCTATCATTAAACCGTTACTTAAGCGACCAAATCTTGACCCGGACTGTCTCAGTAATTATAGGCCAGTTTCAAACCTCCCATTCATAGCAAAACTTCTTGAAAAAGTAGTAGCGCAGCAGCTTATTGATTACATGGTCGCCAATAATCGATACGACACTTTTCAGTCTGGTTTTAGAGCTAATCATTCCACTGAGACAGCACTTGCGAAAGTGACTAATGATCTCCTCGTAGCTATGGATTCAAACATTTCGTCTGTACTGTTACTACTCGATCTTAGTGCTGCCTTCGACACTGTAGACTTCGATATTTTATTAGGGCGTCTTAAAAGTTGTGTTGGTATTTCAGGGTCAGCACTAGGCTGGTTCCATTCCTATCTATCAAACAGGACGCACCGAGTGGTCCATGGCAATGCGTCCTCGGAGCTCTATAATGTTACATGTGGTGTCCCACAGGGATCGGTTCTCGGACCAATTCTTTTTAATATTTATATGATTCCGCTTGGGGACATAATACGTAAATATAATATTAGTTTTCAATGCTATGCGGATGACACCCAATTATATATGCCGTTATCGATGACAGATCCGCGGGATTGTTGTAATCTTGAGAAGTGCCTTGCGGAGATCAAGCAATGGATGTCTCTCAACTTCCTTCGTCTTAACCCAGATAAAACTGAGATGTTGATAATTGGTCCAGCTCGTTATCAACACTTATTCAAGGAAACCGCTATAACTATAGATAACCGTACTATCACTCAAAGCGATACTGTAACTAATCTCGGGGTAATATTTGACCAAACTCTCTCCTTTCAAAAGCACATTAAGAATATAACCAGAATTGCGTTTTTTCACCTTCGTAATATTGCAAAGATTCGTCCGATCCTTTCGACCGGTGATGCGGAAACTATTATACATGCGTTCGTCACGTCGCGCCTGGACTACTGTAATGTACTATTTTCGGGTCTTCCTAAGTCCCGCATCAAAAGTCTACAGTTAGTACAAAATGCCGCTGCAAGGCTGCTCTCTCGGACAAGAAAATTTGATCACATTACCCCAATACTAGCCAACTTACATTGGCTTCCGGTCCATTTAAGATGTGACTTCAAGGTTCTTCTATTAACCTATAAATCGCTGCATGGCTTAGCGCCTTCATATCTCGTCGACCTAGTTGTTCCTTATGTTCCGTCTCGTAACCTTCGTTCGCAAAACGCTACCCTTTTAGCGACACCGAGGGCTAAGAAAATGTCTGCAGGCTCTAGAGCATTTTCTATTCGGGCTCCAGAGCTTTGGAATGCCCTACCAATGGATATTAGGACTGCTACCTCAGTAGAAACATTTAAGACACGTTTAAAGACACATTTCTATGACATGGCCTTTAACTAACCTGTAGTGGCCGATTCGGCTGGAGTTTGTTTTCTCTCCCTCTCCACCCCCTCCCTCCCCCCTCCCCGGCCGGGGAGGTGGTTAGGTGGTACCCATGCTGACAGCGGCTATCTGGATTCTCGTGGCCAATTCAGGATAGGGGAACTGCAGCTCAACCTCCTCGAAGAGCACTGCCAGGACAATTGAGGGCTCCTTTCGGCAGCCCTCTGCTGTGACATGGACATCCACTTTTTATTTAATTGATTTTCATGTTGTATCATTTGTGCCCTCTCTGCATCCATTTCAACCTGGTGATCCTGAAAGGGGGATCCTTCCATCTGTGGTCCCTTCTCAAGGTTTCTCATTTTCCCCCTGCTAGGGGTTTTTAAGTTTTTCCTTGCCCTTTTGGGAGCTTAAGATCAGGGGATGCTTTGAGAATAATTGTCAATTTCTGTCTATGTGAAGCCCTTTGAGACTGCTTGTGATTTAGGGCTATACAAATAAACTTGACTTGACTTGTATTGCTCTTCCTACTTGTGTATTTATTCTGAGCAACTATAATGTACATGCATCAACAGATAACGAACGCACTGGCCTGAAGATCTGTTGACGTCCACAATTGCCATCTACTATACAATGATGCAGTGAGGTCAGCTTTAATACTTGTCGGACGCCATAATTTAGTCAATAAAACAACAGCTCCACATTTTGTTCAGCATTGTGCATTTTAAAATCATTTTCTCATTTGTATTGCATACTAAATGCTTTTTGATTCTGAAAAACTCCGTCCAATGAAAAACATGCACCTTCCAAATTGTGTGGGGTTGTCTGTTTCACTCAATTTTAAAAACCCACAAAATAACTAGATTGTGAAAAGCACTTACAGTTTGGCAATTCATGCTTTTAAATATATAGTAAATAAAGGAAGTTACTACAGTACTTCAGTTTACAGTAGTAAATTCTACCAGAAAGATGACCATAGTAAAATTCTGAATTTTATTTTGCATTCAAATTATATAATGAATCTAATGCATCTTAAAAACATTTTTAATTTTGAAATATTACAAGTGTCCTTCCAGTAGAAAACACACAGCTCAATCCCAACAAGCCAATATGCTGTTTGACCTCTGCACTTCCCTTTGTGCATTTTAAAGCTGATTTGTTAGCTCACAGTGCAACTCGGACGGCTCCATGTTGTGTGTGCCTGTGTGCTGAGGGACTATCCAGTGCTGCTTTGCTTCAAGTTCTAACTCAGTAATCCCCAACTGGTTACATGATTCCCATTTTTCTGCACGCAGTCTAAATTGTTGGTTCCCTTCTGTTAAAGATATTAAAAAACAACCACAAGAATCTGACAAAAGTAACAATTATTTTAAATACAGGGAGAAAAAAACAGTACATTATTTTTTAAAAATCATTCATTTCCATATAACAATTGTCAAAAATATGGATGGATCAAAATCAGATAACCGTTAAAAAATTGGACGGACTAAAAATGACATTCCGAAGAAATGTGAATCAACAATATTGCACTTTTGCTTTGGACGATTATTATTTTTCAAATGGACAGAATAAAATCAGTTTCAATATTGTATTCATATTGAAATGCAGCCTCTTGGATGATTCACAGTGCGCAAAAATAAATGCATAAAAACAAGTTTTCCCTTCATTGACTTTTTGCAATTGCAGAATCATTTTTAGTGAACCTAAAGTGTATTCAGACCTGACTGTTTGGTCCACTTTAAAAGGACCGGGGTTCGATTGGAATGCTGGTCCGAACCTTTTACGCAGATGCAAGACACCGTAGCAAGACACCGTTGGAAGAATTTGCTTTTCAGTGCTGCCAACAGTTGAATGCTACAAAAAATGAGCCGTGGGGCAATGAAAAGAAACTGTGCCTCTTGAATATATGGGCAGAGACCAAACAAGCGGACTAAAGGACTTTTCTGATCTGAATACACCCTTATTCACTAATTTGTTGGCTCTCACTCTTTCAAGTAAAATGTGTTAGTGGGAAGAATCATTTGCGTTCCTCCCTCTGCTACAGTGATGCCATTGGTATTTATTTTTGGTCTGATTGTGCAGGTCAGGATGCCATGGCGTCGCTGAGTTCTCTCATCTCCAAACAACGCAGCGTCCTGCAGACACATCGGCATCAGTTTTGAATACGTCTTTTGAGTGTTGATTGAGGCAAAGAGGAGACTCACCCAATTATACTTGCTGGGATGAGAAGGAGGATGGCGGCCAAGAGGAAGGCGAAGCCCTTCATGAAGTGCAGCGTGGCTGGATAGACAGAGTTGAAGAGGCCACTACCCACGAGGAAACACAAGCTCTCCACACAGGCCACAGAGGAAAAGAGAGCACCTGGCAGAGAATGCAGACTTCAGCATGTATGCTACCTCCAGGATGTCCTCAGTCACGGTAGCAGTAGAGAACATTTAATAAAACATTTGAATTTTAGTAAAGCTACCAAAACTAAGCAAGATGTATATATTTTTACAAGATGACAGTGCCTTTAAGTCTCAATGTTTTCACATTTAAAGCATGTAAAGCCGGTCTGCAATGTGATGAGTGGTTCACCTTGTTCAGACTGGCTCACCAGCTTGGACAGCTTAGCTCTGAGCACAGGTGTAGCAGCCACAAAGAAGAATAAAAAACCATAACCTGGTGACACACAATGTAGACAGACACATTACAGTTGTGTGTGTGTGTGTTTGTGGGGGGGGGGGGGGGGGGGGGCGGGGGGCATACATTTGATCTGAAATCTGATCTAAGGTTTAGTACATCACTAAAGCAATACATAATAATGGAAAATACACATCACATTAAAACATGTACGTTGAGTTTTTTCATGTGATGAGCGTTACCTGTGAACATGAGCAGAGTGGTGTCCGCCACAGAGAAAACCAGCAGTCCAGTGATGTTGGAGGCAAGACTAATAACAGCCACCCACGAGTCCTCCAGCCAGTGCAACATGACCTTCAGCCCCAGCAGGCTGCTCAGGTAGCACAAGTGCAGAGCAGCCGAGCCATAGCCGATGAGCGTCGAGCCCCAGCACAGCGGCGGGCTCAGCTCGTACAGGACGAACAGCTCGCGGCTCCCGATGTGGATGCTCACCACAAGGAAGAAGCAAAGCATGTAGAGCCACAGTTTGCATCTCAGGAACCTTCCGCCGCCCTCGCTGCCCCCGGTGGAGAAAATGTGCCACACGGCTTTGTGATGGCGAACGGTGAGAAGCTTGGCGCTGGGGTCTTTCTCGACAGATTCGGGGACAAACAGGAACGCATACAGAGCCGACATCAGGCTGGTTGCCAGGACCAACCAGAAGGGGTTGATGTAGCTACAAATAGGCAGAAAAACAAGGTGTTGGCTGAAAATCATGACAAAAATAAATAAAGTGAGAATTCCTTACCCTTGCATCCGCCTCCAGTGCCCTCCGATAATGCTGGCAAACATCCCAGAGAGCCCAATACAAGCTTCCAGGACCGCCACCCTGAAAGTGCGGGCTTTTCTGTCGCTCGTGTCGGCCACATACGCAAAGCAGGCAGCCAGTATAGCGTTGAAATCCCCCGAAAGTCCACTGAGCAGTCGACCCACGAGAAAGTAGGCCACAGGCAGCTTGAGGTACATCACTATCAGGTAGACAACCACCTGCATGGCCAGACCCAGGTTGGGAATGATGAGGACCGGCCTGCGACCTGCAAAATCGCTCCACGAGCCCAGAAGAGGGACCACCAGCAAGCCGACAGAAAAGCCCGCCAGACTGATGTAGAGGTTCCAGTGTGCTGTCAGGGTTTCCACTTCCTTGCAAAGAAAAATTACACAATGGAAAAAACACAAGTAGCTGTTACTTATAATGCTGGAAGTACTTATGCTAACTCTATCTAAAATCATTAAAATCATTACTTGTAAGGTTTTTATTTTTTATCTGGAGCATGATCAGTGTGAAAACATTTGCTACGCCTCGAACTAAAAAAGAATTAAAAAATAAACTTCCGCATCACGTGACGTCATGTTTTTTTTAGTATAATTGGATTCAAATCTGCCAGTTGGAGTTTGCTGGTCTCAACCTAAAATATACAAAGCAGACTTTGCACATTTTGGACCAGCAAATCATACAAGTTTACCTTCTGAAGAGCGCTTGGTCCCGCGGATCTGTTGCCGCACTCCGACATTTTCGAAGCATTGTAGCCAACGTCTTCGCTAATTCGGTCCCACAGATATTGAGTGGTCAGCGGTGCCTGGAGGACCACGGCAAACACGGACAGGAACATGACGGGCTCCACGGACACTGGAAGCGGACACGCAAACGGCGGTCCCGCCGGCCGAGAGGTCGGCGGTGGCAGCTGCAGGGTGTCCTCATCATGGCCGGGCGAAAAGTTTGAGCCATCGGCTTTCAGTTCCTCGTCATCCGGAAGGATAGCAGCCGTGTCCGGCTCGTACATATCGACTCGTATCGAATAAACATGAGACTTCACTTACTGCCTGCAAACGCCCCTCTATGCACGCTGCACTGGTCAATCATTATGAAAGGGTTTTTTTCAAGTCGCGTTGTGTTTTTGCCAGTAAATCAAAAGTTAATGGCAGCGTTTTCAACAGCTCACCACAAATGACAAAAAGATTATCCTCGAGTGTGGATTTTGCGACATCAACTGGACTAAGAGGTGAATTACACAGATTACAATATTAGGTACGATCGAATCCAGTGTTTTACTATATCATAACCTAATGACTAAGAGTAAACAATTAAGATTTTGGTAGGTTAACCTGTAAGGGCTGCAGTGTATTTTGGCTTAATTTTTAAATTTCACTCAAAAGCCTGTATCCTTAACATTTGTGACCCTACACATTTTATTTCGTGTGTATATATACACACTCATTCAAGAGCAACTCGTCTCTTAATTGACATTATTAGTGGGGGGTGTATATTTTGTATTCGTTATTGTGGTTGTAGTTTGCTGAGGTAGAAAACTACAAAGTATTGTACATATTGTATAAAATTGTGCAGGTGCACCTAATATTGTGACGGATGAATCCTTAGTAACATTTAAAGAGGGTGACCTTATGTGATAATAAGGAAAAATGTATAATCCGTTATTGTTTGCAAAAACTGCTTACGTTCATTTATTTGTAGATGAGGGTGAAAAGTATTAATGAATGAGTTTGGGTGACTTGTTGGCCTTTCATTTAAATCTTGACCCATCTGCTTATGGCTGTTAAGTCATGTATATGTAACCAACCTTATCATTAACCGGATGATCTTAATTGATTACCAATTGAAAGAGTTAAGTTAAAGTTAAAGTCCCAATGATCGTCACACACACATCTGGGTGTGGTGAAATTTGTCCTCTGCATTTAAGCCATCCCAGTGTGATTTTGATCCATCCCCTGGGGAAGAGGGGAGCAGTGAGCAGCAGCGGTGCCGCGCTCGGGAATCATTTGGTGATCTAACCCCCCAATTCCAACCCTTAATGCTGAGTGCCAAGCAGGGAGGCAATGGGTCCCATTTTTATAGTCTTTGGTATGACCAGGCCGGGGTTTGAACCCATGACCTTCCAAGTCTCAGGGCGGACATTCTACCACACGAGCTGGCAATTACTGTGATGTAATTAAGTCTGTTTTTTTTTTGTGTGCCAGTCAACTAGTTCCAAAGTGACACACCAAATGCTTGATAATGACATAATTGGATGATTAATGACAGGTATTTTCCCCCTGCACCTGTTTATGAGATGTCATGATGCACATGCAAGTATTGTTACAGTCTGCTAGGGTTTGAATATTTATCTGAATATTCCTAATTATTATCCAATGAGGCTTGATTCTTTTTTATTTTTTATCCGTGCTAAAGCACTGTCCTCTGCATTTAACCCATCCCCGTGTGATTTTAATCCATCCCCTGGGGAGCAGTGAGCAGCAGCGGTGCCGCGCTCGGGAATCATTTGGTGAAGTATTTGAGAACCATATGAAGTTGAGTTCTTACATTCTACTCTTACTTTTTTGTGTGCAAAAACATTGTATGATTCATGACCTTAAAGGTTTTGGCATGATTTTTTAAAATAAAATCAACCGGCTACGAATGTAGCTTTGCAAGCACACGATTACTACAAGTAATATACATGGCCCTTTTTCACTTTTAGTGCACAGCATATGCAACATTTTATGCATTTTGGGCAAACAAACAAACAAACAAACAAACAAACAAACAAACAAACAAACAAACAAACAAATAAATAAATAAATAAATAAATAGTCTTTTCAATCCATGGAGCCAAATATTTGCATTATCTTCCACAAATTGCTTGTTTTTCTGCAATGCAATGTAATGTTTTTTTTTCTTTTTTATGTTTTGTTTATTGTAATTATAAAATATTTTGGTGTGCACATATCACGAGTGCTGCTCTCACACTTCCACGCAAGCACACATAATGGAAGAGCAGGAGGTCCGTCTGGTTTGTCTGCATTTCTCGCTTGTGCAGAATCGAATGGAAATCACAGCATTGTTCTGTCAAAGTCACGCCCACATGAGTCATTTACAATCTATCTATCTTATCTAATGGGACTTTGGCCTTCCGTGTTCCTTCCAACTTGTGTCTATAAAAATGAAACAACCATATATTATGAGTTAATTTTGACTTGGAGTAGTTTTTGTACATTACTGCCTTTCTATTTCTTTCTGCTCTTCAATTCTCTGACAATAATTTTGGTATAGTGCTCCATTGTTGTGTAGACAATGGCCAAATGAGGCATGTGAATGATTTTGTTTGTCTCCCCTCTCATTGAGAGAAACTTGGCAGTGGTCATATCAGATTAAGATGAGTTTTCTGTTTTTACTATCTCTATAGCACATCATCTTATCAGAACACACATGGAAGCACACGTGGGCTCCTTTGAAGTTAATTTTTAATGGATTTCAGAGTGACATATGAAGATTACTGCTATTTAAACTCCGATCACATTTGGTGTTGCCTTAGAACTGTCATTGTCAAAAAAATTTTTGGTCCTCTGTCTCGTTCATTACTTTGAATGTGTAGCAAAGCTTCTCGATCATGGCTGGATATCTTACATGGCTGTGGAGATATAGGAACTATATTGTGATAGTTCTCACACCTCTTCTACTTCTGCCTCTGCCTATTGTCATCCCCACCCCGGTAAGAATGACTTACAATTGGGATTGATGCTCTTGATTTATGGACCAGAGCAAGTCCGCCACTAGTGTTGATTGCAAACTCAGTCTAGGAGCTCTCTGTTTCTTTCTATCAAACTTGCTCTAAGTTGTGTTTTTATATTGCAATTTGCAAGTGTACTCGGGAGTGTATTATACAATATAGTTGTCTGTGAGTAACAAACATGATATCAATATTGCCTATAAACGTTACACTGTAAACACAACAGCTATTTTTCGGGGGGGTACGACAGAAATTTAAGTTGGAAGAACTATTGATTAGAAATTGACATTTAATGCATTAGTGTTAGTTAGCACAGCTGAGAAAGCAAATTATTTGCTCCAAAAGAATTTGACAAGTTGTTTTTGAAATAGCTTGGAATTTTGAGCTAATTCACTCCAACTTTTCCCATTTTGTTTGTTTTTGTTTTAGTGTAGGACAATAATGCGTTATTTTTCAGTGACACTGCAGTTGAGCGTTTGACCCTACATGTCATCACTGTGTTGTTGTGAGAGTAATCAAAACATATCATAACATCACCACATTTTATGGTTCCAATGTGCGTGTGTGTGTGTGTGTGTGTGTGCGTGTGTGTGTGTGTGTGCACGTGGTGTGCGTATGTGTGTATATTTTTTTCTATATAGATGTTGCCATGAAGATATAGGTCCCATCAGTGACCTCGCATAGTGTAATTGTCATGTTAGAGTCCTAATAAAACAAACATTCAGTTCATACAATTAATTCTATAGTCATTCAAATACTATGTTCAATATTTCCAATTTATTTGATATCAGATATTTTACCTTTGGAGTTCTTCATGATTTAAGTTTAAGTAATGGTGATGACATTAGGGATGCGCTTGAGACCACTGAAGTCTGTAACCAGTTTTTAACGCTATTGCGTTTTATAATTAATACAGAGCAGTGATTAAGTTGCAAAATGAATGAACAGAGCTCTCTCACTCTCTCTAGTTTGCTGTTGGTGTGAGTTCTATGAGCTCAGCCAGGCAAAATGTTTTTATCTAGTGATTGTACAATACGTCTAATATTGCAGGAGGCAAAATGCGGCTTTGTGATCATCCTGATGGCGCTGTACTGGTGTACAGAGTGCATCCCTCTGGCTGTGACGGCCTTGCTCCCTATTATCCTTTTCCCCATGATGAAGATCATGCCGTCAGAGGAGGTATCTGCAACCGTGTAATATATGACATTTATTTTGTGTTTCTTGAAAATTGCCTTACGTGTCCAACACGTGTCACTGTGGCCCAGGTGTGTATCCAGTACCTGAAAGACTCCAACATGCTCTTCATTGGTGGGTTGCTGGTGGCCATCGCTGTGGAGCATTGGAACCTGCACAAGAGAATTGCCCTCCTAGTCCTGCTATTTGTCGGTGTCAAACCTTCACTGTAAGACTTCAAATTCTCCATTTGCAGCAGACCTTTTCCAAAATAACTGCCCAATAAATGTGTTTTTTTATCTTTCCAGACTGATGATAGGCTTCATGGGCACAACAGCGTTCCTGTCCATGTGGATCAGTAACACAGCATCCACGGCCATGATGCTGCCCATCGCCAATGCCGTGCTGCAGCAGCTCAATGACTCAGAGGCCAATGCTGAAGAACGAGCCAATGAACTCCGCGCTGCCAGGGATGGCTTGGAAAACCAAGGCTTTGAGATGACTGACTCTACCAAGTCCAAGGAGGTCAAACTAGAGGACAGGCACATTAACATGGGTGAGTTTGGCACCCCATGATTTTGCTAAACAGATTCATTTGGTTGTTTATTTTCTTCTCTTTGTGCCTATACAGATGTAGATAATATGTATGTGGCGGACAATGAGGTTCCAAGTAGGTTTCTACCTTTTGTATTGGGTTTGGGAGAACAATAATGATGGGTGTCTTGTAGGGAAGCACTGGCAAAACTATAGTTGTGGGTCTCGGTGTAATTTTAATAGGAATGGCAAATTAAATTGTATTACCTAATAAATTAAGCTCAACAAAATGTTGCTTTTTACTTAGACTCGATTCTGCTTCTTTTTGGAGTGTTGAGCAAGGTTCTGGATATGTGTGTAAGTCCAACAGTCATTTGGGAATTGTAATTTACTTATCATATTATGCAAAAGTTGGAGATGTTTAAAAAAAAAATATATATATTAGTAAATCTGGCTCTGCCCAGAAAATACTGAAAAAAAAACAAGAAAACTCACACTATAAGTAATAAAAACTCAACTAAAAGATTAAAAAAATAATAAAAGCTAACAATCTTACTCTTACAAACGAGTTGAAAGTGAATAAAAAAAAAAACTCAAAATGAAATAAAAACTTACTCTAATGGAAAATCCTAAACTATATTAGCCCCAATTATTACAATATCATCAAATATAAAAAGTACCAAGGCCAAATCCCATAAATGTTCATATACCGTATTTTTCACACTATAAGGCACACCTAAAAATCTCAAGTTTTCTCAAAAGCCGACAGTGCGCTTTATAATCCGGTGCGCCTTATATGTGGACCAATATGGATTCATGGACGGGGACTAATTTATTAAAGTAAGCTTTACGTGTTTATTTTGTGTGTTGTGTGATATTAACGTTTGCGCAACGTTGAGTTATTGATTATCCGGTGCACCTTATATATGGACAAAGTTTAAAAATGGGCCATTCATTGAAGGTGCGCCTTATAGTGCGGAAAATACGGTAGATATTCATTTAGTAGCTAAAGAAGATTGAACTGAAAGCCTCATGTCTCTCTTCAGAGGGTCACTCTTGGAGTCCAGAGATGGCGCAGCAGCATAGAAACAAGCGAGAAGAGAAGTACATGAACCTGACCAAAGGCATGAGTCTGTGCGTGTGCTATGCTGCCAGCATTGGAGGGACAGCCACTCTGACGGGAACCACACCCAATGTCATCCTGATGGGTCAGATTAATGGGTATGTATTTGTAATGTCAAAGAAATATAAAATCCAAGATCTTATTTTACTTTGCAGATCACAATGTATCGAAACAATTTCAAGACGCCGTGCAAATACCCACGCTAGGGTAGGGGTTTCCTAACGATGCTCCTTAAAACATTTATTTTATCATATTAGCCTGACACAATCTACCTGTTAATATATTCAAGAAAGAATAACACAATAGAATGTTTTGTGGAGATACTGCAGCATAACCTTAAATTACAAACTTCCCCAAGATTGTCTCTGTTATAAAGAGCCATTTTGCAAGATTTGACCGAGACAGTTCATTTTTGATAAGTTGACACTAGATTAGGAACAAATCAAATTCAATTCACATTTCCTTTGGGAGAATTGGTTTGAACATAAAGATTTAATTGTATCTCAGTAAGTTTCTTTATTTCCTGGTACACTTTTGTCAGTTCAACAACGATTTAAGAGACAGCAGTGTAGCTCCACACAACAGCTAGCATAGCTCACTGGAAAATCAAGTTAGTAACCCCGAATATGGTTAAAAACCAAAAGGTATGCAGAAACAGCCTGCCATAGATGTGCTTTCTATGTTAAAATAATTTATTAAGGCTTTGAGGCAAATGGCAATATTACCGTACTTCATTGACACAATATTGCTTCACAGATACGTACATTGTTCATTCATTGTTTCATACTTTCCCCCAAAGGCTTTTCCCTCAAAATGGTGGCATCATCAATTTTGCAAGCTGGTTTGGCTTTGCATTCCCCAACATGGTTCTCATGCTGGCCTTAGCTTGGTTGTGGCTGCAGTTTATGTTTCTGGGCTTTAAGTAAGTCAAAGTCTTTTTGAATGTTCACAGCTAACCCCGCTATGACGAAACAAAATATTTTATTGTGCTTCTCCAGTCTGAAAGAGACATTTGGATGTGGTGCAAAGAGCGCAGGTGACAAGGAGGCCTACCAGGTAATCAAAGATGAGTACAAAAAATTGGGCAGGATGAGCTTTGCAGAGGCCGTTGTGCTGATTATCTTCACGCTGCTGGTTCTTCTGTGGTTTACCAGAGAGCCTGGCTTCATACCAGGCTGGGCCACCGTTCTCTTCAACCAAAACAAAGTGTGAGTATGACAAAGGCTGTTGATCGGTGCCAGAAATAGTTTAGAGTCAGAGTCAAGTAAGCATGTTGTTAGGCGGCAATGCAACTGTCATGTGTTCATCTGTTTAATCATCATGATTTTATACAGTAAGCATGCCATACGTGTGTTTCCTTATCAGGTATGTCACAGATGGCACTGTGGCCATTTTTATGTCAACGCTCTTCTTCTGCATCCCCTCCAAATTTCCCCTATGTGGCCGGTCGTCTGAGGAGGGTAAGCAAGTTCATTCATCAGAGTGCAATCTAGGTAGTTTATAATTGCGCTTATCTGAAACAAAAATCAAGAGTGATACTGTAGTTGGCTCTGCATCGAGTGAGGTAAATTTCCAGCAGGCTTGTCACGAGAAGTTTTACAATCATGTCTGTCCTTGCTTTCTTTGAACACAAACACATAAAGATATGGTTTGTAACTTTGCGGGCTTGTTAAAGGCAATTTAGCTGATTCTGGCTTTTTAAATAACCCTTATCAATTCTCCTTCCTTATTTTGACATGTTATCTTCAAGGTCAAGTTTGGACAAACTGCAATGGCACAAAATTGCTTATGCGGAAATAATTTTCTCTTCTTTGCCAACTCGAATGGATTGTACAGGCGCTTCTAGAAGGCGGACTTTTGACACGTCACTGTGACTTTTCAACATCTTGTTAGTACATCCGTTACTAATTTATGGCATATGTTGCCTTGAGGGTGTTTTTATGACCTTTGCATGTTGCGTGTGTGAAAGCTTTTACCCAGGCTGCGTTTGACCATTTGTTAAACGGATTTCTCTTCTTTGCTCAAATAGGACCCGCACCTCCTCTGCTAACTTGGGAAACTGTCCATGAAAAAATGCCTTGGAACATCCTTTTGCTCCTGGGAGGCGGCTTTGCTCTCGCCCACGGTAGTGAGGTAAAATCACACCGCAAATTTCCAGAGGAAGTCTCTTCACAGACAGTTATGTGTTCTTCCTCTACGGTAAAGCTATCCGGGCTGTCCAAGTGGTTAGGAGAAAGTCTGGAACCGCTGCAGAGTATCCCTCCTTTTGCCATCTCCATCTTGCTGTGTCTGATGGTGGCCATGTTCACGGAATGTTCCAGCAACACTGCTACCACCACTCTGTTTTTACCAATACTCGGTGCAATGGTGAGAACAATCACTTTCTACTGTCAATCCTTGAGTCCTCCCACTCACCACCATCTTGTTTCCCCTCAAAATGATGCATTGACCTCTCTTCTTGCATTTTAACAATTAAATCCATGATTTTATGTTGGTTTTATTTTCCCATGTTTTTTTTGCTAAACGGCATAGTATTACAGCCTTACCCTGCCAAAATTCTCTCTCTCTCTCTCTCTCTCTCTCTCTCTCTCGCTCTCTCGCTCTCTCGCTCTCTCTCTCTCTCTCTCTCTCTCTCTCTCTCTCTCTCTCTCTCTCTCTCTCTCTCTCTCTCTCTCTCTCTCACTCACTCACTCACTCACTCACTCACTCACTCACTCACTCACTCACTCACTCACTCACTCACTCACTCACTCACTCACTCACTCACTCACTCACTCACTCACTCACTCACTCACTAAGAATAAATGTTTTCCATTGATTCCAACAGGCCACCGCCATTAAAATCCACCCACTTTATGTGATGTTTCCCTGCACCATTGCTGCTTCCTTGGCTTTCATGTTGCCTGTGGCCACGCCCCCCAACGCCATCGCCTTCTCCTATGGCAACCTTCGAGTCATGGACATGGTGAGGCCTTCCACAATGTCATATTCCAGTGTGTGGTGCTGGTTTGCTTTGAATCCAGAGATCCGGAATCCAATTTTATAAAGCAGCTTATTTTAATCCTATGTCTGATCACATCATATTATTTACTTGTAAAAGCAAAATATCCTCAATATATATTATAGTGGAAAGCGAGCTAACAAATCAACTGAATGCACTCCAAAAGCTAAATCTATGTGCAGCGTACAATCTGAGATTCAACCCAAGAACTTGCAACATGGTATTGTTTGTGTTTTCAGGCCAAGGCTGGATTCATCCTAAACTTCCTTGGGGTCATCACCATCAACATCGGCATTAACACTTGGGGGGTGGCCATGTTCGATCTGAACACCTTCCCCAGTTGGGCAAATGTTACTGAAGTTCCTTGAATTTCACCTCAAGAAAAAACGGTGCCAGCAAGTAACACTTTTTTATTTCTGGATAATCAAACTGTGTTTATTGAGCATTTAGACCTATCACGGCCAAATCGACTTGCTCTGGTGAACACGAGGACTCATTTTGCTAATATTTTTAATTGATTACACACAATGCGGTGGAAAAAATGTGCAAGAATTCCACTGGAAATTTTAAGAAAAGAAAAGGTAAACTATGAGAAATAATACTTAAAATAAGCAAAATTCTCTGCAACAGAACAAGAAAGTTTTACTTGACAAACATTTGAAAAATAAGAAAATAATAGTTGGCCCATATCTACAGCAGTCTTGAAAGTAGTATTTTTAGACTTAAAACCAGTAATATAATTAAAATGATAAAAAGAGCTAATTTGACACATGAAAAAATAAATTAACACAGAGAAATAAGCAGATTTAGGTCGAATTTAAGAAATTATATCTTACTTAAGATTTCCCTTTTTACATTGTGTATGTAGTCACATCAGTTAGAAGCTACTAAATTTGTACCTATGTACATATTTCTGAGCCACTACAATAATCACTCCAGTACATTAACATTATATGATCAACTGCAAGAGTTGTATCAACAAATCTGCGCTTGTATTAAATCTCATTAGTTTTCACAGGGGTGCCTAATAAAGTGTTCATAGAGTTTTTATTTTTGCTGTTGTCCAAATACAGACATTTCAATTGTAAACAGTTAAATTTCATTCAATTCCACTTCATAATGTATTATTGTTCTGGGAAATAAAGGATGTGTTGTTGTTTTACATACTGCGGTTACAAGTGAGCTGATATGTTTCGTATGCGTGCTGCCCGAACTTGACCATATGGAAATAACCAAGTTTTAATGTGATTTTTGAAAATGTGGTTGTTACTCTAAAATTGATTGTAACCTTTTTTTTTTTTTCATGTGAGTTATGTTCAGCTTCTGAGACAATAAATATTGTAAATGTAAGAGAAATGCTCATAAGTGGAATCAAATGAGTTGCTGTGACCTTTGCATGATCAGGACAGGGATCTTGGACTGGGACAAAAGACAAATCCTTTCAAAGAGGTCAATGTGAAAGTCAGCAAAATGATTCGAAAGGAATTTGGGTATAGAAAACTGATTGGAATCATTTCATTGAGCTCTTTGGCAATAGGCCAGGTGTTTGCTGAATGCTGGAGGGAGGTTGAAAATGTTGATTCTGTTGAACCACGCTCATTCTTCTTCTTCTTGACTGATGGACATCATTTGATATCACAAGCGGTAAGACGCTCCCGTCAAACTGTGAATGTTTTTTTGTTTTGTTTTTAAATCATTTTGTGTGATTTTGTCTTTTATCATGTGTAAATTCTCATTTGTTCTTCTGAGGTGACTGACTTATTTAGTATTATTTTTGAATATTTCGGCCCCAGTAAGCTGTGAGAATTCCATTTGACAAGACAGCTGCGAGTTTTCATCATTGCAGTATATGTATATATATATACCCTTGGGGATGGGAATGTAATTGCCACATTCATATACACGCTCCCTGAGCCCAAAAAAAAGTCAAGTCTTCATGCAGCTGTGTGGTCTTTCAATAGTTTTAATATTCCCATAAAAATGTCTAATATGGAATTCAATTTCTAGCTCTCCACTTGTAGTCCTTATAAACTCATGCAAATAAAGAATTGAATGAAAGACAAACATGCTCCTTCATGCCGCTCAACCAACAGGACACCTGCACACAACACCTGCAATGAATCACATCGAGTGAGCGAGATCATAAGGCTTGTTCTGACAGAGCCCTATTAATTAAACAATATTCATTTTATCTTTGTAACAAGCAGTAAATCATGCTGAGAGCTGTTCCTAATTATTTGCATTTATTCTTTTGTGAAATGATAAAATAACCCTTTATGATACAGCGCAGTTTTACACCACAAGCTATATTGTTACATAAATACGTTTTTGACAGTGACTGAAAAAGTATATACACCACATGACATACCCCACAGTATGTAATGTTATAACCTAAAATGGAGAGTTTATTTGATTAACCGATGCGAAGTTAAGCACAACTGTGGTAGGAAAATGATAATCTTTAAATATATTTACAGATAAAAATAAAAAGTATTTAAAATTTATCACATTATGCATTTATCACCTCAATAATATGCCAAAAATAGTGACGTGAAACGACTACAATTTTACTCATTGAATTTGTTTTGGGTACATTTGACTGACACTCATCCTAAAGTCACAATCGACATCTGAAAAATAATATAAATAGTCTAAATAACCATTTTCTTAACATAGAGCAGAGGAATGATGTACAATATCATTGAAGACAATTTCAGTAACACATGCAGATTACGTCCTCCTCAAGAACTTGGCAGAAAAGAGCTGCTGGCAGAAGGCTTTCACACGTTTATTCAGCGTGCAGTAAATCCTCTGTCACTGCCACGCACTTTCATCGTAAACATGGTATGTTCAAGGTAGACAGTTTGTGTGCCACATCACCTATACGATGGAACAACCCAACTTGCCAAGGTAAAAATAATTTATGGATTCTAAATTTTAAGCTTCAATGTATTCAGAATTTAGAAAAAACACTCAAATTGCTGTCATAATATATCATGGGACTTATGTGATGCCATCACACAAGGTTATGAGTGATGATGAGTAAGGCACTGGAAATGGAAATTGTTGCTGCAGCGTAACAATAAAAGTCGTACATGCAGAGGTGAACAAGGCAAAACATTATTTCAAGCAGTCAGGAGTCAGCCGCTTCTTGTCACGTTGAACAAGGTAAGTGTAGGCAGTGGGCGGATTTGGCATCAAAGCAATCAACGTCTTTTCACATTTGTTTGACAGTTCTGGGAAATGTGAACGGGGTTGTCTATTTAGTAGTAGTGAGCTTCCCCCTTGACATACTTAAACTGGACGACTCCATCACCTGTCTGAGAAGGGCGAGTAGTTTGTAATCATAAAGCTAGTCAACATATTCTGGTCGTGCAAGACTTGTGGGTTTCAACTATTTAAAGAATTACCTTTGTTCTTAACAGGAATTTTATTATGGAGGTTGTTGACGGGATGATTTGTGGGAAAGTTTTAAATTGGTTTGTGTTTGGCACAATTAAGCTTCTTGTGAGCTGGCTAGTAAATGAAAGTGTTGTCGGTTAACAAGCTGTTTTTTCTGCATTTGATTTCTCGTAATGTGTGTGAATTATGAAAGCACCTGGTGCCACTGGTCGGGTGTGATCTAGTGTTTAGTGTATCTTATGTCCAAGTCACACAAGGAGGAAGAGAAGGCTGCCAATGTGAGCATCCATCAAAACCTGTTGCAACAGGTTGTCTTGCTTATTCTCTCATCTCTCATCTCATTCCAGTCTTTAGTTGGACGAGTGCCACACACACACGCACACACAAGCACACTGACACACACACACATTCACACTCTGGCATGACGATAATGTTACAAGCAGTCGAATCCAAAACTGGCCCTTCAACTGATTGACTGCACATTTTGACAATTTGCACGCTGACAAGCACATCTTCAAGATATGGAGCCAGGATGTGTTGAGACCTAAGAGGGATTCCGAAGGTGTAAAGCCACAAAGAAGCCATTGACACGTTTTAAATTAAGGGTGAGTCTCCAGTCTTAACTGCTCTCCTGCAATCTATGTTGCACATTACAGTGCTCGTATGTTTGTGACAGGGATGGGCAACTGAAATGGTGGAGGGCGGCCATCCATCAGTGCTACCACATATGACCTTGCACTTTCTAACCATATTTGACAAAAATGCTCTTTTAAGTATGGTCAAAATATGTGTAATATATATGCATATATAGATGCATATAAAGATGTGGTCTTGTGTGTGTGTGTGTGTGTGTGTGTGTATATATATATATATATATATATATATATATATATATATATATATATATATATACATACATATATATATATATATATACACATATATATATATATATATATATATATATATATATATATATATATATATATATATATATATATATATATACACACACACGCACACACACGCACACACACACATATATATATATATGATATCTATGTTTGATCTATGTTTGTAGTTGCATGCTGGCAAACGTCCTTGATGCTTACACATCCTAACTGATAAATAAATCAAACAGGCACAGGCTAACAATACAATAAACATAAAAGGAGAAATAACTATTATTCACTATTATTATTTAACAAGCTGGAGTTTGACATAACTTTGTGGGAAGGACAATTAATGCTGAGCATCAAAACAAATTCACAGCCATGCGTCAGCATGTGTTGGAACGTCTTCCTTGTAGTGAAAATTGTTTGAGCAGCAAAAAATGATGAACTTTCATTTTCAACTTCGTGATCTTGTCCATCCATCTATCCGTCCGTCAGTCTGTCTGTCTGTCGGTCTGCCTGTTTGCCTGTCAGTCCGTCCATCTGTCCATCCATCTGTCCGTTTGTCCATCCCTCTAACCTACAAACTCCATTAAGGAAGGTCTGAGCCAAGAGCGGAACCCTTGAACCTCACAAGTGTGATGCAAACGTGTAAACCATTTGTTTCCAAAATGCAATGAATCATTTTGATATCGAAATGTTTTTTCCGCCCTGCACACTAGCAAATTTGATCCTGTTAAAACAATTCGTTGGCTCAGTCTGAACATGTTGAACAAAAGACAAGATTTTCTTTTCTCTCATTTTTGAAAAGTGCTCTTCATTCTTCAACCTTGTGTAACCAACCAGTCCATACTATGTACTATATTTTTAGAAGACATTTTAGTTTGATCTATCAAAATTTGTTTATTATGACAATCTTTCAGAGCAGCAAGTGATTTCAAAAGCTGACACAAGCATACATATGTATATCCATCTGTTGAAAAGCTCTTATTTGATACATTGCAAATAATGTGTACATTTATAAAGTTGTACAAATGGAATGCTAAATAATAATTAGTTTGAGTTTACTTTCCAGGTTGCGAAAAGTGCCACTTGAACTTTTGATGCCTAAGTGCATGCGTTCAGGCTATTGAGTGCATGTCAGTCAGGCAGAGCCGTGTTTGCTGCTTGGCAGCATGAAATGCAATCTCTCCATTTCCACCTTCACCCTTTTGCCTCTTTTCAAGTGGACAGAAAGTACTTAGATTGCTGTTCCTCTGTTTACACTTGTCTGGCTCAATGATATTTGGCGTCGCATGACCAAAAAGCCATGCTTTCTTGGCACTTTAAAGAGCTTCCTCTATGTAAAATAGATGAAGCTACCTTGACTGGCCACGTGTCTCTAGTCTCTGCTGGGATCAGATAACACATATATGTACACAGTGAGCAACTTTTACTCCTTATTAACCTGCACATGTCAAACTAGATTTACTGTCCGTGTCAAGTATAGGATAGGATATTGCATCAGAGATTAACAGGCGCGGCAAGGCAGGAAAAAATGCATTGACTCGAGCAGTTGCGGATTTAACATAAACAGCATTTTCAATATTTTTCCAGAATAACGTCTTGGTACAAAATGTCAGTCACTCCATCGTTTTCACCCAGCAAGGATGAGTCTAAACCTTCGACTTCCCAGGCCAAACCTCTCACCTCGCCCGAGCACCTTGAGCGGGTGGCAGAATCACAGGTAATAACAACAATGCAGATGAGACAGGTTGTTGGTGTTAAGTCCACTTCTACATTCAGTTGTCATCAGTAAGAAGTACCGTATTTTCCGCACTATAAGGCGCACCTAAAAACCTCAAATTTTCTTAAAAGCCGACAGCGCGCCTTATAATCAGCTGCGCCTTATATATGGACCATTATTGAGCCACTACAGCAGAAAGTCCGGTCCGCGGGCTAAATGTATTTATCTTATATATGGACAAAGTTTTAAAATGGGCCATTCATTAAAAGTGCGCCTTATAATCCTGTGCGCCTTATATACGGAGAATGTTTTAAAATGGGTCATTCATTGATGGTGCGCCTTATAATCCGGTGCGCCCTATAGTGCGGAAAATACGATATTTGTCCCTCAAATATTTAGAAATGATTGAAGCTAGCGTTTTGAAGCAATTTCCGCGGGATGCATCATACTGGTACCATCGTTAATATTGTAACATGGTAATTCACAGACAACACATTGCAGTGATGTCTGCTTTAGCCAGCAAGCCAGAGCACCCGTCACCTTAAGGCACGCAACTGTGAGCAGGAAGCACAACGTAGAAGAGACGGGACGGCAGGGCCTCATCGACGCATCTCGCTTCCACCCCTACCTGCGACAGCTCAGCGAGGATTCAGTCGAAAATACAATTTGTCTTCACCCTGGTTCGTCTCCCTTCGGCAGCCTGCAGCAGCTCTGCAGCCCTCAAATGTGCTCTGTCACATTTGGATCAAACAGCGAGGTGCAAACACTATGGGAACAATCCACCTACAATGGTCAGGTGATGAGAAGGGCCATATTGTCATTATACACTAGTTTATTTAAGTATTTTTTCCCCATTGAATGAGATTTCTAACTCCTTGTCTGTCAAATTCCTTTTTATGATCTCTCCAGTGTTCCTACCCTGACCTACCACCCGTGCCAGCTGAGACTCCTTGTTCCCATTCTCAGTGCTATATATCGTATAATTCCGCCAGCCCGCTGCAAGAGGTACAGTAAGTGCAATACATCATAGCAAAGGCAATAACTGTTGAAGTGTTGCAAGGTAATCTGACTAAAGAGAGACGATATGAGATGTTCAGATCGTCCCTGTATGTTCTCAACAGGTTGTGACAAGGCCATACGATACTGAGGAGCATTCCTGCAAGCCAAGTTATTCTCACCATAGTCGCTCGTCTCAAATTCATCAGAGAAACAACTTGCAGCCCCTCTTCGCCAAACCAATTTACTCATACAGGTGACAATTGATTTGATTGATTCCAAACTTTAATAGTAACAGTAATTAGTTACATTACACATATATATATATATATATATACGGACATATACGGACATGTAAGTACCAAGGTTAAAGCTCATTTATCTGAACAGATCTAGTGCAACTTAATCATCCATTTTTTTATACTGTATATTCTCACTCGGGTGTGCTGGAGTCTATCCCAGGTGCTACATATGTTTTTGGAATCTGAGGTAGTCACAGAAATTTAACACAAGTGTGGGAAGAACATGCATATTCCACAACAAAGGCCAGAGTTCAGATTTGAACCCCAAACCTTAAAATTGCAGAGGAGTTATCCTAATCCGCGCTATTCCTTTTTTATGATTAATCATTTATGTTTTTTTCCATATATATTTAGAACTATGCTCTTGTGTTCCTCTGCAGCATTCTCATCTTCATGGCTCTAAAAAATAGTGAAACGGGAAGTCTCCCAGTCAGTGAGATCTACAGCTTCATGACTGAAAACTTCCCCTACTTTAAGGTACAACAACTGCAGGTTACACACCTATGCTACATGAAAATAAAAATAAAATAATAGAAATCCATCCATCCGTCCGTCCGTCCGTCCGTCCGTACATCCATCCATCTATCAGTCATCGGGCAGTAGGTGGGGGACACCCTGAACTGGTTGCAAGCCAATCGCAGGACACACAGAGACGAACACCCATTTGCACTCGCACTCAGGGACAATTTGGAGTGGTCAGTCGGCCTACCAAGCATGATTTTGGGATGTGAGAGTAAAACCGGAGTGCCCGGGGAAAACCCACACAGGCACGGGGAGAACATGCAAACTACACACAGGGAGGTGGAATCGAACCCGCACCCTCCTAACTGTGAGGCGGTCGTGCTAACCAGTGCCCACCGAGCCGCCCATAATAATAATAATAATAGAAACACAATACAATAAAAACTCCAGTATACTAGCACAAGCATAAATAGGTTTGGATGGATCCCGCCCCCTTCCCATGGATCCTGTTTTGCCAGTTGTTATCTTCAGCCTTAATGTACTTGATGATACTAATTACTTCTGTAATGATGACTGACTCGCTGCAGAGATTTTGGTCATGACTATGTGTAAAGGCATGAGGAAGGCATCAAATCAGGTTGTCTTGACACACTTTAATAAGGGGGCTGTTTGTGTGTTGTATAAATAGATTGCGGACTTTGCACAACAGTCACAAAATATAATCTGCTCATACAGCGCATACTAAGATCCCTGATGACTACATTAACTTCATTTTTTTTAAGCACTGAGGTTTGCATCATCAATGTGTACAACTTAGATGGCATCGTACCAAGCAATTGTCTGTCACTTTAAAAACATGCTGCAGTGTCAGAACACGTGACAGATAAATGACATGGAGTCTGCTTGTCATGGTTGGAATTTGTATTAGAGTGTTAAAATGCTTTAGCTGCAACTATTTATTTGCAGTCTCACCTGCAACTAACTCCAACTATATATACAGTTCTAAACGTATGTATACATACTACATGTAGAAATCTTTACTTTGTCTTTCCTATAGTCAACAGAATCACATCATTTTGTGACATAATGGCAAGACTTGAGAATATATTATTGACAATAGAACCCTCTTGAGGAAAACAATACAGAAAATGGATGGATATGTTCTGTTCAAATACTTTTGTCTGTCTTGTACTATGAAGCTCATTCAATATCTCCCCTTGGCCTGCTTCTTTCTAGACAGCCCCCGATGGATGGAAGAACTCAGTACGCCACAACCTTTCTCTAAACAAAAGCTTTGAAAAGGTGGAGGGCAAAAAAGGGAATTCCTCTCGGAAAGGTTGTCTGTGGGCTCTCAATCCTGCCAAAGTGGAGAAAATGCAGGAGGAGTTGTACAAGTGGCGCCGCAAAGACCCCGTCAGTGTTCGCAGGAGCATGGCGAGACCAGGTGGGACTCTGGAACATCTTGAGATCAAGTTAAGCACTGAAAAGCACCTTCATGTTTATTTTCTGCAGAAGACCTAGACCATCTTCTTGGACAGATGCCCAAGACGCTACGATCAGCGCCACCATACACAAGACCTGCTGGCATTTATGGGCCCATGCCAACGTCCTCCAACCCAACACATGGCCAACCCAGCCGAGCTCGTCGACGTCCACAGTATTCATGTCCTCCTCCGCCCTCACAGCAGCCCTCTTTCCTCACCGACACCCATTTTAGCGACTCATTGGCGCTGTGCTCCCCATGTGATCAGCAGCACACAACTGACGTCCATCCCGAGAGCATGAACTTAATCGCGACTATGAAGCTGCCACCCGCTTACAGCATCATCCACCAGAACGACTTTAATGTTGGTCTAAGGAGTCTGCAGGACTTGCAATTAGAGGGAGATACTTATGATGTGGATGTACTTAACCCCAGCCTGACTGATCTGCAGTTGAAAGGTAGGCAGTGCCCGCGCGGTTACTGATGAGTTACACTCCTTAGCGTATTTATCAGCTACCTGGTATGACCAGCTTGATCTTAAAATCAGCCATCCAGGCATTTACATTATCATGATATGTATTTATTGCATTGATTTACCCCTCTCATAAAATTAAACTATATCTTGTATTAAATTGAACACCTTTCTGTCAGAATTTGCACATAAAACCACAAATATCACACGGAACATCTAGTCAGATATGTCACCCTACCAGTTATCCACTAGATTCTTAGAAACATCAATTTAGACCTTATCATGAAGTTTCCAGCCTTTTTGTAAATGATTCCAGAAACGGGGAATCACAAAATGACCCTTGAGAGAGACAGTTAAAAAAATCCTGAGAATGAAAATGATTTAATCCAGAGTTTCTTTGGCCAATGAAGGTCACATTTAGAACACCTTAACGTTAAATGATTTATTGTGAATAATAAAATAAAATGTATTACTAACAATAAACCAATAAGTAAAAGTAGTTAATGTATTCAAATTGAATTAAATACACTTAATATAATTTGTAAAGTGGAGTGATTTTTTTTTTTTTATTGCTTATTAAACTGTTTTACTTCATTTACCATATACACTGTATGAAGGGAAAATTTCCAATTGAACTGTTCAATTGTTTCAATTGAAATGACTTATCAATTTAACCTGTTTTTAAGGTGACATGTGGGAAGAGTTGCAAGAAGACAGCCTGGTGTCACATCCACAAAGTGCCCCCATGACCGTGACCATCACCCCTGGTTTACAGGCATCCTGTATCCATCCCAGCTACGGAGACACCATGATGCTGCCTGTCAGTGAGATCTCACCGTTGGCCCGGCATAAAATAGAGTTTGATGACACATCGAGCGAACAGAGCTTGAAGCAACACGCGTGTTCTAGCGGCTGGCATCCCGACGTTTATTCAACTGACAATTTGCCGCTATATTTGACCTGTTGCACCACATCCTTAGTGTGAACAGGCAATGTAACCGTCAACCGTCAACCCCTTCTTAACGACAGATCCTTGACACGTTTTTTGAATGAGTGTTACGGTAGCAGGCGGCTTCACCATTGGATTTGTGACCCAGGAAGTCCTCAAATGCTTGTTTTCCCAAATGTGTTCACCTCTCTACTCAGTGAGAATAGAGAAGACCTCTCATGGCTTGTGTGACCATACATTTCCATGTCAACTCAAAACCAGCACAAGTTCTTTGGGGGAAATGGAGAATTTGAGCAAGGTGGGAAAACAAACTTCAACCGCAGATTATATAAATTGATGGTGGTCTTAAATCACAGTGCACTCTGTGAATATGACTTATTTTTACATGACGTCATCAAATTGATGACCATTATTTTAAATCAAACTTTCATAGTTTACCCATTGCAATGCTTACATTCAAAATGTTAAGTACAATATACGAAAATTTGTCTACAGCAGTGGTTCTTAACATGGGTTCGGTGAGTCAATCTCAGGGGTTCGGCAGAGCCTCTTCTGCAGAGGACTGAACACACCTGATTTGTCGTGTAAATTTGTGATGACGTATATCTGAACTGGTCTCGCAAAGGCATCAGCAGAAGTCATGCTGATTTGCAGGTATGTAGTTTGTTTTGAGTTCATGCATTGTGTTGGTTTTGTCCTTTGAACAAGGGGATGTTCATGTACAGCTCATTTTGTGCACTGGTAAAAACATTAATGTCTTGGATTTTTAAATAAATAATAATATTTTTCACCAAAGAGGGGTTCGGTGAATGCGCATATGAAACTGGTGGGGTTCGGTTGTCACGACTCGTCCCCGATTGTGTCCATATTGACATAGTTTCTGTTTGTGTGTCTGTGTGCTCGCCCCTCCCCTCCTGTGTGCCCATGATCAGTGTGATCATCCTCACCTACCTGTATGTATTTAAATCCTGTCTGTGTGTCACGAACTTGTCGGATTATTTCTTGTCTCATGTCTTCTTGTCTCTTGTCGTTCCTGTTTTTACCTTGGTCGTTTTCTGTTTGTCATCCCTGTCGGTCAATCAGTTCTGTTGGTGTTTTGTGATTCTGTTAAATTAGTTTGTTAGTTGCACTTTTGTAAACATTTTAAAGTCAAATTGACTTTGATTGTGTACTTCATTCTTGCATATGACGATGTGAACGTGTGTGTGTGCGTGCGTGTGTGTGTGTGTGAGACATTAAAAAAAAAAAATCCGCGCCAAATGCAACATATTAAATGGCTCGCTTTGCTTTTATTGTTGTACATAGAAAAAAGAAAGACGCTTGGTGGTTGTAACGTAATAATGCATTTTGCACAGATGATGGCAGTAAAGTCCCTTTTGTACAAATTCTTCCACCTGAGTTTTTTGCTTGTGAAGATTCATTCGAATTGTGTCAAGCATGATTGGGTGTAAATCAAAGGCAATCACTATCATTTTCGGAAAAAGTCCCATATTTATTGCATTGATGTAATTTCACTCTTCAAAATTGGACATAAAATTCTTACAACGCTTAACATCATAATTAAAATGTATATGTAGTGTTCTGTACTACAATGTATGTACTGGATATCAAAATTTCTATGTATATTGTCGGACACTTCAAAATGACTACTCTTTTGAAAAATACTCTAGACAATGCTATGAACCTGAAAGCAAACAGAAATGATACACAAATACACAAATATCACTCCTGTCTGTCATTCTGAGCTGAGTCGTGTTGGGACCGAGTCATGTGACGTGTGCAATCAGAACTAGATTCCATCAGTAGTATAAACTATATAAACATCAGGACCCATAATGACAAAGTATTATGATCTCTAGCTATTAGTACTGGCTATCAAAACACACACAATGGAAATGAACTAATGTCCATCTACTGAACTGATATGTATTGTAGGGTAGTGATGGGGAAAATGAAGCTTCAAATTTCCTTCATGATTCAGTTATTGATTTTTTTTTAGACTCCTTTAGATGACACTAATCGTTCAAAGAAAGGATTTAAGAAATGACAGGTCAGTGAGCTTTCAACCCTGTGCTGAATAGAAAGTGTCATTCAGAGGAGTCAAAAATGATAACAACTGCTTCATGCAGACAATTTAAAGCTTCATTTCCCAATCACTACTGTATGCACAACACATGTGCCGGCCGCAGACACACTGCTGTAAATGCTCACTGGTGTACATTCCTACACAAGGAGCCAACAGCAATGAGACGTCCGTGTGGGTTCTTCTATTTAGGGCCCTGAAGTTGAAACGGCTGAGTGGACAATGTCTAAAGAAGGGGGAAGAAATGGTGGATCTATGGACCCCCGCTGTAGGAATAGTCTGCCTTGTTGTGCATCACCAGTTTGTTGTCCACAAAGTAGAAGCTGTCAGACTGTGTCTCATACGGATGGATGATCATCTCACGCACTACGAGAGAGAAGACAAAATATTTGGGATTTAAGTTTGGGTTTTTTGGGAAGTTGTGAATATAATCCATGCGAATATGGATAGTAGTTTGAGAATTTATTTGACTACAGCAGGTCTATGTACTACAGCACAAATGAATTTCTGTGACCATTTAGAACAATATTTATATTCATCCATCTATTCTACGGCAGTGATGCATATTGACGGGAAGAACAATCAAATGTTCTTCCACTAGATGGCAGAAGGTACAATAAACTTGTGTATCAAGCTGTTGTGTGAGACTGCGCTTACTGATATCCTCTGACAGTGCCGGGAACTCGTAGATGTGCTCGCATGTGTTCTTGCTGCTGGGCATGCAAAAGCCAAACTCAAAGTCAAAGCTCTTGAGCAGCTGGTCTCGGAAGTAGTGTCTCTCGATCATACGGAAGTTGTTGATGGGTGTGTCACCCACTGTGAACTCCACGCTGCACACACAAGAGGCCCACCCAGTCAAACTAACCAGTGGAAAACATACACATTACATGCTTGCTTGTTCAATCAAAAAGTGCAGCTACTATTGCATCATCCATCCATCCATCCATCCATCCATCCATCCATCCATCCATCCATCCATCCATCCATCCATCCATCCATCCATCCATCCATCCATCCATCCATCCATCCATCCATCCATCCATCCATCCATCCAGGGCATAGTTGTTTCGCATTATTTCATTCCAGCACTTCTCAGAAGCATTGACAGAATGTTCTGTATGTTCTTGCTTGTCAGCCCACACATCCTGTTCGACTGTTATGGTAGAGCAGCCGGCCTTACAATTTCATCGTTTAGTTTTTGACGCTCTGTCTCTCTCTCTCTTTTGCTGTCTCACATCAAGTCTCTTTGTTTTAATTCCCTCTTGCCTTTCACTCAAATAGAAGGCAGACTTACGTGGCGCCGACCTGCCGCAACTGTAAAAAGGCAGGGGTGAACTGGTAGCGAACAAAGCGCCCGGCGTTGGGGTCACATTGCTTTCGACCTCCTGCATGGATAAATGATATGATTGTGAGTTTGGAAGTAATAAAGCTAAAGCAATCCATTTAAACACAGTGATTACGAAACTACTTTTCCTTCAATAGATGCAGCACCATGTGCCCTCCATCTCGAGTAGCCCATGGGCCTCTTCTAAAAATAGCTCGTCAATGAAGGGAATTTGTGATTTCCTTGAATTACTATGTAAAAATGCAAACATTTGCGCAGAGATGTACAAAGTGTTTCTTATTGAGAAATACCAGAAACATTATTAACGTGATCAGTGTCTTCACATAGACGAGGTAATTGGAGTGAGAGTTTTATTTCGTGCGTATCAAACTGGTCGCCCTTCACATTATTCAGTATGCAGAAAGTAGCTCTCGGTTTCAAAAACATTGGTGACCTCTGCACTATAGTGAGCATGAGAGTTTAGTGGGCCATTTTTGTCGAGCTTATGAGCTGACCTGGTGCTGGAGGTTTAGTGATCTCAAACAGGACTGTTCCTGTTTCCATATCACGGATCTTAAATCTGGTGAAGTCAATCATGTGGACGTTTTCCTCTGGTGAACAAAGATAGTCTGAAACAGAGAAGAAAAGAGATGCACTCACATAAACTGCTGTACACTATTGATGTCATTTGAATACAAAGTTTGAGCAGGTGGACAGAAATGTGTGCAGATGTGCTGCTGTTGTTGTGTGGCACAACCTCTGACAATGTACCCACCAATTTTTCTCCGCTTATCGAGCATAGAGTTACATGATCTGGAGTCTCCTTCAGCTGGATTTTTTTTTTTAAAGGAAAACTACCATTCCCACTAACAATTACACCTTTGGGCTCATCTTCAGTAAACCTGAAAAGCATGTTTTTGGAATGTGGGAGGGAAGCACACAAGCACGAGGAAAACATAGAAAGGTTGAAGCTAAGCATAGCTGTTCGCTTACAATCTTTAACATCTCATCGTTATTTTGTGGACATTTTCAATGGTCCCCTTTTTACCCCATTAAACCGTGCGTGTGTGTCCGTGTGTGTGCGTGTGTGTGTGTGAAACGCTCCTTTGTCAACATGGGAGGAGGATTAGACATAAGAGGCTTATTGTGTTTTACCATCACATGGTCGAACCAGTGGCAGTGGACACACCTTGGCAAGTTTATTTTGCCCGTTCAACGTTGCCCAATACATTTAGACCACACCTTCAATTATACAATTACGTTCATCGCAGAAAGAAAAAAACAAACGTATGACAATCGCCTGAGGAAGCCGGAGTGTGTCTGAACCTTTACACAAATCCAAATAGTATCATCTAGGTATTTGTGGGGGTTAGAGAGCAGATGGCCCAGGTAGGCTTTAGCCACCTGCTTGAAGATATTTATAGACCATTTAATAAAATAAAGCACACTATAGTTGACACTTAGGCTTAGAGTGCCCTAAATATGAACAAGACTATATTGCGATGGCTGCTTATTCTAATTTATTGGACTTGCTTGCCTGTACATTAAAAAAAAAGTCAGCGCAAATGTATAATGACTAGTGGTAAACATTTAATGTTGATCATGATCATTAAGATCTTGCTTCACTTTATATTACCTGAGGCACTTTTTTCTCTTCGCTGAGGTTTATTAGCCTGACGTGCTTTTTTGACATTTTGAGTGAGAGTGACGAATATGCCTTAGATCTAAAATGTATAAATCACACTCCAGTATTAAACTTTCACTCTTACTGCATTTTAATCATCTTTGCTTCAACCACTGAACACTGGACACTGAAGCTTATTGCGGCCGACTTTGAGTGAGAAGCAGGACACAACCTGGTCAATTGCAGGTCACGTAAAGAAAAGCAAACATTCACACTCATTTAAGTGGAACTTAAAAATAAATAGAAAGACTGCAAGCTAACAACAGATATATGAAGGAAAATCAAGGCAGTGGAATTTTCAATATGCTTATTTTATTTTATTCCTTCTTTCTGCCATAAATTTCTTTTCTGTCAGAAATCCCTCACAGATAAAAACTACCTCACTAGTACTTAATGATATAAGTGCATCTAAAAAGTCTACACACCCTTGTTCAAATCATTTGTTTGTATTAAGGACAAAACATGACGGCAAGATTTATCATTTTAACGTTTTCCACAATTAATGTAATTTAGAACTTGTATAACTCAATTTAAAAAAAAACATAGGTGCATATACATATACTAGGTTGAAATCTGTCAGATTATGAGGGCATCTTCAGATCACCTGGACCATAAGTGAAAGATGTAGTTTCTCTAAAGTTTATAAACTAAAAATAATATGTTCAACTATATATACTATATAGAACATTTTATTTAATTAAATAGAATTAAAACCAAAATGCCTAAAACAACAAAAAAAATAATTGAAATGACCTTTTCCATTGCCAAAACGGACTAAAATTTACTGCAATTTTAGCAAAAATGCCCTAAATCCAATTAAAAAGCGCTTGACTGGTTAATTCTGAAAACAGCCACACGGCGGTAATGGGGCGCACACTGTAATGCAACCGCAACATCCTGTATATTTTGACTCTCCCTCTCTTAAAAATGTCACTTGCTTGGCATACGGTTTATAGGTCGCAAACATGGTGGAAATAACAATGCGTAGATTTTTCAAAATATTTTTGCTGTCTTCCAAAAACTCAACAAAAAGATTGTACTCTTTTTGCCCCGTATGCACTTATGTAAAATTAAACTGTTATTGTGTAAGTATTGTGTGATTTGGCCATCCAACCATAAAAAGAAAGAATATCCTCTGTAACCTCCCAATGAACCCAACAGTGTGCCACGGCGCCTACGGGTGCTGTTGAAGTGAGACATGACACAGCCTGCCATACAAGGGTACACTGTACCATGTGAACGTAGAGTTGTGATGATAATGTCACTGCGGCCTGCCCCTGGCTATGGATTATTGTACGTGTGTGTGTGTGTGTGAGTGTGTGAGTGCGTGTGAGTGGTATGAGCGCACACACCTGCCTACTTCGGGGTTTGTGGGAGAGTCCAACGGACAAGAACATGTGTTGTGGGAAGTCAATCCTTGTCCGAAAGTCTGTAATTCCACGCTAATCTCTGGGATTAAAGAGCTATACGTGGCATCTCACTTTGCTCTTTGGCAGTGTTGCATTCAAGTCCTGTTTGTATTAACAAGTGAGTCAAAATCCAAATTATGACGCTGATGAAAGGCAACCAGAAAAATAATAAATAGCCGGCTTGCTTCAGGGGAAATTCATGTGTGTTTTTCCAGAAAAGGCTTCGCGCTTGCCATCATACCTCATAAAATTCTAATTCTGTATCTTCCACTAACAACCCAGAGTAAACCGAGCACTTCCGTCGCATACAAAGCTTGTCATTCAATTAGGATGTGTCACCGCAGCTAATTTTTTGGACACTAATTACTACTTCCCTATCTGGCCAGGTTTTTTTTCACCATGTTATAGAAACTCGGGGAATTACAGAATATGCACCATGAACAAGTGAATTTAGCAGGCAAAAGATGAGGATCAATTCCAGAGAAAAAAAATATGACTAGGTGCACATATTTGTCAGCAGGGGACTATGAATATATGGGGGTTCAAAAAACACCCAATAATATGATGGACTACAGATTATTCCATTAGATATGTTGTTTTCTTCCCCCTTGACATTTATCCTCTTGATATTCTTATGAAACTTCTTTTCTCTTGTTCTCCTGAAATGTAATGACAGTCAAAGGAGAAGGCTTCAGGCATGCACCTTCATCAACTCCCCGTAGTGAAACAACATTTGCATAGCGCCTTCGCCTAGCGCGGAATTGCCTTTTATTTGCTGCGGCACATCAATTGAGCAGAGCAGTCAGGTGGACGAGGGCAAAGAAGAAGCTAAGTGAGCTGGCACTACTATCAAAAGGGTTGCTAGGTGACCATGGTGAAGGAAATCAAGTGGAGCTTTTTTTAGTGTGCGTACATCCTCGCGCGTGTGTGTGTGTGTGTGTGTGTGCATGTTGCAGTTATTTAACTTAATTTTATGGGAAGGAGATTAAATGAAGTGGTATTTTAACAAGTACAAGTGGAAGCATGTAGTGTATATTTCCCTTGGAAAATCTTCCAAGAATGCAAAGTGATAGGAACGATTATGTTTTGGTGCTACTTTGGCTTCAGGCAAGGTATGCACTCTGAGGACCTCAAGTGAAATTGGAGAAATCGGTTACGTAAGCAAGAACAAACAAGAAAAAAGATGAGACATAAATGTGGAAATACCCTTTGCACAATATCTTCATTTATTTATTTATGTATTTATTTACAACTCACGGGCTTCTCCCAGTCTCAAGGCAAAAAAAAAAAATGATGATAGGTTCCAAACTGATTTCATGGATAGAGTTAATGTGGAAATGACTTCATAGTACCTAAAATCTGTATGATCTGTGTCACGTGTTAACATGTTCCTCCGTAATCAAACCAAGTTTGACACTTATGCTTTACTTTCAACTGTATATGTTAATTTTCACACCCCGGAGCGCACATCTCATTTTTGTCATCATAGCACGTTTGTGTAAAGGGCAGACACATATCTTGCTCCAAATGTCTGCGGGGCACCACAGTAAAACTGTCATGGGTAAAGTTACTCTGCGTGAAGACTCACATCGTTTGTTGGTAACATGATTCACACCCCTTCAGCATGTGGATTAGGATTTTTTTGTTGCTGTTCTTTGGGGATTAAGGATCTGTTGGTTTGTCTTCATACTTGCACAACTACAAAACTTTTCTTTCTTTCTTTATTTATTTATTTGATTGTTTGGTTATTCACAAGACTATCCACTACTCATCCATTTCTAAAACGTTTATCCTGACCCGGGCCGTCACTCACAATCCACACATTGAGGCGGGCGATCATTCACACCCACATTTACATTCATGTTGTCATTGAATGGGAAGTGAAACATCGCTGCCTGCAACATTGTTCATCAGTGACTCTGTTGATCCTACGTTCTGACAAGATTTGTATTTTTATAATATTTTTATTATCTTATTCAAGTAAGAAAAAAAAAGGAAATCTGTTTTCTGGGTTTGATCATGTGATGTTTGGAAGATGAGGCCCTACGCTCTGTGATGCAGAATATTTTTTACTTGACTTCCTCTTTAATATTGCACATGAATGCTCAAGGCCCTAAAAAAAGTACTGGCCTTTTTCTCAAATTTGTAATTTTGATTCAACGTGGACATTAGGCATGACAAATTAGTTATCATTGTTATTATTATCATTATTATATTATTATGTTCACACATAAACAACTGTTTCATTTGAAAATGTATACAGTAGTTCGTACTGTATGGAATACATATTCTTATCAACACTACTTTTTATCTGTTTACAGTCTACAATGAAGACTATAGTAGCTCTAAACATGTTGGGTAATCACAATATAGTTGAGTCAGCATTTAAAAGCTTATGACGTGGATTAGCTCCACCCCCACCCTAGTAAAAAAAAAGTAGGAGACGCCAACATGTTGCAAGACACAACTAGCCTCGTTATACCATTCTGCGTGGATCATAGCGAAGCGAGGCTAACTGACATTTAGATGAATACATCTCTGCATCTTAAAACCATCCACTGACCTTGTGTGCTTGGACTTCCAGTCCATGTGAAGGCTTACAGTATTATTCTCGCCCTCACAGGCCCCTCACAAAATTGGCAAATTTGCAACGAAGCGATCCCTCTGAGTTTTTGGAGGGCAACATAAAATAGATTTTGTGTGTGTTTGTGTGTGTGTATGGGGGGACGCTTTAGAGAGAAATCTTTGCACTATGTGATGTTGAGTGTTAGTACACAGAACTTCTATTAAAACTAATTTTATGTAAGCACGGAGGTGTAACTAAAGAATCAACACATATGCATTTAACAATGTACATTTACATTTTATGTTCATGTCTTCTTATATTATTTTACTACCAAGCAATCAGAGCGAACCAAATTTGAAATTTAGTCCATACAACACGACAAGTCACTCCTCATACTTGAGACGACTTTCAAGCTTCAAGACATCACAGACACACAACTCACAACAGAGCGAATAATGAGCATGAACTATTTGCAAGCAGTGGATGCTGCAAAGCATGCTGGGAAGTTATCTGCCTCACTTTCGGTGTATTATACTGTACATAAATTCATGATAATGAACACATACATCAAATTTCTAAGGAACAATAAAAATTAGTAACAAACGGCGACCCCCAAAGTTTATAACCTTTCTGACAATGGGATTTACATAAAGTGACAGTCAATGTTCCAAATCAGGACAATGATACTCAAAGTGAAGGAATAAATGCCAATGCCACAGGGGGACATGAGACTAGAGAGTATATTGAGGGATGAGAAGATGCCTGCCGGGAAAGTCATGTTTTAGGGAGTAATCAATAGCCTTCAGAAATTTGTACTTTAAGTTTTAGTCTCCTCAGACTTTTCTGCTCTTTTGGTTTCTTATAAAACTAATGAAGCATGAAGAGAAGGTGAGATGGTGGAAATTAATTGGAAATGCAGTCAAACAGAACATGGTTGAAGAAAGGACAGATGGAGAGAAAAGAGAGTAAATGCTAGCAATTGCTGGGGTAGAAGATGAAAGCGCAGACTACGAACAAATGCTGATGTTCCATTTTTCCTTTCTCAGCAGTGCTTTTCAGTGGAAGTTCGCTTGGCTGCCTGTGTTGTGTCACACTAATCGTACTGAGACACCATGACTGGCTGCCTCTGAGCTGCCCCCATAACACGACCTTGCCTCTAGCTGTCCTCCTGACATCAGGCACCACTTTCCCATCCCTTCTAACAGAAAATGAAGAGCTGAATTGTGTTCTTAACTGTTTGCAACTTCTCAACAGGGAACAGCATCTTTAAATCCCCAAAGTTTTTGACGCATTACAAACAGAACATCTCAAATACACGACTAAATATTTTTTTTTACTTTAGGGAAAATAAACAGGATTTTAACTCAACACACTAAGGCATCTGCAAAGGTAAGACAGTGTATGCAGCGAAACATTCCAAAACAAAAGATGCTCAACATTGCAATACTGACCAAAAAAGAATGGGGGATTGATTTAAAAAAAAGAACAACATTGGATGCCATGGCATTAAGAGGCCTCATTGGAAGAATGAAAGCAAGCAAGGAATAAACGCCTTTCCCTGAAAAATATGGCACGTATTTATACATATGTTGTAGTTGCGGGATCTTTAATTACCTGTTGTGTGCCAGGTTGGTGCATAATATGCTGTTTCCGCCCTCCTAACATAATCCAGATTACGTGGTGAGGCAAGATTAGTGCACCATCATGGCTGATTTAAGTATTATCTCACTGATGCAGCCCTGATACAGTTTTTTCACTCACTCCGGTGTTACCGTGCGTCTATGGCTTGTTTATTTGATTAATTATTTGCAACTTTAAGTGTTTAACATCCATTCATAGGGATGAAAGAAGTCCAGTACTTAATCCAAGTCAATCAAAATCAATTACATTACATTACTTTTTTTATCCAGTGGACATTTGAGTTAACGTCCTTTACAGTGAGAAAACAGAGGCCTTGTGGTGGCTTCAGACATGGTGCAAATGTGACAATAATAGTTATTAGAATATAAAGCAAAATTATTTGTTGCAGTATTACTTTAACAAGTGCTGCTGAACACACCCATCCCCACCCCACGGGCAGGCCACAGGGGGCCGTGCCCACCCACCTAGATATTGGGTTGGAGCGGCGGCACGGTGGAACACTGGTCTGCCTCACAGTTAGGAGGATGCGGGTTCGACTCCATCTCCGGCCCGCCCTGTGTGTAGTTTGCATGTTCTCCCCATGTTCACGTGGGTTTTCTCCGGGCACTACGGTTTCCTCCCACATCCTAAAAACATGCTTGGTACGCCGATTGGGCACATCAAATTGTCCCTAGGTGTGAGTGCAACTGCGGATGGTTGTTCGTCTCTATGTGCCCTGCAATTGGCCAGCAACTGGCTCAGGGTGTTCCCGGCCTACCGCCCGATGACTGCCGGGATAGGCTCTAGCATGCCCAAAATTTGTGCCCTGCTATTTCATCCAAAGCCAGCTGGGCCAAGTTCACCTGCTACAGAAGGGAGGATAAACAATAGAGAAACTGGATGGATAAAAAAAATAAAACTGTATTATGATGATTTGATTAAAATGATAGGTGGTTCTCAGAGGTTGACCTTTAATTATGACCTCTATATTCACAATAATTGAGTAAACATTGTGTTGCATTCAACTTCACAAACCTTACTTTATTTTAACTTATTTATTTTTCACAAATGTAATCAATTGTGTCAACACGAAAACTTTACATATCAGTTTTTGCAAAAAATACAGTTGAGCTGTGCTGCCATGAGGTCACTTAAAGTCCAATTTATATTTCATCCACCTGACTGCTGATCTTTAACCGGTGAGTTACATCCCTCACTCTCATTAGGTTAATTTACATTCTATCCACATCGAAACAAAAGTCACAGTTTCCCACCCAACTGCTCGACGAAACATCGATTCCACATATGCAAAATATTTGTTACCCTATTGGGTGACTGACTGACTCTGTCTCTTTGAAAAAATGAATAGAGAGTTTTTGGTGTCGCTGTCCATGGTGCATGAGTGCGCTCGTTGATTGCAAACGTCGTGTTTGCCGGATATAGCTGCGCGATATAAAGTCACACACAGGGGCACAGGAGCAGATGGGCAACCCTAATCTGAAGCAGCAAGGATTTAACCGCACGCCCCTATCTTGCCAATTACACGTACAGTTTCCGAATAGACAAGGACACTTACTCTTGGTGATCTTTTGTAAACCAAGCACATCCTCAGGCGTGATGACGCTATTTCTGCGCAGTTCTTCCTCGGTGGTGACGGGGATGCCCATGTCTGACGAGTTGCAGCCTTGCTGCACTTTCATGTCCTGCGAGGAACACTTGAGCGTGGAGCAGGATGGCTTGAACTGACTGAAAGGAGCTCTCGTCGGCGTCGTCGACTTGGCGGTGGCCGCGGGAGGCGATTTGCTTGCGTCGAAGGCTGCCTAATACACCGCGCAGCAAAGAGCAGGCTCAGTGCCCGGGTCCAAAATAGCCCGTTCTCCGTGCCTCGCACCTCCCTTCTTCTCCTCTCGATCCGGTAAAAGATCAAAATCAGCCCTTAGCTCCCTCCCTTCCTCCCTCGCTTCCTCCCTCCCTCCTTCACTCGCTCAAGGCTCATCGGCTCTCACAACAGGCTAAAGCAAATCCTGCGGCTTTAAACGAGCGCTGCGCACGCCGTCATGACAGTCTGCAGTCGTCTGCTCAACGACACTGAGGACCTTTTTCGGCATGTTCTCCATCTCTCTCTCTCTCTCTCTCTCTCTCTCTCTCTCTCTCTCTCTCTCTCTCTCTCTCTCTCTCTCTCTCTCTCTCTCTCTCTCTCTCTCTCTCTCTCTCTCTCTCTCTCTCTCTCTCTCTCTCTCTCTCTCTCTCTCTCTCTCTCTCTCTCTCTCTGCCATCAAATTAGATCCCTCAAGGTGGAATTTCTTAGGCTCATCCACACACACACAGACACACACACGCACGCACGCACGCACACACACACACGCACGCACACACACACACACACACACACACACACACACACACACAAACACACGCACCCGCACCCACACGCAGGCACACGCAAATGTCAAATTATTTAAGTGAGCATACAAGTATACAAAGGCATCATATTTTCCCTGCCATAATGTTCAATAAAATGCAAAACAATGAAGCTGTACTGCAAGAAAAAACAAGAACAAAAGTTTGACAGTGTGACAAAGTTTGCACTTTTTATTATTTGTCTTTGTTTCCAATGGAAAGTTCCAGATGCCAGCATCCCTGAGAAGGTGTGAATTGTAAGTCTTTTTGGCGGGCTCTGATATGCCATCAAGTGGACCAGCCCAAAAAAAATAAATCATGTCTGCAAAAGGCACAGCCCTCCACAGCCAGCAGAGGTCCTGTGTGTTGTTCTAAGAAGATACATATTGCAGGGCGGCATGTGCGGATCTGACAGTTGTCTATGGTTATATTATACAGTTGGTGGAATTACTGATTTGTTATGCAGGCTGATTTGCATCATTGTTCAGGCAACACATATGTGCATCTGTATAAAGAAAAGGGTTGAAATAGCACAAACTGCTAACTATCAAGAAAACATAATAAATGCCATTATCGTTCTTATGAGGTCTGGAGACAGAGAGCATCGCTGCTTACTGCATTTTACCAATAGTGCAGCTACTATGGAAGCCTTATGTACTCCCAAACTGTGCTGACAAAATCAGTAACAATGTGCTTTGTGTTGGAAAGTGGTCAGTGAAGATTTTGCAAGTCACTTGCAGTTTAGCGTGACCCTTTTGCCCAGAACCTGACCGGTTTTAGGCGTTGACCTCAAAGCAGCCTCTGCGGTGTGTCTGCATGTCTTTCACCCTACGAATGGATTGGATCTGGGGATGGTGGGCTCCCCACTCATTCCAGTGCTTGAAAGAGCCCATTTCCATCACATACTGGTAACCACGGTAGCCTGGGTACTGGTAGGCCACCCACCTATGAAAAAGAAGGCATCAACCATAAATATACATTGCAAATTAACCAACCAAATTATTGTTTTGTGTTTAGTTTGCATAAAACACATTTTTCCATTTTTTATGTTATTATCTGATCTTACATAATTTGATTTGTTTGTTGACCACTTGTGCTATTGGAAATCAATATGAACTAAACATTATGGTGCCGGTTTGATAGCACTGGCAGACCTAGAGAAGTTTCTACGGGAGTCCCAAGTTTACAAGAGACAAGTTACTAATATCAGTATGTCACTAGTTTTACTGCTTTTTCTCGCAGTTTGGCGCATATTTCTAAATCGTATGCAGAGCTAAGGGAAAAAACTTACGTTCCCCCAGTGACCTGAATGCTAGCGACGCGGTCCTGGAAGCCGTAAGACCACAAGCTTGGAATATCCTCATCACACACCTCCATCTTGCGACCTTCGAAATTTGTGCACTCATACAAGCAAATCTTGTGGTCCTGGGAGTCCTACAAACACACACAAAACTTTTTAAATAAAATGTTGTTTGGGAGCCTGCTACAGAATTAACATAAATAAAAATTAAACTGTGCATTAAATAATAGGAGCTGGTGAGAGATCAACAGGCTAGGCAGTCATGCCTGGGTCTCCTAACCTTGAATATGGCTAATACTGAACTTACCATTTTTACTGGTCTGACTGACATGAGACGGTCACACCTATAGCTGTTGGACCAGGTGTCCCATCTGGGGTATTCTCCTTTCTCCAGCATGAACATCTCACCAGTCATGTTCTGCTGCTCATAACCCACCCAGCTGCAATATCACATAACACACATGCAGACAGACAAAGACATGCTACATGGCTATTTTACCAGCAGAGACATTCTGCACAATGACAGCACCGTGGCACTTATGACTTACGGCCCGTTCTCTACCCGGATGGAGCCGATTTTTTCTAAACCCTTCTCGCATAGGTTACGACACTCTTCGAACAGATCGATTCTACGGCCTTGGAAGTTCTCAAATTCATAGAGGTAAATCTACGGAGAAGCACAATACAGCAGATGATGAAATCTATCAATCCCATTTAATTTGGCTGCTCACTAACCACCATTATGTACTTTTTAGTACCTTATGATTATGTAGCCCCATGGCAGGGTGGCTGCCAATGCTGCCTTGAGTACCTGAGTGAGACATCGTCAGAGCTGTACAGAAACAAAAGGAAACACAGTTACACATGATTAGAGTGTTCATTATACACTTACAAAGTTTAAGAGCTAAATAAATCACATCATTTTCTGACACGAAAAGGGATTTTCAATTTGATATACGGTCAAATCAACATTATGATGGAATAGACTAAATGATCAGTTTCCAGTTATATCCCCTGAATTTGTCCTGAGAGAAAAAAAAAAAAAGATTCACCAAATTGTCGCATTTCATTAAAAAGAGGAATTAAAATGAGACGCGGCCTTCAATCTTTTTTGTCAGTTTTACATCCCTAGTGAGCCGGTTGAATAGAAAGAAAAGAAATAAATCACACCCTGCTGCATTTTATGTCAATGTTCCATCTGCTCACTCGGTGCCCATGAGGTGAATCCACACAGAAAAAACAACAGTCTCATCCCTCTATCATCTGCAGTTTATACAAAAAACTTACTTTTACACAGGCTGCTTGAAATTAGTCGATCTTTAGGGACAGTAATAGGTGACGGAGCAAGCGAGTGGGGATGTATATATACATTTACGGCCGGTAAGCCAGTACAGAGAGAGGTTTCTGGTTTCTCATTGGCTGATGGCTGTTTTGGAGCACAGTGTGCGGGTTCAGAGGTCACGATGCTTCGACAAGTCATGCTGACTTGGCTGACTGTTTTGTTGTACAGACCCATTGTCAGAAGTGCGGGCATTCACTGCCATCAGCATAATGTTAAACACGCACACGCGCATGTACTCTCTCGGCAGTGTTCGCTTTTTCTAATTTTATTATTTATTTATTTGATTTTTTTTACGAATTTTACTACAGTTTAGCGCTTTGGGCTTTAACATTCCCTTCAACGTTTTGGTTTAATCGGCTCTAAGATTTTCAAGCGTGGTGTTGTGTATATATATGTATTACAGTCATTGGTGTTGTACAAAATATTTTTTGGTGATTTTTTTTTAGACAAACTCATCACGGCTAAGGTTAGACAAATGTCTTTTGCTTTAGGACAAAGGAGATTCAACTTGATGTCTAGGATGACACCTGTGAAACCAGTTGGAGCCGTCCACCCAAAAGCAGATAAGCTCGTGTTCCACTCCAGGCACAATTGCTAAGGACTTTGCATCCGAATATTAAAATCTGTGATTTTATTTTCAGTCATGTTGCAATTTTGAATCAGTGCAGGTGGAGGTACTCTGCTTAAAATGCCCCCAAATAAATGTTATGCCATACAACCAAAATGCTGGGACACATATACTGTATATATGTGTCAAATGTCAAGTCAAACCAATTTTACAAGACGGTTTAGATTTGAGATTCTCACACAAAATACATGATGTAAGGTCATGCAACTGTCCTTTTCACTTAAATTCCACATTTAAATTCTAGATTCATCTATTGCATGTGAAATATGCAAAAATATCAGCATGTGAATTTGTAGCATTTGTTCCCTTTTTCAGATTTTTTATGCTCAATGAAAGTGATAATATGCTGCCTGATGAAAGCAAAAAAATGTTTACTAGAGTAATTTACAACATCGCGACGGATGACAAGGTCAGTTGTCAATGAGTATAAATAGTTGTGTGGAGGTAAGTGTATTTCTTTGTGTGGGAGTGAATGCATCTCTGTCAATGGCACTGTATGTGCATGCGTTACTGAGCATGTGTGCACAAAGAAGTCAGAGAAGAGGTTGGAAGAGCATGGATGTGAGCATAGTGGGGTTGGACATGAAGGAGAGATGGACTAAAATCTGTTAATGCAGTTCAAATTAAACCTGTTTATGTTAATATAAATATCCCAGTGACTACATGATCACGTCTTTCCTTAATTCCCATGATTTCCTCTTTTCACGCAGGAGCCGTGTGGTTCAGTGCACAGGTTACGTTTTTTTCCTGCTTTTCTTTTATAACTTGTGCTTATCCGCACTGGGCATGTCGCCCTTCATCTAGTTTCACTGTGGCCCATTAAAAGCCAGCAGCTCACTTTCAAACAATGGTGTGACCAGCAATGTGCTGACTATAATCTGGACCCAGAAGCCCTGTAACTTTTCAGGAACACCATGTATAAATAGTCCCATATCCTCTGGGGTCAGAACGCCGTTATTGTGGATCCCCCCTCGCGAACACTGTGCTGCTATTCTTTGGGGCCTGGTCAGGTAAGCCATCATTCTATTCAGCCTATAGTCAGAGCATTTACATTTGTGTGTCCCTTGTGTTTTTTGTTTCTGCTGAGACACATAAATGTTCAACCACATACTAGGCAGCCACAGGGAGGTCATATAACAATTGAGCATGTGAGAACCTTCTATCGAAGGAAGACAGCATGAGAGCTCACTGGCCACATCATTCGCTTGGATGAGATCCAGTTCAGTAGTTAGACCAAACATATTTTTGGCAATATGAACCTTTCTCATATCTTTAGCTTGTGGCTACATTGACTAACCAAAATATAAGGGACACCTTTCACGAGGGTGATATACAGTAGATTTTAATGAACGGCTCAATGCCTGAATTAATTGAAAATGCGCATTTTTTTTTTTTTTTTTTTGCAAAGACATAATTCTTTATACAGCTCTTCTATTGGACCCCGTTAGATTGTGCAGAAGAAATGTCCCAATTCCACCACCAAAAATGAATCATACTTGTCAATATGGCTCCCTAAATGTGCCTTTCAAAAATAGTCAATTAAAACCAACATGAACATGATTTTTTTATTTCTCTATGCTCTGAAGGTAAATTGCCATTACGAAAAACGATAGCATGGCACAGAATAATCCCAACCCACTGGGACCATGGAAGGTGAGTCTTACCTCTTTAGATGGATAATTATTTACTGAAGGTAATCAGTAGTATGTAATGATTGGTCTAATGATGTGTACACACATTAGTGTGTGTCATCATCTGCATATGTATACATTCATGTCCACTGCAGATCACAGTTTACGACCAAGAGAACTTCCAGGGCAAGCGGCTAGAGTTTACCTCCTCCTGCCAGAATATCACGGAAAGTGGCACTGACAACATCCGCTCCTTGAAGGTGGAGTGTGGAGCGTAAGTCATTAACAATCTGAATCGGTGATTCTCAAAGTGTGGTGCAAGTGTCACTTGTAGCACATGAAAGAAACTTTCCTTTTTTAAACTTTTCATTTACTTCTCAAGTACAATACATTTTCAGAGTTCTCTGGACGTAAGCATCACGTGATGATGTTCTGCCAGTCCCCAAAAATCTTGAACTGTTTGACATTACATGTGTGGATAGTTGGGTAGGATATGAGCACTCCAGCTTCTGTGGACAGCAGTTTGTTTTGGAGAGAGGAGAGTACCCTCATTGGGAGTCTTGGAGTGGCAGCATCGCCTATCACACTGAGAGGATGATGTCCTTCCGCCCCATCTGCTCTGCTGTGAGTCTTCCTCCAAGCTGTGACACTGATTCAGAGTTTAGAAAGCACACAGCCGGATTCACTTGTCATTAGTGCTCAATGTGTGCTGGTTAACACACAAAAAAAGTACCAGAGTTTATTAATAGAGTTGACTTTCTACAGAACCACAAGGAGTCTAAGATGGTGGTGTTTGAGAAAGAAAACTTTATGGGACACCAATGGGAGATGAGCGATGACTACCCATCACTGCAGGCCATGGGCTGGGGAACCAATGAGATTGGCTCCATGCAAGTTCAGAGTGGAGCGTAAGTTGTGTACATTTATACAGATAATGGCTCAAGGGAAGTCAATCAACAATTTTATTTGACTAAAACCAGCATATTTTGTTTCAATTCTTGCTACAGCTGGGTGTGCTACCAGTTCCCCGGTTACCGTGGTTACCAGTACATTCTGGAGTGTGATCGCCATGGCGGCGAGTACAAACATTACAGAGAATGGGGCTCCCATGCTCAGTCGTTCCAGGTGCAGGCATTGCGTCGCATCCAGCAATGAGATCTCTCCTAAAGCTCCACGACTTCCTCCTCTCCCTCCTTCTTCCATAATCATTCCAGCATTCCCTGGTGCTTTGTCATCAAAATGTCTGCCGCCATGTTCTGTTGCTGAATGCTGAATAGCTTTGACTGAATAGAATAAATGATAAAGAGAGGGAGAAAGTGAGCAACAGCAGAGATATGGAACTGACCCCCGGAGAACAGAGGAAAATGAAGGTGTCTTCAAATGTCTGTGAAGTTGATGTCAGTCAGACAGTGCAGATGCAAGAGAAAATGGGCAAGTCAAAATCAAGAGTAAAACAAGCATCTGCAGCTAACACTCATGTACTTGTTTGAACTGTATGTTTTAATTCCATGACATTCTCATTCAAGGCCCTGATTAAGAACAGAGACAATCAAATGCGACCTAATAAAGGAGCTCTATCCAAGAGTATAATTATACTGTGCATATCTTATAATGGAGTTTCATTTAGCTTTCTTGTACTTGTAGCTAAATTATTTTGTTAGAAACAGATTTCAGTACAATGCAATGCAATTCTACACCACTAACTGCAACGGCTTTAAGAACTACCTCTTTGAGTCAAAGATTGTCCAAGACTTGGACAATAAAAAATCCAGAGTATTTTTTTTTTTTTACCAATTGATACAATTGATAATACAGTTCCTGCAATTATGTAGCATGGTGTATGTTATCTCCAGTGATTACAACTGTATTTTTAGTGAGCTTTGGCATACTTGAGTGATGATTTGTATAGTTTGCAACTGAGATATTTTCAGGCAGATGGCTTCTGAGATGGCTAAAAAAAAAGTCAGAATTTTGCTTCTTAATTCATATTTCACAAAACAATCAGAATACAATCTTCACACAACCAGCATTTTTTTCAAGTCTAGAAATGAACTAATAATAATAATAATAATGCGAGTTAAAGGCTTGCTTGGTATGTAACCTCCAATGACGTCATAAGGCTAAAAATAACAATCATGAATGTTCCGGTCCACATAAAAAAAAACAGAAAAACGCTTCCTCAAATGAAGCCCCGCCCCCTTTAACTAGAACGGAAGCGGACGCTAGCAGACAGCGAGGAGCTGGTCAAGAAGAAAACAGTAGATGTAGACGGACAAATAACATCAACAGTCTTTTCTCTCCATAGTGAAATTCCGACTGGTGCAGAGGTGGAAATATCAACATGGCGCACAAAAGGAAGTCAGAGTCCGCGACTAAAAAACTACGGGTGTCACTTTTTGTCTCTTTTGTTTGTGTTGCTGTTCACCTCGGCGTTGCCGACGCCAGGCTACGCCGGACAAGAAGCGCTTCGACTAGCCAAACGGTAGAAAACTACGACAAATATTACAATTATGTCGATCTAAGCCGACGCTTGCGCTCCTACGCCCAGAAATTCTCTCACATAGCGAACCTATCAAGCATAGGTCAATCCGTGCAGGGCAGGGAGCTGTGGGTGATGCGGATCACCAAGGACCCCCATATAGAGTCCCCGGGGAAACCCAGGTTCAAATATGTTGGCAACATGCACGGCGACGAGACCGTGTCCAGGCAGGTTCTCGTCTATCTTGTGGAGTACCTGCTGACCAAATACCAGGAGGAACCGCGGATAGCTAAACTGGTGAACACCACAGATATCTATATCATGCCTAGTATGAACCCCGACGGCTTCGAGATGTCTAAAGAGGGGGTCTGTGGCGGCCCCAGGGAGGGAAGAAAAAATGCCAATGACAAGGACCTTAACAGGAGCTTCCCCGACCAGTACTCTAACAAAACTCCCAACTCAGATAGCATTCCTGAGGTCATGGCTGTCATCAGGTGGATACTGGACAAACAGTGAGTGTAACACACACAGAAATCTCACAACTTGTTGCCCAGAAGATGGAATGGACTTTATGGTTTGAATGTGTGTATCCTGTAGTAGTTCATTAGCAACTCATCTTCAAATTCTGAATAGTCCAGCCTTTGATTTTGAGTGGATGCCAATCCTTAGAGGAAACTGTTAACAATGTCCCCTTTCCTCTTTAGGTTTATTTTGTCTGGTAACCTGCACGGTGGAACTGTGGTTGCCAGCTACCCTTTTGATGACACAGCCACCCATGAGCAGCAAGGTCATTACAGCCAGTCACCAGATGACAGCCTTTTTCGCTACTTAGCCCTGGTGTATGCCAAGAACCATCCGGTGATGAAGACTGGGCAACCCAACTGTTCTGATACACCTGACGAGATGTTTAAAGACGGTATCACCAATGGGGCGCAGTGGTATGATGTACCAGGTAAGAAAGATGCTCCAAAAATAATCATTGTAAACATCGTTTAGCGTCATCATGTGACCTGTTACCTAAAAGGGGGCTTGTGTTGATTACGTTGGTCTACTTAGCATCTTATTCCTTGCAAGATACAAGTCTGTTTTAATGCCCAACCAGTGACCATATGTTATCGCAGTCGAAAAGAATGTAAGTAGCTGTAAAGAGTTTCACCATTAAATAACTGGGACACCACTATTCTACTCTTCTTTTACGTTTACATTTATTCTAAAGAGAGGTAGAAAGTATACAACTGTATTTTGGTACCTGAAAGTAGGTTAACTGTGTTCTAGTATTTGTACAGTTCAACCTAGTTTAGCTATTAAATCTGCTATTTAAGCATCTACATTGGATATATTATTCATATTTACACTCTGGTGACACTTGACTACATATAAAAAAGTGATACAGTATGTACAAAACTGGAATGTTTTAATACAGAGAATGCTAAATAACCAGAAATATTTGTGTAGCAAAAGCTATCGCCATGATGACAACATTGTCTCGGGCCTCGTATTGCACAAAACATCTGCTTCCGTCTTATCTAACCACAGAATGTGAACCTTCTTTGCAAACTGAAGCTGTTTGCTTCACTAATCTGAACAAAACGGCAAAGCTCATGTGTACGAACTAATGATTGCAATGTTTCATAAAGTTTGCCTACTTGCGAAGGTGTAAGCCACAGACAGCAAACACAATTCAGGGAACAATTTGTTTAACCAGTCTTAACGCTTTTGCTCTTACAGTTTTTTCCTCCCTGGCTGTATGTATAAGCTAACGGAACAGTCCTTGACAATCACGCCATGTTGTTTGTGGTTCAATAAAATAATATACTGTTGTGCATCAAATTGTTATATCCCAATAAGAACAAGATCACCTGTGGTTCATTCCCTGGTGTTAGCTTAGAGTTCAGCTACGCAAACTTTGGCGCCATTGTCACCTGTCGTTTATGCTGCATACAGTCCGGGGTGTGACTCTGGATCCGGTACATAAACCCTCAGATAGCTACAGTATTTAAGATTAGGGCTGTCCTTCTCAGTCAGCATACAGGGCCGTGTTTACCTTGTGGTAATCTGTTTACATGTGCCATTCAATTTAAACCATTGAGACGAATGGATGACTGAATTTTTACCATGCATTTTTTTTGTGTGCATGTCATTAGCAGGAGAAGTTTGTGGTTCACTTTGCAGAAGTTAAACTTGAATAAATGTCCTTTTGCACTACGCAGGAGGTATGCAGGACTACAACTACATTCATGCAAACTGTCTTGAAATCACCTTTGAGCTGAGCTGCTGCAAATATCCCCCAGCGTCTGAGCTCCATAAGGAATGGGATCTTAACAAAGAGTCTCTCCTAGCCTTCATCGAGCAGGTAGACATAAGGCATTTGTTCATTAGCAGCTCCAATTTATTTATCAAGCTCACGCACATTAGATGGTGTCCTAAAATCAAAGTTAAATCTGGAGAACTTTTTCTAGCGGAGATTTGGAACAACATTCAAACAAAAATGATTACATATGTGTGCCAACTATTCATGTATACATAAATATAAAATGATGCCTCGAATCGATTTACCTCGTTTTAATGAGATGATCTGTGCCTAGGTCCATATTGGTGTCCGTGGTTATGTGAAAGACAGTGTCAGCGGTTCAGCCGTCACAAACGCCAGCGTAGTGGTGGCAGGCGTCGGCCACAACCTGACCACCGGAAGCTATGGCGACTACTATAGACTCCTGCTCCCAGGAGTTTACAACATCACTATTGTGGCCACAGGGTGAGTAAAACCAAAGAATGTTAGCAAATGCGTACTTGCTGAAATACAATGATATTTGCTGCAGGGAGAAAACCCATATTAGCCAACACAATGTTTTTTTTATGTGATATTTTGTGGAGCAAGAGTCTGAACATGCTGGAGGAGCCTTGCGCAAGGGAATTTGAGTACATTATGATTCGAGTTTTTTTTTTTTTTTTTTTTTTTTTTTTTTTTAAATAAGAAATGTCTCACTCTGCCATAACTCCACTTTTTCTGTAATTCCTTGTTGAATTCCAAATTTTAAGATGGAAGGGACAATTTAATTTTGAATTTTATTTCACAGTAACAACCAAACAGCAAGGTTTCTCACACAACCGTATTATTTAGACCGATATTTGAATACATAAAGATGTTTAAAGATGCAACTAAAAATTTTTCATCATTACACAGGTACACACCGGTGACAGTCAACAATGTACAAGTTTTGGATGGAAACGCCACAGAACTTAATTTTACCTTGGAGCCAGTTGTCATTGAGCCAAATCTTGCAAGCAACGTCACTCAGACCACACCCACTACGCCGTCAACCATTGACATCATTCACACGTTCATCTGGAGTAGCAACTCCCCTCGCACAACCCATTCCCAGTTGGTAACAGCAGAGACTAGAGGCACACCTACTTCATTGTCACCAGAGCCACAACCTGTTCAACCCCAAGAATTTCGCCACCACAACTATGCTGACATGGAGCTCTTCTTACGCAAGTACAGCAGCGAGTTCCCATCCATTGCTCATCTTTACTCCATTGGCCGCTCGGTTGAAAACAGGGAGCTCTATGTGATGGTCATCTCAGACAACCCCACAGTTCATGAACATGGTAAAATATTTTGTTTTTTAGTTATGTCTCCTTACACACAACGCCGTTGTCTAAAGGAAATTGTAATTCTCCTGCGCTTTCTGTCATTGCCGGCCAGGTGAGCCTGAGTTTAAATACGTGGGCAACATGCACGGCAATGAAGTCGTTGGCCGGGAACTATTGCTCAATCTCATCGAGTACCTATGCCTTAACTATGGCACCGACCAGGAAGTCACGGAGTTGGTCAACAACACTCGCATTCACATTTTGCCTTCGATGAACCCTGATGGTTACGAAAAGGCCAATGAAGGTATGAGAATGAAACACTTGAATCACTTGATAATATGCTGCAGGGCAACATTTTAACTCTCAATTACATTAATCTCGTTAGTTCTGTGAGTTATCCCATTGCGATCATAATTGTTGAAAAGGTCGCTGCCAGGACCTTTATGAAGTGCTTTAGTTAAGTTAGTTTAGTAAAGTTTATTTCAAATATTTCTTGGACACATTTAAGCTTCTCTTTATGCTTTTCATGCTGATATCAGACGCGTCAAACATGAAGTACACATTTCACAATCTTAAGAAATCCAATGCAAGTCATAATCAAAGTCTTTTTCAAACTTATTTGATATGATGTGTTGGATCTAATAGTGTGACAATATATTCAATCTGTATATATAAACAATTTGTGAGCGTGCTGTTTTTGCACATCAATCTTGTTACTGTAAATTACTATAGTTTCTATTTTTTAACATTCTAATTTGTTGTTACCGGTAGTTACATATGTTGAAATTCCAGAGCAGGTAATTTTGTTACTTCTTGGATATGACTAGAGACAACCATTTGCATTTCTCTCCACACAGGTGATGTGAGAGGCTACAGAGGACGCAACAACAGCAATAATTTTGACCTGAATCGCAACTTCCCAGACCAATTTGCCACTATCAAAGATCCCAGGCAGCCAGAGACTATTGCCATGATGAATTGGCTAAAAAGCAACCCCTTCGTCCTGTCGGCCAATCTCCATGGAGGTGCGGGTTGCTTTTAAAAATGGACTTTTCTGTGTGCATACTTTTGATCTACAGTATGTTCCTATATCTGCATTCTTTTCTTTGTAAGTTTAGGTTCTTTGGTGGTCAACTACCCCTTTGATGACGATGAAGAAGGCAAAACCCGATACAGCAAGTCACCTGATGACAAGATTTTTCAGCAATTGTCTCAAACCTACTCACAGGTAACTCAATTGACACTTCATGCTTGGTGTTGTTCTTTCTTGAGCTGTCATGTTCAAACTGAAAACAAAATGGGATGAAAGAGAGCAGCGCTGGCCCGCTGAAATATTTTTGGGCAAGGACTTCCAACAGTACTATGTTTTGTTTTTCTTGTGTGTGTTCACATGCACTTGCAGGAAAACCCTCTGATGCACAATGGGCACCCTTGTGTGAACCTGTACCCTGGCGAATACTTTACGGACGGCATCACCAATGGGGCCAGCTGGTACAATGTTGCTGGTGGGTCGATGGACACACGCACACTACTAAATGACAAATCACAGGCTATGACAACAGATACCCTTCATGCAAACGGTGTATTTATAGTCAATATCGGAGCCTTATTAAAAAGTTTACTTTTCATAAGTCAGTGTCCATTAAGGTCTGTTGTGGAATTGATCCACATCTTCAAGTACCGGCAAATGCCTACAGATCTCTAAAATCAAGTGGTACTTATTGCTTATCAGAAAATGAACTTTCCTCAGGGGGCATGCAGGACTGGAATTATGTAAACACCAATTGTTTTGAGGTGACTATCGAGTTGGGTTGTGTGAAGTACCCCTGGGCCAAGGATCTGCCTAACTATTGGGAACAGAATCGCCGATCTTTGCTTCAGTTTATCCATCAGGTAAAAAACTGAAATAAATGTACTGTGATGTTTTTTCTTTTCATCACTTTTGCATTTATCATTTGTGCATGTGCGTGAATCCTCAGGTTCACTATGGAATAAAAGGTAACGTGTCTGACATAAGGGATGGTATGGGGATACCCAATGCCACCATCCAGGTGGAGGGCATTGACCACAACATCACCACAGCTCACACTGGTGACTACTGGAGACTACTGGTCCCTGGGACTTATTCCATCACTGCCTCCGCCCACGGGTAAGATTTCAATGGGCAAGTAGCCTCGTTCGTGTACAGGCACTTAAAGGTACACTCTGTCCTTTGAAGATATCAACCTGTGACGACATACGCCACCGTGTCCAAGAATGGCGCAGAAGTGGTTGATTTCCGATTGACCCGGCTTCATTCAGAAGCTAACGGCCTGTGGCCTTCTGGACACCAGCATAACCCATCCGAGGAGGAGTTTGAAAGCCTAATCAAGTACCTCTCTCTGGGCCAAGGTTTAGAACAGCTTGTCAAGAGCACCGACACAGAGAATAGTTTCCGATTCCGAGGTTACAAGGAGCTGTCTGCGTTCCTCCGAGGTCTTACCCTCAACTTTCCAAAAATTACATCCTTGCAGAGGTAGGGAGCCTTGCTGTGTTCTCGCCACCTTGGACCGGATATTGTTACAATGCATTCTAAAAATGTACTTCATTTTCATTTAGTTTGGGCCACAGCGTTGAGTTTAGAACTATTTGGGCTCTGGAAATCTCCAACAACCCAGGAGTGTCTGAGCCCTCTAAGCCCAAGGTGCGCTTTGTAGCAGGGATCCATGGTAATGCCCCTGTGGGAACAGAGCTGCTTCTTGAGTTTGCTGCCATGTTATGCATCAATTATGGCAAAAACCCAGTCATTAGTAGGGTGAGTTTTTTCTTTTAATTTTGAGTGATGATATACTTCTCTTGACGTGTATGGCTTTAATACAAATCTCAACTCTATTTCAAAATGTTCTTTGTACAGACATAATAATCACTCACTTGCTCACTCTTCCTCCCATAGCTCGTGAATGAGACAACTATTGTAATCGTGCCATCAATCAATCCGGATGGAAGAGAACAAGCGGTGGAGAAGCAGTGCACATCCACTCAGGGCTTCACCAATACTCATGGCAAAGATCTGGACACGGACTTCTTTGGTCAGCTACATTTTTTTGTTTGACCGAACACTTTAGACAAAGAGAAACAAAATAGATTTTGTATTTTTGTATGTAATGCCCCTTTTTAGGCAATGCATCCCAGCGTTTGGTGGAACCACAGCCAGAAACCAGAGCAATAATGGACATGATTTTAGATAAAAGTTACACGCTGTCTGTGGCCCTTGATGGAGGATCCCTTGTGGCTACTTACCCTTATGACAAGCCTGTCCAATCAGGTAACTCAACAGCCAGGATGCTCTTTAACTTGTAGAGGTTTCTAACGCACGCCAGCCTTTGATACTCCTGGAAAAAAAAAACTACAGGAGCAAAGACAAAAATAATCTTTAAAGGTTTAAAGATTTTAAGTCAGGTTTCCATGACAGGTATGATGCAGGATACAGCTTCAATAATTCACTTTTTGTAAAAACTGAGCTAACGTACTGTCATTCCAAGTTATGCATTAATTTTGTGAAGCGAGGTTCTGTTATACATGCTAATTTTATTTCAGTTTCAACACAATTTTTATACTCCATCACTTATAGACTTATGTGAGATTAATAATTATTTCTGTGTCCTGATGCTACAGCAGGCTGTAGACGTTTTAGTTGCGTAACATAATTGGGTCACTGTGTCCTCACGGCCCAGATTGACTTGACAAGCTAAACAGAGAAAGTTACATAACTGCAAGTCTCAAAGAACTTGGATAAAGGTATCACCTGAATGCTGTTTGCTGCTTGGCATCATGAGAAAGAACTAATCTGTGTTTTTTTTTACAGTGGAGAATGAAGGCACTCTGAAGTACTTGGCCAGTGTTTATGCCACCAACCATCCCAAAATGCACCTTGGCAACACTGCATGTTCAAATAATGGACAGAGTATGTTTTTCTACATCCTAATGACCTGCTTGTTTGTAGGAAAATGTGAAGGAAAGGGTCACATTGGACTATTTTCCAATTATGTGTTCTTGTGCCTAAGTGAACTTATATGTCTGCAACTCTGCATACAACTACAGAAACCATAAAATTCCATCCATCCATCCATCGTATCTGAATTTTGCCAGGGTACACTCAGGACTACTTACCGACCAGTCACACCTGTGAACCACTTGTTCATTTGCTCCTTGAAATAGTAAAAAGGAATTGGTAACTCGTTTTGTGCAGTAGCCCTTCCCAGAAATTACGTTACGCTAGATATAGTGCATCATTTTATCTAAACTGCATTTGTGAACGTACGCTACATGGTGGAATTGTATTTCTGTTATCGTTTATGAAGTGGAGGTTAAGACCTGGTGTCATTGTGTTTTTCTTTTTTTCTCAGCAAGTAACATTCCAGATGGAGTTATGAGAGCAGCTGAGAGACAAAGTCATATGGGCAGTATGAAGGTACGACCTCTTGTTGCTTCACATAATAAACATAAATGTTTTGAATTTATTAAAAAAGAAATTCCCCAGCTTTTACTCAAATAGTAATATATTTTGCCTTTGGGTGTTTGCAGGACTTCAGCATGGATTTTGGTCAGTGTCCAGAAATCACAGTGTATACCGGCTGTTGTGTGTTTCCTCCTACTGAAGAGCTTGCCACACTCTGGGCAGAAAACAAAAGGCCTCTTCTGAGCATGCTGGTGGAGGTGCGCTGCCTGAATCTTTCTCCCCAAATGTATACTTTCTGTCCACCTTTACTTTCAAATGTCTTCATACATCTTTAACGCATCCAGGTCCACAAAGGAGTGCGTGGAGTAGTGAGAGATAAAAGTGGGAAGCCCATTGTTGGCGCCATCGTCGTCATGAATGGGGGTGTGAGAGTCGTCACTGCAGAGGGTGGTTATTTTCGGGCCTTGCTGGCACCTGGCAACCATAACATCGAAGCTGTTGCTGATGGTTACCAACAGCAACGCCAAGAGGTACATGCATGGACACTCGTTACGTTTGATACACTTTTGAAATCTAGCTGTATAGTACTGATGGTATAAAAATAATTTCCTGTGTTCTATGAATTAGAAGAAGGTATACTATTTATACACAAGAGCAGAGCTACAGGGTGGCCAGGGGTGTCTGAAGCCATCCCTTCTCACTCTGTAGCCACCCCTCTGGCTATTTCACATTGATTTTAGTATAGAACATTCAATGAAAAACATTACTTTCACTTCGTAAAACAAAAAAAAATAACAAAGCAAGCAGACATTTTTCATGGAATAAAATGCACTCTTACCAATCTTTCATAGACACTCATAATACAAGTAGGAACAAAAAGCACCATGAGCATTAAGACACTTGTGTTGTTGTAATTTTTCAATATGATTTGAATGAAGGAGCCATTGATAGTTGTTTGCAAAATATGGGCCGTCTGTCACAATTGATCACTGCTTGACTGTTTGCTAGTGAATAAGTTCATGAGAGCAAAGTAGACTATGAAATGAGACACAAAAGCAGATTCTAGTGTATTAAGCGCACATTTTATTTCATGAAAGTCAGGCTGCAGATGGATGCCAGCACGGCCACCCTTGGTCGAACCTCACTGAGTCGCTGGCCATGCCACTGAAACATTTCTGCCTACGCCCCTGTTTATGTTTAAATAAATATATGGTGTGATAAGAGGAGCCCCTCAGTATTACCATTGGAGTAAATATTTAAAAATTCAGCTTACTCATGAAGGCGTTTGGTATTGAACTTAAAAGGTCACATTAAGTTTATATACACAATGAGTCAATTTCTTTAAGTCCCCATTCCATTCCATCCAACTACCCCCTAAATAGAAAAAAAGAAATTCATGCTTAGGTTAATTTAGTGTCGTATTGGTACACACTACACCCTGATGGTCCAGTGGTTAGGATGCGGAGCTTTCACCGCCCGCGGCCTGGGTTCGAGTCCCGACCAGGGAACCATATGTAGCCATAGGGGGGCACATGTCTGTGTCTCCACTGTGCCGGTATCAAGCTCGGGGGAATGCAGAGGGTTGGGTCAGTAAGGGCATCCAGCGTAAAAACTGTGCCAAACACTTCTCATGCAAATCATCTGGACAAAAATGGGTGATTTGCTGTGACCCCTTCAGGGATAAGACAAAAGGAGTCACCACATTGGTACACACAACCTTAACTCCAAATGTGTATTTTGGCCATTATGAACCCCCACGCATTTAAACTGCAGCGCGTAAGCATTTTTAGCTTTGCAGCAAAACATGTCCAACAAATCTGTGAAAATGCAAGCAAAAAAATTGTTTAATATTTTGGAGCCGTGATTAAAAGATTGCATGCTTTATTTTGGAAAGCCTTCATTACAGTCGATGTCTATGCTGGGTGTTGTGCGAAGCAAACAAAAGCGCTCCACTACATTCACTGTTCCTTGTGACTCAAATATCTGAAGCATGGGGTAGGCCAGCTCTGTAAACAGGTGCTCCTTAATAGTGCGTCCCAGCTCCAAATTGTACGCTCTTGGCTTCCCACAAGGACTTAGAAGCAGAGGATCCACCAGTAAATGATACATGTTTTGATACTCTGCTATCGTGAAGCCATGGATCATTAAAGGTCCCGCTTCTGGTTCTGACTTAGAAGTCACAACACCGCTGGAGCAAATGTCACTTTTTGCTTTGTCACTGAGAGTCACATGGAGGTCTGGAAGAATTGCAGCATTGCATTTATACCGGTTGTCCAGCGGTCTCTGCACACAATCTCCATCTTTCTGCTCATTCCACACATCCAAGTCAGTTTTAGGTGCCGCCATGTAACTCCTTTCCTTTGTTGTTTCTCCGTATTTCTTCGGACATCTAATCCGCCGTCTCAAGCCATAGCAACTCATTTCATATGCAGCATCTCTAGAAGTTAAAACAACATCTTCTTTTAATGGGTACGCATCATGCAAATTAGAAAGTAAGATCACGAGTTGCACTTACTTTTTTACATACAACACTTGGAGACTGTTTTCAGTCGGCATCGCTGAATCTTCACTTGGGATACCCTCAGTCAATTATTCACTATTATATTTCTTAAGCACTGAATAATTCAAGGATGAAAAAGACTGGTGGTCTTTGTATTTCATACAAAGGCTGAAGTAAAAGGTTGAGTAATGCAATGATTATTTTTTTTATGAGCGGGTCCTCAACTCCTGTTTGTTACCCATAAGGCAACCTGTTGGAGGTTGGGTTGAGTAGTCACACCTGCATAGGTGATTCTCTAATGAAGCTGGGTCATTGCTAAAAGAAACTCAATCAGGTATCACTCTGCTTTTCGTTCGGGAGCAGTAAGAATCGAGCAAATGTTTACCACTTGTGTGTTTTTTGCCCCCCCCCCCTTTTCTTCAACAGTGCTTTGGTTAAAAATTGAACAGATGGGAGCAAAATTAATACAATACTTATTGCCTGTATTTGTTTGTTTGGTGTGATGTGTTACAGTTTGAAAGATTGCATGTCGGCTACAGTTTTAAGTCATTGTTGCCATGTCTCAACTCAGGTGGTGGTGTCCTCCTATGAAGCAGCAAGCTCTGTCATCATTGAGTTTGATATGGATCACAGCATCTTTGGTCTACCAAGAGAATTTGTGGTGGCCAGTGCAGGTAATCTTATTTAAACAGAAGTGTCAAGTCCAGGTCCACAAAGTAAAAACCAGCAGAAAGAGCATGCTCGTGCAGCGCTCGTTTACCCGACTGCTAATTGGAAGTGCCTGTAGCTAAAGCCAAACTGTGGCAGGGTTTCTACTCTGGATGTGGATTTGGCACCTCTGCATGTAAAGTTAACTTCTGGTTTACCACTGTGAACCCATTAGCATACAATGCAAGTGTATAGCATCATAACCATTGTCGAGTTACATGGTGGATAGGATGGTAAAAGATGGTGCGTGAGTGTGTATTGGATTTGGCCCAGACGAATTGGCTAAGATGAAATTCCAAATTTCAAAGCTTGACATGGAAGACTTAAAGAAAAGGGCCTGAGTAGGGGTTACTTAAAAGTTACTTCTACAAAATTAACTATTGTTAAATTGGTGGAGGGGAATTTATTGGTTGAACCAGTAAACCTCCATTCCCGTTCCCAATTTCACCAGAAGATAGTGCCAGTCAGATTTACCTAACATAGTAAATTAATAGTTTAAAAAGTCATCGATTTAGATGAAGACATGTTCTGAAGCACAGCAACACACAATTTTGGAGTATGTTATATTTTGTTTTGCTATATATACTTTGAAACTAGGGGTGTAAATCGCGGGTTTTGTCATGATACGATATATCGATACAAAGTACTACGATACGATATTTGCCAATATCTTAAACCCTGCTGTGATTCATGCACGATACATCACGATATAGTGCTCTACGATCGATACATATATATATATTTTTTTAAATAGAAAATATAGAACAATATCCTGATTTACAACAATTCATACGCAAAATCAACAAGATACTGCAAACTCTTTATTTAGGAAATTACAAGAGTATTGTAGTATACAAAGTGCTTATTTTAACACTGAACTTTGATGTCGTGTTTTTTCTTTAAATGTGCGGCGAGATTTGTGGTTCCTGAATATTTGATCACCGCATGGCAGGATTAACAAACTGCACGTGTCTTGTCCGTTGAGCCATCTTTTCTTTGGAATCCAAAGTGCTTCCAAACGAATGACTTGAAGCCTAAAGGGGAGCAAATTTCCTCGTCTTTTTGGACACTAGCCATAGCACCAGCCCAGGAGCTGCGTACTAGTTGTCGACTCCCCTTTCACGTGCCTGCTCTGCTCACAACACAACGCCGCGCACTGCTCCCTGCTCCCGGAAAGAGGAAGCAAGCAACAATGAACTGGATTTCAAACTAAAGTAGCGTCTAATGTCAGAGGTCAAACACAGCGATATGAATCGATGTTTACGTTTAGCATGGATGCCAATAAATCGTACAGCATTATATCGATTAATCGATGTGTATCGATGAATCGTTACACCCCTATTTGAAACGGCTTGAATATTTTAGTTTGCTGACTAGGGAAGTCCATGCTCATCATTAGCTAATGAGAATGAGACATGTTAATCAGTTAGAGTAGGGGGGTGTACAATGGCCCGCGGTCCAGCTTTTATTGGCCTGCAGCAAATTCTGAAAACATAATTAAATATGGCCCGCACAAGAAGCTTGAGCTCAACTCTGTTGCACTTCTCAGTTTCCACACTAGATAGAGCCCGCCACACAAAGCGTTTGACGTCCCACCTGATTAGATCTCTTCTTTCTGCAGCTGCCTCCATGACAGCATTGGTGATAACGGCCTGCATCATCTGGTGTGTGTGCGCTGCCAAGTCCAATCGGCAAAAGGATGGCTTCCATCGTTTGCGGCAGCATCGAGACGAATACGACGACGAGATCCGGCTTACGTCAATGGGCTCCAAAAAGTCTCTCCTTGCCCACGAGTTTCAGGATGAAAGTGAAAGTGATGAGGATACGTTATATGCCAACAAAATATGAAAGAACCTCTGCGATGTTTATATTTTGCTTCTGCAAGATAAAACCCGGGATAGCAAGAATGTGGACTTGTTGAACCTGAGGTGTTTTATCTGCCTCCTCATGAATGCACCAAGACTGAAACACTCTGATGGGTTTTTAAAACCTGCTCAGTTATTAATCTAATTGTTGCGCCATCATTGACAAAACGTTGCAGTCGTCTTTTGGTGCTCAGTCTCAACCTAAAGCTTTGATCCTGTGCGCCGCTCATCCGTCCCGCCTTTGAGTGCCCAAAGTTTTAGTGACCTATCAGCTTGTCCTGGAAAAAGAATTAGAATTTTTTTTTCTTTTTTCTTTTCGTTTTGAGCGCAACAACTTTGGAACAAAAATATCCTGAGTCCCCACTTTGGTGCCTTGGCTTCTCTGGAGCTGCAATGTAGGAAGTAGAAAACATTTGGGCCTTCAAAGTTTATGATCCATCCTATTCTCAGGGGGTAGGAAGACATACAAATTAGACCCCTCTATTCTGATGTTGCACTATTCCTACGCTAATGATTTTGTTCTCCTCAAGGAAAAGAACGAGTATCTCGAAAGAGTGTCAATATTAGTACCGATCACTTGCACTGTAAATGGGGAGGAAAAAAAGAACTATGTCAAGCAACAAGCGAATCTTTTAACAAATGTCAAATGATGAATGTCTATTTTATTTTCTAATGTACTGTTCCTTTTATTATGGAGCTGTATGATTGAGTAAATGGAAAATGTCAAATTCTGTCCTCACTTTAATCAAGAATGTCCACATTTCTTTTGAACAGCCATAGCATTTGGCATCATAGAAAGCTCACCCTCAACCAAATCATTTACCTCACAATTTAGTTCTTTATGAAGTGGAACATCCCCCCCTGTTCTTACCATGTCAGAATGAATATGCCTGTGGTTTGGGAAGTCTGGAAAGTCTTCCAATGTTGAAGTTTTATATAAACTGGAATGTATGTTTGTCACGTGTAAATGAAAGAATTGGTGAAATGTGCGTGATTTTATGTCAACATGAAATTCTGTTGATTAATAATGTTAATCTGCCCCCAAACCTCTTGAGACAAACAACCTCCATTGCTTATTGTTTTAGTCTTGGTTTAAGAATGGGTCATTTCTGGGGATGGTGAACTGACGCACAAAGATCCTGTAACATTAATGCAGTTTGTCTAATGTCAATTACATTTTTGATACTAAAAAAAAAAAAAAAAGGAAAGATCATCGTTGCCTGAGTTTTAAATACTCAGTGATCTGTCATGTTGTAATCGGAGAAATATTTTAGTTTTACTATTGCAGGGAAGATGTGTCAGAATTAACGAGTAGTGTCTTGTTTAGTGTTCTGGTAGACTCTACTTTAGTTCAGAATCACGCACGCGTGCTCATTTACAGTTGCACGCTATCAGTGATTCCAGTGTATTTTAAGCAGATCATAATGTGCTGCAAGGAATTATCTAAATAATCAAATCTAGGATTTTAAATGTTCCATGTGTATGAAGTTATCACCTAACAGTCCGAAAATTATTCAGTTACAAATGTATGGTTGTTTATCTGTTTGTCAGCGGCGTACAGTGGCAGGCAAAATATTTAAACACTCTCCCACAAATTGCGAAACAGTACGGTTACTCATTCACTGGGAGTTGTGCTACTAAGAAAGGTCGGCAGGGGGCGACATAAAATAGTTGAATGGTGGTTGTTGTGCCAAACCCGGAAGTTGGTGACGTCTCAGACAAAACAAAGATGGCAGGAATGGGAAGCAGTAACTACTGGGAAGGTAAGAGATAATTTAACTAAACTCTCAAAGGACTGCCCACTATTATTCTGTAGTATTATTATTTTTTGCTTCTTCTGCGGGTACTCCAACGTGTCGATCACGCGTCTTCTAACCTGTCTGTCCACTGGCTAGCTAACCAGCCGCTAAGTAACTTCACGTCATCGCATCAACAGAATTGTTCATGATGAATTTATTTCGGATTTCTTTAATATAACCGATCTTAATCGATGTGATCAACTTGTCGTGGCTGTTTGTTTTGCCGACCCAAGCCAAGTAGCTTTGACTTTGAAACGATTTGCTGTGCGTGTCATGTGTTTTAGATCTTCGAAAACAGGCCAGGCAATGGGAGAATGAACTGGACCTAAAGTTGGTGTCCTTTAGTAAACTATGTACCAGCTACAACAGCTCAAGGGATGGACGGCGAGGAGACACGTAGGCAATGATTATTGATATAAATAGGGGCTGTACTGGATCACAACACCATTCTGTTCCCGTGTTTACATTGTTCTGACGTGTCAACGTGGCTCCTAGTCATGAGCGCAAAATGACTCCAATTAGTGTCCTGTATTGGGCTAATGGGGCCGTACTTTACTCAGATTTTTTTAGTTCCATACAACTAAGCATTCGATGTCCAGTTTTAACTAAACCAGTGAACACATCAGTTCACTCTTTTTAGCATTTGATTAAGCCATTCATTTTTGTAGTTGTTGTTGTTGTTATTTTTTTATTTTTATTTTTTTTACACCTTCCTGTAGGTCAGACACCACACCGTTGTTAAATAACTCGACTCAGGACAGAATGTTTGACACCATGTCAGTGGAGATTGAACAGCTGCTGGCCAAAGTAAGTGCATTAGTTCAAAGTTCAAAGTCAGCTTTATTGTCAATCCCTTCATATGTCAGACACACAAAGAAACCGAAATTCCGTTTCCTCCATCCCACGGTGACGAGACACAGTACACGATAAACATACAAGTAGACGACACAAAAAAAAAAAAAAGGCACAAACAATAACTAGTAAATAATAAATAAATAAAATGAGTGATGAATAAATAATAAACAAATAACCCAATAAATAAGAGGAGCAAAACTGAGCCAGTGTGCGTACAGCAGACAGTAAGCATAGCGCAAAGTACAAGACGCTACGCAGAAAGGGGGGGGCTAGTTCAGGATCCTAACAGCCTGGAGTATGAAGCTGTTGGAGAGTCTGGTGGTGCGGGAGCGCAGGCTCCTGTACCTCTTCCCAGAGGGCAGAAGCACGAACAAAGAGTGAGCGGGGTGACTCACATCACTCACAATCGTGGTCGCCTTGCGGGTGAGATGGGAGGTGTAAATGTCCTTCAAGGAGGGGAGCGAAGCACCAATAATCTTACCAGCCGTGTTCACTATGCGCTGCAGGGCCTTCAAGTTGTAGTCAGTGCAGCCGCCACCCCAAACAGCAATACAGCTGGAGAGGACGCTCTCAATGGTGCCGCGGTAAAATGTAGTCATGACGGCCGGAGGAGCGCTCGCTCGCCTGAGTTTCCGCAGGAAGTACAGGCGGCGCTGGGCTTTCTTTGCCAGTGATGCGGTGTTGGTGGAACAGGAGAGATCCTCACTGATTTGCACCCCCAGGAACTTGGCGCTGCTCACTCTCTCCACCACAGCACCGTCGATAGTCAGCGGCAGGTGTTGGGTGTGACCCTTCCGGAAGTCCACAACAATCTCCTTGGTCTTCTTGTCGACGTTCAGCAGGAGGTTGTTGTCCCTGCACCACGTGGTCAGAAGGTCAACCTCCAGCCTGTATTGAGTCTCGTCTCCCTTGGTGATGAGACCCACCAGAGTCGTGTCGTCAGCAAACTTCACTATGCGGTTGTCGCTGTAGGTTGCAGTGCAGTCATGCGTCAGGAACGATAGGAACGACGTACATCACCATTGTACTTGAAAGTCAACTGAGTGTGCACTATGTTCTAAATGCAATTGGTTAATTGCGTAGGAGAATCACAATTAGACAGGTCATACAAATTCTGTTAATTATCGGCTAGTGAAATCACCTCATATACTGTATATGCTATTTGCATGCCTCCTTTATATCCTAATTGTATTCAGAATTATTACTTTATTTAATATGTTTTCATTAAAGTTAATGAGGCAACTTCTTTTAGACTATTAACAAGAATACCTTAATAAAGACACAATTTTTTATTCTTTTTTTGTTCTTCTTCCAAAAAACCTAAAATTAGAATATTAAATTAGTCTTTCTGCAAGTCTCCTTATGACAAAAACAAATGTCCATCATTATCATATTTGTAATTATTAATGAGAAAATTAAGCTGTTCTATTTTTTTTTTTTTACTATTTGAATTATGTTTAACGTTGAGCTAAAACACACCGACTTGCCCTTCCTTAAGCCACAAACTGGCAATTTTATAGGAGTAAAATAAAATACAATAGTTCGCTCAGAAGCATATTTGGAACTTTATTTCCCCATAACTGTGACTGCAGTTAAGTGCATTGCTTTTACTATGTATTGTAAACAACTGCACATCTACTACCACGTTTTTTTTTTTTAAATAAATGTATATATTTCCGATGCCACCTTTTCTCTGTCAGCTGACGACAGTGAATGACAAGATGGCAGAGTACACCAATGCTCCAGGCGCGGCTTCTCTGAATGCCGCACTCATGCACACCCTCCAGAGGCACAGAGACATCCTCCAGGTTTGCCAACTCATTCATTCGTCATTGTCCTTGCTACCTGATTTAAAAGCTTCATCAGAGCCATTCTTTGTTCACATATTTTAATGATTTTATTCCTTGTCTCTAAATTTTCCCATCCCAGGATTACACACATGAATTCCACAAAACTAAAGGAAACTTCTTAGCCATCCGTGAACGGGAAGACCTATTAGGATCTGTCAGAAAGGACATTGAGTAAGTACTAGTAAGTAATAGGACGTCAAAGGCTGCGCGTTCGCTTCTCTTCGGGGGGGGGGGGGCTCCATCTAGTGTGGAAACTGAGAAGCTGAGCTCAAGCTTTTTGTGCGGGCCATATTCAATTATGTTTTCAGAATTTGCTGCGGGCCACCAGTTTGGACACCCCTAGTATAGACCCTTTCCAAAATAATAGAATGTCATGGAAAAGTTTATAAAAAGTTATACTGTCATAGATTATAGGTTCAAGACCAACAATTTCAAATGACGTGTTTATGCTTACATAATTTGGACTATAAAACATGCAAAAACAGATAGTTTTGTTCTCTTGCAGCCTCTATGACACGTATTCAGATTGTTCCACTTAAGACCAAGGAATCTGAATTGTGTCATTTGAACAAAGCCTAAATCCATCTGTGTGGTCAGAGCACAGGAACCAAAATAACTCAACTGTTGACTCAAATAGTTGATGCCACTTGCTGGCATCTCTTAATTGCTTTTCGGATAGTTGAACCTTGCGTGGACCTGAAGGAAGAATTTTTTCAGCCTCTTTTGCTTGGAGAAGTCTGTCCTGTCATCTGATTGGCTCAGCTGTTAGTCAGTATATTGAAATGCTCCATCACAGTATGACTCATTTCATTTGCTTTGTAATGGCTTATTGATCTCACGGCCACACGCATACGGTGAGCACTGCAGGATTCTTATCGATCGTCTCCATGCATTGAGTATGCAGACTTCCTGTAGCTGCCTCATACCTGCTTAAGGCTGATGCAAAAAACAAAACAAAAAAAAACAAGGCCGTCTTCATTACAATTGATGATCAATACACACAAGAAATTGAATTAAAATAACTATGTATCACCTCATAAACAAGTTTAGGTATGACACTGAACCTACTTAAGGCTCATTGAAGTTGAATCTAATGGAGACAGAATGTGTTATCTACCGGATGCTCTAACGATTGATGTGGGTGGGTGCTAGCAAGCGAACTATTTAAACTCAATGCTAGAAGAAATGTTTGCAAAATCATAACATTAAACTGACAAGATCCAACATAAGAGCCTAAGAGGGAAAAATGCTGCCCTTTGGTAATTTTAATCACACTGACATTTTACTTTAACGCTTATTATTGGGGTTGTGGTTTTCCATTTCATGGTACTGACCTGCATGGATGCTTTTGGTGCAGCTATCATTTAAACCGACAGGGGGCAGGAGATATCCTCAGAGACGCTTTAACCAAGATTGATGTTTAACACTGCTCATATGGATTATAAACTAGCCACAGTCTCGCCTATGTGAACAACAATTTAAGCAAACACTGCACATTTTGAAGTTGTGGATTCTTATTGCAAAAGCAATTTTTGCACATGGGAGCACACATACTGTGCATACTGATGTGCCATTTCATAAGAACTCGGACTCCTGCCCCTGCTTTTAATGTCAGCTGCACATGCACAAATTTTTTTTTAATAAGCCTTGCGTTATCCCTGCTGCTTACGACTGCACATGCACAATTTGCTGCTATACCATTGTACTTCCAATCAGCACCTTTGGAGGGAGCACTGGGAATTAAATGGCTGCATTTGTTATTCAGTTACATGTTTTTTTGCCGCCCCCTCTCACTGCCTCCTGGTCTTTATCTTGTTCCTTCTCCTTGTGAGGGTGGGGCTGAGTTAAATGACTAGAAAACCAATGAGAGCGCAGCAGCCAGCATCTGTTACCAGCTCCTGATAAATGAGTTGCATCAAAGATATGGGTGTGTGATGTTCGCGTTGCGGTCGGTGTAATAAACCATTCGCTCACATTCACTAAAGGAAAACTGAGCCCTCTTTATCATTGTATTATGGTGGCGCTATTATGCAGTTGCATGGAATTAAGTTTGTCTTAATTTGTTACCAGTAAAATGTCTTTGCATTTCATCATTGATTCATCTTTTGTTACACGTTTGCAAACGTCCTTTGGTTGGCTAAAAATGTTAGGCCAAGTGAGCTTTGCTTGCGCTACATTTTCTTCCATTTAGTACAAGGTCTGCACTGTCCTATTATCACCAGTTCTTTTAAAAAGCTTGCACAATTAACTTTGTGAACATTGCAGTTATTTTCCATTTCTATGCCTCCAGAATTTTAGCAGCGCTACTCTCTTTGGAACCACTCATTTGTAGTTTTAAGTCATGGGCTAATGCAAGTGGATGTTTCCTCCCACTTCACATTAAAGCCTTTCAACTGGTGAAACACAGGAAGCCTTTTAATGTAAAAGAGATGAAAGGAAATTTTGTGGTATTGGCGCCCGGGATTACTAAGATACCGGACGACACAAAAGTTAGGCAAAAACTAACAATAATGATGCAACATTTAGTTGGAGCTGACCAGTACTTGAAATGTGGCCATGTACCGTTTTTACCATTCAACAGTTTTAGGATTCACCTTCAAAGATACACAAAGTTGACCCCACCCTGAAGTGATTCAAATGCCTCTTAACTTAATTATTCAAAGCGTCACCATTTGGCAACAAGAAATGGCTCTCAGTAGTGCAACAGTCAGCCTAATGGGTCTTTGGTAGTCTCAGAGAGATGTTTGGGGATTTAAACATCTGCTCCATGCTCCTCATCATTACTCAAAGCGAGAAAACCTAAGAGAACGGTTATAATATGTTTCTAACCTGTATGTGTTTTTTCGTTTCTTTTTTTTAGAATGTATAAAAGTGGTTCAGGTGTGAACAACAGAAGAACAGAGCTGTTTCTGAAGGAACATGAGCACCTGAGAAAGTAAGTTGTCTGACTTCTCAGTTCTCTTGTGCGAGACGAAATTGGATGTCAGGAGCGCGTGCACACACTAAAATGAGAGCCAAATGAGCAGATATGACAAACACGTATAACAAAAAGGCAAGCAGAGGCATCATTCTACAAAATACAAGTTAACTTGCGTTTCAGGATGTAGAGTATGGTTATTTATAGGAATGACTATAAATGACCGTACTTGTGTGTTTTTAAATTCGCATATTGCAAATTTGCTGGACAAGAATGATTTTATTCAAAGTGGCTGGCATTCTGTTTGCACCAACAACCACAAAGGGGATGCCTCTCAACTGCACACACATTAAACTCATGTTGCCCTTGAAAGGAAACAGGAAGTTTCTGGAATGGTAAGTAGGATGTGTTGTGGTAGTATTCTCTCCTATGAGTGCCTTTGTGGTAGAGTAATATTGCCAGTTAACGTTATTCTCCTTCAGCATTTGGTTTTGGGTTCCTGGAAATGACAGATATACTGTATGTAGCCATCTTCAATAATCAATAGTTTCAGTTAGGGCCCGATTGATAGGGATTTTTTTTAGATTTGGATAAATGACAGAATGAAATTCCAATAACTAATTAATTGGCCAATTTAAAAAAAATAGCAGATTATTATTATTATTTTTTACAATTTTTAGGTATGTGTTATGTTTGAACGACATTATCTTTGTCTTATGTTGTAATGTGTTAATGTATGAAGAAAAAAAAAAAGAATATGGCACTAGTCAAAAGAAAAGGATGCACCTTCTTTCCCCCCCCGTGCATGCTAGTCCAGTATATCTCATATTTGGACAAATTAAATTTTCCCACTGAACTACACCCTATGTTACAGGGCTTCCCCTGATCCAAGCTGGGAGAGGAAATAGGAGAGTGGAGCTGTATATTAAGTTAAACTTCATCGATTGACACTTGATAGTATTAGAGCCATCGCATCGGCAATAATGCCTGGAGAAATGTTGAAAATGTGATAGTGTGCGTTTCATTTCTACTGAACAAATGTGCACTATGAATCTGAACTACGGGTTCAGGAGATAAGTTCCTTTGTAATGTCCAGCTCCCCTGCGATCCAAGGACAAGCAGTATTGAAAATGGATGCAAGGGGTATAGCAAACACGTCAATTCTCATGTAACAAAAACTTCACAATGTCTTCTTTCCCCCACCATCCGTATATCAAACCGAGCTCTATCGCCGGGCTCTAACTTAGTAACAAGCCAGCCAAACAGCAAACTCTTTTAATGTAAAAGCTGTAAAAGATATTTCCTGTCTTTAATGGTTAGATGGAAATGGGAGAGGCCTGTCGGCTGTAGCATTTAATTGCTTTCCAATTGACATTAGTCCAGTAAGCAAAACCACACATTAAACCCTGACTGTGAAGAGTTTTTGAAAGTGCTCATCAACTTAGTAGTCTCTTTGCTTTCGGCTTGTTTGCTTTACTTAAGGAACAATATCCATATTGACTCAGATTATGGTATAAATTAATATGTTTTCCCAATATACACCAAACGAGTGTGTACTGCATGTTTATTTTTATTATTTTTTTTAAATTCACTGCCATCACCTACAAACAGTTTAGTATGGAGCCCCAAAAATCGGCTATATGTACCTTCACTATGAACAGGACCACAGCAACACATTTCTATAATTTAGATGTGAAAGATAATGTTTAGGATGTGACTTTAAAAATAAAAACCTCTTAACTGTGTCTCTAGGTAAATATAGGTGTTTTGTTCTTTTTAGCGCTTCCATCGCCTTGATAACCGATAATCATGTCTTTCTTTCCATGTGTAGTTCCGATCGGCTGATGGATGACACAATAAGGTGAGAGCTGTCATTTTCCTCCATTGTGATATTTATCTGCTGCTGCCACATCGAGGGTAATAGTTACTTATGGACAAATTTATTGGGGTCCTATTGTTAAAGAAAGAAAATACAAATGGTCACTGAATTCCTAATTCCCTAAACCTGAAAGGCCACTGGGCATTGGTCCTATGTTTAAACATGTAAATCTATTGAACAAATTGAAAATTTCTATTCTTAAAGAGCTATTCATGGAATCTGACATGCTTTTAAAAAGCTCAAGTTTTCTAAAGTAGGACTAGAACAAGTTTTGTACAGAAATGCAGAATTGCTAAAGTGCAGTTTTTTAGCCCGTTGCAATCTACTCAAACACAACTCAAGTTCCTCATTGTGTAGATGAGCCTGAGGGTCGTAATGGCATCCGCTTTCTAAATGCTGCCCATTCAATAGAGTCTGCCCTGGTAATGAATTGCACTTTTACCTTAAATGCAATAAACAACTTCTGTCATTTTGTTTATTTTCCTCTCAAGGTATCATAAATTCTTCCCCAGTCTCTTGCTCCTTTTTCCTCCCCTCAGGCTGGCCCAAATTGCAAATATATTGGTTCTTGTCAACAATGGCTCCTCTGGGACTACCTGCTACTGCAGTCTTGATTAGTGGCGTTTGTCAGTAAAATTGCATAACACCCCCCCCCCCCCCCCCCCACACACACACACACACTTAGACATGTATACAGAACCACATTTGACCACATCACATGAAATATACTGATGATTGGCCTTCAGGCCCACGTGACTGAAATGCTGTGTTTGAATGCAGTAGTCATGTGGATAAAACACCGCTAGTGTAACTGAATTACGAGTGAAGGTTACATTCATCTACCAATTAAAGAATTTTACATGTTTACTTGGCTTAAGAAAGCAAGGGAGAAGTAATATGAATTACAGGTCACATTTATCATTGACACTTCAAACCCCCATCATTGCTCTGTCTCTCTCCTGGGGAAACGCCTTGCCCACCTCTGTCTGCGTAGTATCAATGTGCAAATGGTGACCAATTGCAGAGAAAGTGCAAAAAGACGCTTGAGCTCTAATTTCAATGCGGTTGTTCGTGTCGAAAGAAAGACCATGGGAAGTTGCTGCAGTCAGCAAGTGTTTGTACCTGACTGAGGAGAACATGATCTCTTCCTTCACATCGCTCGGGCGACTTAACAGTCCCCTCAGCAACTTCCACCCTGAAGGAGCCGCGTGGCTGGTATGTGCGGGTCAACTTGAAACGCTGCGTGCCAAATGAGTAAAGTGTGAAAAGATATCCGTCACTTTAGTTTCTATGCGAGGTTGCCTCGCTGGGATGGTTGGAACGAGGTCCGCTTGCTGTTCATCCCTCCTAGCATTCAAAAGTCAACATGGGTTGCCTAACAATGGAAAGACTTATCGCATGAATCCTTTGGACAAAATGCCAGGATGCCCCTGTTGTCTTGTGCTGATTCACTTTTCTATCATCCATATCATCTGCCCTTGTCTTTGTAGCATTGCCATGGCAACCAAGGAGAATATGACATCCCAAAGGAGCATTCTGAAATCCATACAGAGCCGAGTCAACACGCTGGCCAGTATCCTTTTTTTTTTTTTTCCCCCATCTCCACCAAGCTTTAAAGACGGAGCCATCTGTTTCCACCACTGTTAGCTGATCTGTGTGTATTTGGATAATGCTAGTTCTGTTGTGGATGTGTGGCAGACCCTCCTTGCTTTCCTTAAGTGGTTGTTTGTTTCTATATGTGCTTTGTTTGTGATGGGCAGTCTGATGGGCAGGAAAGACTGTAGAACACAGAAGCAAGAACATTTTTTCTCTCATTGGTCTCAATGGACATGTATTTCATAGCTCTCTCCTTGGACCTGAAAAAGCAGCTTTATTTTCATTTTATTTCCACGCTTTGCCGTGTAAGCAATGTGAATATAATTGCTTTGGTGTTGTCCTTAATCTTTTGCTCTCCTAAGACCGGTTCCCAGCTATCAACAGTCTCATCCAACGAATCAACCTCCGGAAGCGACGGGACTCCCTCATCCTCGGCACTGTGATTGGCGTCTGCACCATTCTCCTCCTGTTCTACGCTTTTCACTGAATATTTCAAAGGAGCCAATAGATTGGCTCTTTGTTGCATAGGACTCCCTGAAAAACGGCTCGGTGATTGAGGACCCTGGAGACTCCTTAGCTCGAGGATGTAAGATCTGTCCAACATGATCTACTGAACTCATATCTTGTTGTGGGACAGATGGACAGCTTACTGGTGGGTGGAATATTTTCCTGCTACAAGACAAAGGAATAAAAAAGTACTAAAAACTTGTATCATAATAATTCCCTTCAAGAAACCATGTGCTGAGAAATTGGTGAACCGTTGAAATATGATCATGTTTTTTTCACATTTTATTTAGATGGTTCTTTTGAATTGATGTGCAAATTGGACATGGGTGTTCATGTGAGTTAATAAATTATTCATATCCATTTGATGTGCAAATCAAGACGGCCTCAAACTTGAAGGTGTTGTTTTTTTCCAAGTACATATATGATATGAAACATGAAACACTGCAAGCTTGGACAATTTGGAATTTTAGTTACATTCTCAAGGAAACCTCGAAAATCGTGTCACATACATGTCAGTCACAAGACGGTGACTGATAGTTCTTTGTTTTTATGTTCTTATTCAGGAATGAAGTAATCTGAATGATTGCAATTTAGCTCAAACTGCATCCACAATAAAGAACACAGTAAATAGTGCTCAATGTTTTTAAATGCTCATTAATGTTGAGCTTGTATATTGGATCTCATTGTGCAAATGTTCTTTATGAAGTGGCCGATGAGTGTATATACGTGTGTGCGTGTATTTGCATTTTGCAAGTTGTACATAGGTGTGAATATGAGTGTCACTTTTTGACTATGGATAACAGTTTAAGCAAAGCTATACTTTTTATTTTACATTTTTGATCACTATTTTTATCTTATTTACTGACGCTTTCCAATCAGCCACTGGAAATTTTGCATTACAATAGTCAGCTCAACATTTCCTTTGAATGAGAACGGAAACGTCTGTTTAAAGTATTTAGCATGTAAACTTAAGACCACAACAACGCCAAGACACAAAATCGTTAGCCATGCATGGTAACATTTATTCCAAACATGCAAAATGTACACCACAAAGACGAAACCGGAGACATTCATTACATTGGGATAGTAATACGTATAAAAGTAAACCAACTGCTGAACGAATTCAGTGTAATGTCGATAAATGCTTTTGGTTCCGATGTTAATTGTTTTAAGCTTCGTACTAAACAAAGGCAATCATTGGATTGGCTGCTTATGATTGTTTTGAAGAAAATAAGCTGTAAGTAGTCATGTAGCCAGAAAGTGAAGATGTTGAACATTGTCTGTCTGGAATGAGTTGCATAGTTTTATAAACATGATTTGTAAGCATCTGACATTATTATTCCTGCAGAAAATGTGAATGAACAATCTTTGGGGACCAAAGTTTGAGCCTATGCTTGTATTTGCTATGTCAGTGTGGCAGCCTTGTGTGTGTGTGTTCACAGTGTACTACACATTATCTGTTAAATTGGGATTTTAAACTTTAAATAAACCACAAAACTGTCTCTTACAAAAAAATGTATACAACATGCATAAATATTGCATATATTTCCCCTTATAAATACATTTCATACCAATACAAGGATCAGGTAAAACATTTGATGAAACAATTATAACAACAATCGTGATGTAGCGGTGATGACGGAAGACAAGTAGAAAGATCGTAAACAGATTAAGGGCACAAGGTGAACAACTGGAGCAAAAGATTCAAAATGGGCACAACCGTAGTGTGCTGGGGGATTCGGAGTGTGGTGCATTGGTGTGTTTGCTAGTACAAAGCAGCATAATGTAATATTTCATTAACATTTTGCAAAGATTAAGGTGGACGGGTTTGGGTTACAATTCAGTCAGCTGCACTCACCTTGTTCATATTACTATTCATTCTTTTGGACTGGAAAACTGGGAAAACAGTCAATAATACACAGGCAGAATTTCCACTTCCCTGTTGAGGCATGCAAATATTCTCACTGTTGAAAAAAAATGGTGAAAGAAAAATAAAACGTTCCAAATGTGTCCTCTTCCGCGTTCTTTCACTCTCCCAGCTTGACATTACAAAAATGGACATCTTCAAAAGTATCCACATTTCAGTTCTATCGGCCTTCGACGCAGCAGCAAATATATGAGGATTATATGGGAGCTGTCCAAATGTGGAAGTCCAAACTGAAAAAGTGTTCAAGCATCCCGTCACTGCTGTAGAAAAAGTCGTCCGTGCTCAGTCATCCTCTTCATTCGTTTATTCCAAAATCCTTTGCAAATCCGTACATATCAAAATCTTTCAACGTTGCATCAGGATTTGATCATTCTTTCACACATTTTTTTTGGTCAAGCAAATGTTAGTGGAGTGTAATGCATGCATTTGGGATTCCTGTCTGCGGCAATACCAACCTCAGGAGCGTTTGCTTTCTGAAATTCAGGATGGCATAATTACAATAGGGTAGAAGTAGAGAGGTACAAGAGAGGATCGTATTTTGTAGATATAGATTTTTTTTTTATTGGAATGGGCTTTTTTGTTGCATCCGTGGTATGGCCTTCACGGCTGTTTTATTTTTCCCTTCAGGTCGTCCGTGTCAGTTGATTGCTGCCAAAGACATAAGGAAGGGTGGGAGGGGAGAGCTTTAAGTTGGTTATTGTACGTAACTGCACATTCAGCCCATTGCACTGTGCTGAATCAAACACCGATGTACACACACACACACACACACACAAGCAAGCATTGAAATGTGCTGAGTTTGAAATAAGAAACATGCTCATGCTGGTCATATAGCTCACCGTGTTGTCATAGCACTTGTAGTGTAGCACTTGCTGTGTGCGCACACATTTGTGTCTGGTTTGTTGTGACCATACACATACGTCAATTGTATTATGGAATTAAATGTAAAGAGACTTTCATGAATATGACACAGTGGAACCTCTCAAGTTGGATAACCCTGAAGTGGTACATTTCAACATTGGATAGAATCGAACAAATAGCTTGCATCATGTGATGCCTGGCTTTTGCAAATCATGTGAGCTGTTTGTTTTTCTTTGTTAGCTTTTGTGTGGGTTAATCAGGCGGTAACGAAAATGGCTTATTAAGAACCTTAAAAGTGTTTTCAAGCACTGCTTTTATGCATAGTAAAAGCGTTATGATGATGACAGATTGAAATGGAAATTTGAGTTATTTTGTTTTTATTTTGTTTTCATAATAGTGGTTTTGTAGTACCTGAAAGCGAGACAAACACAACGATGGCGACCACACCCAGCACGATGGAGACGATGCTGAGTAGACGAGCAAGTCGACCCAGCCGTCTGGCCCCGTCCACGTCCCCCGCCTGGAGACTGTTTCTAGACTGGTGACACACAAAAATACATTTAACACAACAAGCAATCCAACCCTGCCCAAAAAAATGTGCAAGAATCATACAAATCATTCTGCAACTGTATGAGAACGACTGGAAGGAACTGTCCTTGGTGCTTAATATTTAAAGATAAAGGCTGGTGTATGCACACCACAAAAAAACTTTTAGGAATGATCAAGAGCGGTCAAATATGACATATTTTTAAAGACACATCCTGCACTCGCTCACCCCTAGCACTGCAATGTGAATGGGGCATAGTCAGTCCCAAGGGAGTATGTATTGATCCAGAGTCAGCGCACACACACACCTGCTTTTGCTGCACACATTCTTGTGGCTGCAGCAGAGGAAGGCAGCTAAGTGAGTAAATGCTCTTCTCTCTTGTCATTAATAATGAACAAGCAGCAGCCTGGCTTGAGGGGAGGGACACAGCAAAGAGCTGGTGTGCGTCTGATGCAGTCGTTTTGGATTTTCAATTCAAAGATGATGTTTTAAATGCACATTTTGTGTCATGATCTTTGTGTCTTGTAGCCTTTTAGTCTCCAAAAACATCTGCGCAGAAATTTGATTAACCATACTTCATCTTAGATTAAGAACAATTTCCACACACAATGTTGTGTATAGTTTTGGAGGAGAACCCAAAGTTGGTTATCTCCTGGCACTTTGCTCTGACTGGGTGTTGAGCAGCCTTGAGAGGCCGCTGGGAGAGCTTTTAGACTCAACTGTTGTTACATTAAAATCTACATTAAAATTGCAAAGCACTCAATGCAACCGGGTGATCAAATCCGCTCGGCACTCCATGGCACCGCTCTCATTCCTGGGGCAATAAAATGCATTGGAGCTCATAAATTATATTTGAACAGACTTTTTTGTGGTGCCTGGGAGGGACTGAGTCAGCTCCATTCACACCATTTGCTCCCATTCTCCATCTCACCTCGTTCTATCCATGCACTCCATGCATACGATCAGATTTTTTTCTGTGAAAAACTCAACAAACCCCTCTGAGCAATTATCACAGCCTCACATCAAGTCAGTGAAAGGCACTTAAAAAGTGTCAGAACTGTAAATAATAACCATCCTTCATTAGGCCGAAGCCAAACAAATTAAATGACAGGTTTGTTTAGATGATCAAGTTTCACGCTGTTCTGGTGCAAGATATCCACTTAGTAGAAACTTTTGAGACATCAAAACAAATTGATAATGGTAATAAAGCGCAATTAGTTGCCATTCTAAAAGTTCATTTAATATTAAGAACATCTCAGCAGTAGTTGAAGTCATCACAAAGTGAGCAACCGAGTGGAAAAACACTTTCTAGCATGCGATGAGCATGAATGCACACATCTTGGTCCATCCATCACCAGCAAATCTGCCGAGCTTGCACTCGCGCTGCTGCAGTTCGGCCCTTGCCATTATTGGGATTGTCCGGTGTTGGCCGTAAAAATCCATTAGGCCTGCATCGCTAATCCTGTAATTGGCTGCACATCGTCCGTGCTAGCCGGCCACAAGCCTTCGCCAACGCAGCATCTGTCCGAGATCTACCCAATAGCAGTTTGCCGGTTGTCCACCTGATAAAAACCATACCATTTGTTGTGTCACGTTTTTTTGGGATGTGTGTAATAAAATCTTCAAACATTAAAAATCCTGGCAATCCATCTTTATACGCTACACTTGTATTAAAATACAACCACCAGGGGACAGTATAACATTGTTTTTTCACAGAAGATAAAGACTATATGCCTGTAAGACCTTTTCTGTCTACATGTCTTGCTCAACTGTTTGTGTTCAATTTTTTTTTTTTTGCTTTAAAAGTTAGACAACCACAACTATCAATGCTAATGTTTAAGAGTTTGTGCTCCCAAGTCCAGCTCCCAAATGGATGGATGGATGGATGGATGGATGGATGGATGGATGGATGGATGGATGGATGGATGGATGGATGGAGTTGGCAGATGTCCTAAATAAAAACTGGCGGCAGGAGGGATCTCATTGATTGACAACCTTGCCTGAGAAGTGCACTGTGCTTCAGTGCAGAATGGAGTGTTCGCATTAGTCAAACAATCTGTAGGTGTCAAGTGTGCTATGAATTTCCTTGGGTGTGCCATCATAAAAATATTTTTCATAGTAGGCTAATAGACTATTGAGGTTTTTTTTTCTTTTATCAACCAAAACCATATAATATATTGACTTTCCTTAGTAAGCGAGTTATCAGGGTCATGCCAAAACAAATCTAACTACAGTAAATACTATAACATGCTGATGACATCTCCCTTTTAATGTTTCCAGGATATTTGAGACCCTTTTCATGCAAATTACATCATTTCGATTACTCACGAGCAGCGTTGTAAACCCGTTTTCTCTCCCTGGTTCACTTGATCTTACATTATCTGATTCAATTCCCGTGATGGGAAGTGCACCGGATCCATTCGGTGTTCCCCTCACACTCATCGTCCTTGCGAAAAAGGCAGCTTTGGCCCCGGCATGTTTATTGCTGCCACACCGTACGCTGCAAACTGCCGCAATCTGCTCTCTGCAGCAGAGTAACTAAATTGACTTCTCTCAGCGTCTATCGAATTAGTGTCCAGATCTTGTTTCCGTCTCCTTTACTTTGCGTCTCTCTGTCAATACCTCCCACACTTCCTCTCCCACATACGCATGCATACGTATATTCCAAGTCATTAGCAAGTGTTCAACGAGTGAATGTCAGTGAGATCATGATGAGGTTACTTGATGATACCTATTTATTTGCTTCTGTGTTAACTCATCGTCAACGTCGAGTTTTGTATTTTCAGAAAGCAGTGTTGTTGCAACAAATAAACACCACACCTTAAACTGTTTCCTTTATGCCTTTTGGAGGTAGATTAAAAAATGTTTGATGCCTCTTGGAGATTTTTATTACCTTTGCTATGACATCTCATACCACAACACCATGACACACATCCTCTCTACAGCAGACATGACATCTGTAGAATGAAGATTCGTGAAGACTAGATTAAAGTGCTGCTGTCTGCAGTACGGAGACAAAACGCTGCTAAGCATTCAAAACTGCCTAATCATGTTTTTGTAAATGCATGGCGGTCCACTGACAAGAGAGTTGTGGAGAAGAACAATAGAAAGGAGTTGGACAGAAGGTTTTGACGTTGTGAGGTGATCATGACTAAGTATAGTGACCTCGTAATATTTAATAGATTACATCCATTCCATCATTTTTATTCATTCTTATCCTCATTAGGGTTGCGAGAGAGTTGTAGCTTGTATATACGTATACTGAGTTTGTGTGCATGATTGAATGTTTTGCTTCTTTCCTTCCTTTTTCCAATTCCTTTTTTAATTGTCTACACTATTTGTAGTATGTGTCCTCTCTGCATCCATTGCAGCCTGGTCATCCTGGAAAAGGGATCCTCCCATCTGTGGTCTCTTCTCAAGGTTTCTCATTTCCCCTAGTTGGAGTTTTGAGTTTTTCCTTGCCCTCCTGGGAGTTTAAGATCAGGGGATGTCTGAGAATATTTGTCATTTTTCACACGTCCTGAGTGTTGGTAGTCTAAATGTTGGATAGAGGCTGTGATGTACCGAAGTCAAATTCCTTGTTTGGCACGCCCAAACATGGCGAATAAAAATTCTTGAATCTTGAATGATGGTACAGAGCTCTCAGTCATACTCAAAACATTAGAATACAGTAGTAACATTTCGAGTATGACTGCATGTGGCCTACACGATGAGTTCACTTTTTGCCCTGAGTCAACTGGGATAGGCTCCAACTGTGGTCCAGAATATGGAGCAACGGACATGCATAAATGTAAATGACAATACTTGTATTTTGCATTCCATTTAAACAGCACTATTCTCAGCATTAAAGTCGATTTTTTTTTTTACAAAAAAAGATCAATAAAATGAAATTCCTAGCTCAAATAAAAATTAATAAAAAATTGTTCCGGTATAGTAATCTGAAATTCGTTTCATGTCGCTCCACTGGTTGCTTTAGTGACATTTTTTTTTGTTCACTCACCATGATGGAGTAGACGAGGGCCACGATGCTGACGGGCCACACAGGGAAGAAACAGGAGATGATGACGAGGATCAGGTAGTCTCGGGGCTTGGGGCTCTCCTGCACCGCGGCGTTTCCGGTGGACGAGCGGCTCAGGCTGACTTTGGACGGGGAGAGGGGCGTGGCGACGTCTAGCTGCCCCGCGGAGCCTGATCTCACGTTCAGCTCGTGGCCGTTGAGATCCGCCTCCAGCCCCTTGGTCTGGTTGTGGTCCATGTTGACGGAGAAAGACGAAGACATCTTGAGCCCATGGCCCGCGGGCTCACTGGTGACGGCCAGCAGCTTCTCAGTCTCCTGGAAGTCAGCCAGCTGAGCGCCACCTTCTCCTCTTCCTCCACCACCCTCTCCAAGGTTGGACTTGAGGAAGTCGTTGTCCGTATTGATGGCCATGCTCGCCTCGATCACGTATTGACAAAAATTGCTTCTTGTTTGTCTTTTCCCGAGTTTAATCTTGATTATAGGCCATTATCAGGGGGAAGTTTTTAAATGATTTCTGACTGTGAGTGAAATCCTCACAGATTAAATAAAAAGTCTTGTAGTTCTCTTACAAAGTTGCTTTGAAATCGTCCATTTGTCACTTTGCTTCATTCACATCCACTTGATATACTTCCAAGATGACAAAAATGTTCTGGATCCAATGAGGAGCAAACAAAATGGAGCTCCATCCAATCCTGCTCTAATTTCTTCTCTCACTTCTTCCCTTTTTTTTTTTTTTTTAAATAAGAGAAGACTAAGGTGCACCTTCTATCTTCCACCTAATGCCGCTCTGACCTTCTAGTCCTTCCACCCTACTCAGGCTGAGGCTTGCAAGAGACTGGACAAAACAGTTGTCAAGTTACACAAGCGCACAGTTTCCGTTTCCGGAAATTAAAATTGTACACATCTTATCCGTTAAAAAAATCCACTTTTACCATATAAAATGCTATATTAAACTGTATATTCGTTTTTTTCTTTTAACTATTTCATTTTATAGATCCCATTATTATTATTATTTCTATTATTATTATCATATCTTCTTCTTCTTCTTCTTCTTCTTCTTCTTCTTATTATTATTATTATTATTATTATTGTTATTATTATTAATAATAATAATAGTAATTATAGGCTGTTTAATGGCCGAGAGAAAGGCTATCAATAAAAGGAAATAGTTATTTTAAAAATAAATATAAACAAAATTGTATGGTAAAAGTGGGTTTTTAACGGACATAAATATATGCAATTTCGATATTTGTATGGTTTAAGTTTAATTTTTACATCCTAAATTTGACGTCCTAAATTTCAGTGATACTGTTTGTAGCAGTCAAGTATGTGCTTTATTTTGAAGGTACTACATTCTTACTTCCACAATTGACTCTATATCTCTGTCTAACTTGATGCTGCTGATGTTGATTGAGCAAAGCAGTCTCTCAGGGAGTTCACTCCCCCCCTTCCCGACACACGCACACACCCTCCTCCCCTCCCTTTCTCAACATCAGCACCAGTGTTTTATGGAAGGCTTTGTGCTGCTATGCAGAATTTACTTTCCCTTCATGTTCCAATGGCACAGTGTTTTCATGTCATAAATCATCATCACACACAAAGTTTGCTTTAGAGTTCTGGATAAAGCTTTGCGTAGAATGAATAATTCTCATGCATCAGAGGACAATGGCAATTATGAGCTGGCTGGGAATTTCATGTTAAATGATCATCCACTGTGCATTTCCCCCAGTAATCCACGCCCATTGGATTTCATCATTATTAGACCTCTGCATAGTGCAGTGCTTCTCAATTATTTTCTGTTACGCCCCCCCCTAGCAAGAAGAAAACTATTCGCGCCCCCCCTCCCCACCGTGACTATCCTAACCTGTCTTGTAAGTCGTAAAATGTTGCACTGTCGCAAACGTGACAGAAGTAACAATGAGAGCGCCACTGCCCCCTGCTGTAGTAAACGCGCAATTACACTTTATTCTAGTACTGCCAAAAAAAAAGCCTGTTCCCCAGGGTCACACGCGCCCCCCCAGGAATAGCACCGCGCCCCCCAAGGGGGGCGCGCCCCACTATTTGAGAAGCACTGGCATAGTGTGAGCCTCACTCCCCTGAGTGATGCTACCCCATAGCTCAGTGGGGAGTCCTTAAATGTCACCAAAACCTTAACAAAGATAACATTGATAACTTTTGATGAGCTGTGCAAAAAGGTGGATTCTAAATGATCATTGTTTATTGCAGTGGTGTCGAGCTGCACTGTTATACATTAGAAACAGTGGAATGCCCACTGCCAAAATCAACAATAGCAACGCGTGATTGTTTAACTATATCGACAAGGTTCTTGTAGACGATTAGACAGAGACAAACAGTAGCTCCAGTCCACGTGATTTCATTTTAAGAGCCTCTGGGCTGCTCATAAAGTTGTGCTGCAGGCCGGATTCATTTCTCCTGCAGCATCCCCTGCTGCACCTGCAATGAAACACGACCAGATTGTACATGTGGATTGAGTGACATCTAGTGGTAAAAAACAGAATCGATTGTCTTTTATTGTCTTTAAACACACACGCACAATGCAGAAATGCCACTGGAAATATTAAGAAAAAAATGTTAAAATAATACTTAAAATAAGCAAAACTATCTGCCAACAGAACAAGAAAGTTTTATTTGACAAGAATTTGACAAAATAACAAAATAATACTCGTCTCATATCTACGGCAGTCTTGAAATTAGTATTTCTAAACCTAAAACAAGTAATATAATATAATTAAAATCTTAAAATAAGCAAATTCGACATATGAAACCACACTTCAGGTTCTTTTGTTGTTGGACAGTCATCTTAAAATGTTGAAAGTGTTCGTTTAAGTCTCAGTACTTGAAACAAGCTTTTAATACTCATTGACAAGACTATAAGCTCAAACAGGATAATCAAGTAATAAGTATCTTTAAACAAGCAGAATGATCGTGCAGGACAATTTTATTTCAAGTAAAAATAACAACGCAGCGACATAAGCAAATTTAGGTTCAATTTAAGAAATTACAATTTACTTAAGATTTCACTTTTTACCGTGTAACAGGATTTACAGTAAGGCTGCCTGTTCATGCAAAGGTACACAAATAGTGACATTAATTTCCAACCAAATTAAATATTACTGTAACAATTCGACAAATGAGTTGAATTTGAAAAAAGTATGCAAACCTCGTTGCACATTGAAGTCAATTCAAAACATGCCTTTGTACTTGTTCCTATCCTCCTTGTTCTTCTCCTCCATGCGCATGGTCAACACTGCCAGTTCCTTTTTCACTGCCTTTTTCATGCGCGGGTCTAGATCCAAAACTTTGCTGAAGTCCTGCCTGGCCTCGGCCTCGTTCCACACCTCCAGATGGGCCTTCCCACGCAGGTAGAAGGCCTTCATGACGCCTGGGGGACCAACATAAAGTGGTTGCTTATAAAGAGCAACATTTATTATTCCAAACACATCCCTTGAGTTATTTACAACACTGCTCCGTGCATTTATTGAAATCCTGCTGCTTTATGAGGGGCCATTACTTGTGCATTTATAATGTGATACTGAAATCATCTTTAATAGCCAATTTCAAAATGATGTTACTCCAAATTCGAAGGGGAATGTTGCCTAAAGAATATTGATGATGATTGGATTGACTTCAGATATTGCTGTTTGATCACATTTTAAAAACTAGTTCCTTGCAGTGGCATTTTTTAATTGTGTTGGTGGAGCACCAGTGACTCACAGGAAGTGGCTAACATACCAGGAAAACTACAGTGGGTTTTAAATTACAAATAAGACAAATGTAAATGCAAATAAATTACATATCTTATTCCAAAAGACATTATAAACTGCATACAACGCAAATAACGGGCAAGTCATCATAAAACTTTAGAACCAATTTTAAAAGATATTGCAAAACAATTGCTCAAACTATGGTCAAGTCACACTACCAGCCACATGTTGCTAAGCAGAATTCAAATAATGAAGAAAAAATAGCATAGACTACGTTGCAACAACCCAAATGCTGACAATCAGGAAATATATTCTTTATCCCTATACAGATTGTAAATGAATGCAAGCAGCGCCATCTAGTGGGTAACTTTGTTTGTTGTGGAAGGATTTTATTTTTTGGGGAAAAAAGTACGGTATGTAAGAGGAGTTTTCAAAATTTTGAGACTCTGATGTCATATACCAAAAAACGGGTGGACTGTTTTGTTGTTTTGTACAGAAGTTATCTAATACTAATAACAAATTTGGTTACAAAATCTGAAAAAAAACAAAGTTCAACCAGCGCTTGTGTTCAATGCTGAGAGGTTTCAAAATATTTGTCAAGTCCAGCTAATCTCAAATAGCCTGGAGAAGTTCAAAATTCATTCCAAAACAAGAGCGTGTCTGAAGAAGATCCAGATCTTGTGCAATGAAAACAAACGCTTTTATTAAGTCAGACTTTTACAGAAGCATGAAAAATTCACTTAGGGCTCTCATAAAAAGGTACATTACACACTCTGTGAAATCCTTTCCTGCTTGTAAAGAGCTGAATAAACGCTAATATAACCACAGTGGTCTCTCATATATCACATGTATGGAATGTGACTAATGGAGCTTAATGTTCCATTCTCTCTGGCGAGATTTGTATGTAAGTGAGCGTGTGTGGTTTGCATCCAACCTGGGTGTTGGTTAATGATGTCGCTGGTGTGTTCGATAACCTCATAGTATTCCTCCATGCGGAGGAGACACTGGCAGTAGTTGAGTGTTAATGTGTGGGCCATCTTCTCCAGCTTCAGCCATGGCGCTTCCCACGCTTTTTCCTGTGACAAACACATCACATGCTAATCCTCTTCTCAAAGTGTGATTGTGTGTGAGAGCTTTTCAGTCATGTTTGTGAGAAAAAGCAAATTTCTGAAGTGTGTTCTATTTGCGTTTGTCTTTGCGCTTTGCTCACCTTGGTCTGCACGTTCTTGATGCAGATGATGGCTTCCTTGTATTTGAGCGTGGCGTCCTGGTAGCGGCCCTGCTTGAACAGCTTGTTGCCCTGACCGTGCAGCACGGGCACCACCTTCAGCCTCTCCTCATCATTCAGAGCCCAGGACTCCCTGTTGTACTCGCTGGGCTGGAGAACCTGCACACACTCACATCTCTCACTAGGCTGCGCATGCTTCCACTCAGGTTCTCCTTCTGCTCCGACCTTTAGCAGTTCCAGGATGAAGAAGAGCGGCTTGGGCTCCTTCATCAGCTCATCCAGGTCGTCGTAGCCCAGGGTGTGGTAGGCAAACATGTTGGCTATGCCACATGTATGAATGTGACAGTCCACTGGGTCTTTGCCTTCTGCAATGCGTCTCATGCTTTTGGACACAAGCGGGTACACGCCGGTGTGCTTCAGAGGAGAATGCATCCATTTGAAACAGTTAATTGTGGGTAAACATGGCAACTGAATGGATTTTTATCAATCGCATTTGGTACTGTGTGTGTGTGTGTGTGTGGAGAGAAGGGACTAAACACTCTGAGCCCCTTCACATCTAATCAGAGCAGAGGAATGGCAGTATTGCTGAGTCAGCAGGAATCCGAGCCGATTAGGCAAAAGTGAGACTGCTGCAGATTAATGACAGTTTTCCTCTCCACCCATATGTCTCGCTCTCTCTCAAACACACACACACACATGCATCCACCCACATGCACATACTTACATGTGCACACATGATCACATTTCGCCCCCACCCAAAATTGTCTTTACACAACATGGCAAATATTTTTGTAGTTTGCGCAAGACACTTACAGGCAAATGTCAATGTGAAACTATTTAGATAAACGTATGACAAAATAAATGAATACCCGATAATTAAACATAACGTCATACATTTTTCTACCAATAGAATACATTTATTATCATGTACATATACAATCACCATAACACTACTAGCTACTTTATTGCGATGAGAAAATTGATTGTTTTTTTCATTTCTTCTCTTTTTTTTTAATTTGTAAAAATGAAGCTTCAAGTTTGCTTCATGAACCGGTTGTATTTTCTGACTTGTCTACATGGAGATGGCACTGTTGATTTAAAGAAAGGGGTTTAAGAAATGGCAAGTCTAATCAGCCCAATGTTGAACCCATCGAGAGGAGTCAAAAAATACAACACTGGTTCACTATGTAATATGAAGCTTCATTTTCCCATCACTTCACCGTAATAAATGAAGAAGACAGTACTTCAAACTATCTTTTCACAACTTCATCTGTGACCTAGCTCCGTATTTAAGAATTGCAAGTGTCTTTAAAAAATTATATGTGAAGGAGAGAAACTCAACATGTGTATTGTTGTTCTACTCACAATAGTGTCACACCAGAACTCGGCCACCTCTCCGATTCTCATGGAGGCCAGCAGCGATTCCCAGATGTCCAGTTTGAACATGTTGCCAATTACTATCTCCATGGGCGTGCCCACAGCTTTGCTGTCATCTATCACCGTGCGCTCATCATCACACAATGTAGTACGGAAGTCAAAGGTCACCTGGACCAAAACAAGCACCGAGCCATGACTTTCATGTAATGTGAGCTCATAGCAAGGTAACTATGTTTACAATGGGGAAGAAGTGGAAACATCATTTGTGTATAGTCCCCAATGGTATTGCTACTCCAACATGTTACGATAAAGACTCATAGTATCACATATGAACATATTTATTCAACAAGCCAGCAAATGGTTGTATAACAACCAAGGAGCACACAGCCAAGTTATTTGTGTTGTGCAAGAACATTCATAGAAGCCTCGCTCATACTTTGAAGGCGCTCCACTCCCGTATACAGTACACATGTATTTTATGATGAACCTACAACAACCCTTGTAGTGACTCAGGACGAAAAAAGAACCCAGCGCCTCTTGTAAGATTGTTTTTCTGTTTTAAAAGAGTTTCTTTAAGTCAAAAAATAATTTCTAAACAGCTACTGTATGTAAATAAAATATACAACTATTTCTAATTAAAATAGTATTATTTGAACAAATCATCCGCACATTTAGTGCAGCATGTGTTATACCTTTGAATGTGTATTTTTATTTTTAGAAAATCTAAAATTCATAAAAAAGAGTCCATCCATTTTGCGAATTGCTTATCTTTACACTAGGATGTGCTGGAGCCTCTCCCAGCTGTCATGGGCAGCAATCAATATAAAATATTATGCCCAATTAAAGTATTTTTCTGTTACTGTATCACCCTCTACTGGCTGTTTGGCTCCACTGTGAAATACAGCAACATCACTTGTACAATTGTCTTAAATCAGATTTCCAGAAGTTATAGCATCAATCGTTTTTAGCAATCTCTCCAAAAATATTAACCAGAAGAGACATTAAAAAAATGTAATAATCATAACAAACAATCAACATTTAAAGTGTACATAATACATGAGACTGCACTTAATCCTAAACTGTACAATAAATACAGAGAATAAAGTAAAACAAAATAGAAAAATACATTTACCTTTGCCCCAGTGCTGAATTTGGGGATTTCTCCAGTCCCTCCATGCAAGATCTTCTTCTTGATGCCCTCTAACCCAAGCAGAAACGTGTCCTGCATATCTGACGTATTTCTTTGCCTTATCAGTTGATATATTTGTCACCTTATGTTGTGTGTAATGAGTGAGTCCATAAGTACATCTCCGTAGGAGGATTAGTTCGGGCAGGGATAATAGGATTGTCCAACCGTCATCAACACTGACTGTCAGCTTGGGGAAACATCGAGAAAGACGTGGCTAATATGATGATGTTCATACCGAGCATTATTTAAAAGCAAATTTAATTCATCTTGATGGTGTTAGACTGCAAGGAGAATTTCCTCCAATTTGGGCCTCAAGTCGAATTAATGCAGCACCCTGCCAGAGATCATTTGTTATTGGCTCCAACTCACGTGTGACCCTGAACACTGTAAGCAGTGTAGAAAATGGATAGATCATTTAATATAGTTGTCGAAATGTTCTTGAGGAAATAAAGGGGCAGTTAAGTCAAAAATGTTTGTATTGCGAATATCAGAATGTGCCACAGCAGGTGGCAGTAGAATGTCAAAATGTCTGCACTTTTTGATGGTTTCAAATGATTCAATTCCACCGATGCAATATTAATTGGATAAATACATTTAAACTAGTGGGAAATGTAGACTTCAATATTGGAAACAACATTTTTGACTTGAATTCCACTTAAATGTTTGCCTGTTACTCTGCAGTTTAGTAACTAAGTACTAAACTTATGGCATAATGTTTTCCAAATGTGGTCATTTTCATTACCACCACCTAGAGGGTTGGAGTTCAGCAGTAAAAATCATGTTTAGAATTGCTTGGTGGACGTCTATACTTACATATATTTCTTAAGTGAAGGCATACTTTTCAAAACAGAATTAGTGTAATAATATGAACAGTCATGTCTGTACATGTGTGTTTCATGAAAGAGCAGTAAAAGAAAAAAATAAATAAATGTCGGAGTGCACATTGCTTTCATTCCAGAGGAAATTTCAATGATTTATATGGTGATGTGAACAATTCTAAAAGCAGACAATTACCCAATGCACTCAGTGACCTTTCTTTCTGCGCATCTGCCACCTATCTGTGCCTGGGTGTGCGTGCATGTGCGTATAATGTTCCTTCGCAACGTCTGCAAGTAGTTTAGAGCACGGCTAATGCTTGATTTCGAACCAGTGCGTGAATACCATGGCTCATGCTTGCATAACTGTACCGCTGTGGGTTTCCTTTTGTGAAGCAACACTGCAGGTAAAGTTTAGGTCCTTCACTTGGGACTATCACGCAACGTTGCTGGTCTTATCTGTGTTCAAATAGGGCCTTTATACCATGGATTGTACTGCAACCTCCAATCAGGTTGGCCTCTTGTTTTTTTTTCCCCCTCGGCTGACGTGTTACAGCATTAAGTAACACTTTGGTACAGTATGCACTTGGCTGTCATCCAGATGAAGAGGTTTCAGACCGTCTTATGGACACTGTTGTGAGTGCAGCAGTATTGGGAATATAACCTGGATGTCTGTACATAGTGACAACCATGATGGAATTTATTTAATAGTTTATCTTAACTCACTTTTATTTATATTGCACATACACAGCAGCCGTAGCTGCAAAAAACAACATTACAGTACACCAGATTCAACATCAACAAACTTCCAGTCAGACCATTCTTTCCTTATATGTTTATAAAATACATAAATAGGTTTTTGTCAATGTACTATAAATAAACAACTGGGAAAATATGGTAAATAGAAGTTAAGCATCCGCGACCCTGAACAGTATAAGCTGTGTTTAATTTTTTTAAAACAGTTTGCTTATACCATAAATGCTTTTAGATGTACTTTTAATTTAGCACATTGAGTTACCTTGTTTAGGAAATGAATTATAAAAAGCCGCCCTGCCATGTCTGACTATAGTCAGAGCAATTAGCTTGATGATATAATTCCTGCTGAGTCATGTAGCTTTTTTTTCCCCTCCTTCTCCTGTTGCCTTGATTGAAAACTGCAGATCATATCTGTGACAAAACACTAACAATTCCAAGGAAGGCATGACACAACACAAAGCTGATTTGAAATTAATTTTGTCATTTGATATGAGAGTTTCTTCTCAAGTGGGCAGGTTTTATTGAGGCTTGGGGTCTACTTGGTATTAAAAATATTTGCAACAATTAAGGGTCCATTTTGTCTCAGGAACATTGTCATGAACACAAAACAAAAGTAATTGCATTATGTGGATGGATTATTCAAAATTTCATTGGGGGATTGATGTATAAATGGATTTAGGGCTGAAGCCAAGTTTTCAAGATGGCTCTGCTTCACATAGCGACATGCTATCTGAGCCCTTACAACATGCTAATCTTCTCTGTATTGAGGTTACACAAGAACAAGAACAATGGAATCATACTTCAAATGAAAAGATTCATTGTTCTTAATGGAGTTTACACGAGTGCTGGAAACCGTGAAAAAGTAACATGGACATATGGAGTGCTGTTTCTCTTGGATGACAGGTTTGGAGTTGCTATGGTTACCGCCTACTCCGTCATCCCCACTATTAAAACGATACAATCTTTTGATTCAAAAGCGAGATCGATATCATCATATTGCTTCCGTGTAACTGAAACATAGCTGTAATAACTTTTCGCAGGAAGCAGCATGTGCGATCCCAAATATGCACATTGAACAGTTATCCAGCCAACCTGTTGGAGAAGAAACAATGCTATGACTCAGGCTTTGTGTCAGTCTGACTCATTGATGCTCGCGTCACACTGCCTGCACCTCTCTTCCTGGCCCTGCCTTTGCATGGCTCACTCACTGGATACATGCATTTGAATAGGTTCACAGTGGCGCAAGTCATCAAATAAGACGGCTTGCTGAACACACGCACCTTTTGAGAACAGGTTTAACCACAAGCATTCATCAGGAGAGACTATGGTCACATTGGACCCTGTTGGAAACCTGCTGCTGATGCATCAGTTATACTTATAGCAAGTCATGCTCTATTTGTGGAAAATGCAGTCATGGATTTCCCGGAGAGGCGTAGCTAGCCGTGTAAAGGCCATTCATTCATATATATACTGTATCACACAGGGGAGGCACCTTCCATGACGCACAACATCCACTCACAACACGGTTGAATGTTGATGAATGTGTGAGCCTTTTGTGTTGCACATATGGATTAGCGATAGAGAGGGTGAGGAGTGTGGGGGTTGTTTCCTGACGCTTCTTTTTTCCCTTGTCACATTAGAGCCGAGCAAGCACATGCAGGACGCGTACAATTCCTAGTTTCATATGTTCTAATTTGACCGACACAACACTTCCAACAGGCAATTGCCACACAAGTAATTCTCCCTTGAGCTTCACTTCTTTCATTTCGATTTTAGAAAATGACATAACTGGCAGATCCCCAACCAGTTCACGGGCTCAAGATAACCTTCAAAGTGTTCCACTAGCACATATTTCAACAATGTGGATTCTTTGGAGAACAAGGTCACACGTGAAGTTATATTGCATAACAAATGGCAGCCGCCCAATTACATTATTCTACGTGGAGTCAACAACAGAGAGGGTATAAGGAAAGAGTTTTTGACCACATTTATTTTGTATGATGTAACTCACTTTTCCACCAAATGGTACAGTCCAGTCCAGCTCACAATGGAAACCTGATTTGGTTTGTTTCCACTGGTTGTGAGGGTGGGTCGGTTGGTTGTGCAGAGTATTTGTGTCAGCTCCACAAATAATGTCACATTATATGAATTAAACACAGAAAGGGAGCATGTGCAAAGCGGAGATTGTGAAGAAAAATACTACACTTTCCAAATAAACTGTTTCAGATAATGTCAACAAACTTCAGTTTTTCCTTTTGACCTGGATTAGCAAACTGTACTGTGACAAAATCATTTCTTCTCAACATTAAAACTAGCTGAGGTACACACTTTTTACACAACTAACGTTTCACGGCACAGCACATAATGAAAAAAAAATCACAAAAAGTACTAGCTGACTCTGAATAGTTATGATCTTGTGTCAGACAAGAAGCCACCATTCTCCACAATGGATTTTTTCATATTTATCAAGGACTTTTTTTAAAAATATATACACCACGCAGTACTTATTCGGGCCAACAGGAGGGCGGCTGTGCTGTGTGTGCGTGCATGCGTGAGCTGGTGTGTTGGCTGTTCTGACTTGCAAAATTCTCGGGAACAGCCTGCACAAGTGTCTTGTGAAGTCATGTCTTGGGGGGGGGACATGTGAGACGTTTCTGGAACAACACATAGCTCCGAGTCGCAAGGTGTGCATATTACTTGCTGCTCTTTAAACCTGCGTTCCCACTTGCAGCCTCTGAAAGCCAACCACAAAACTCATTCTGTATCTACTCGTATAGCGACTATTCTTTCAGTCGGTAGCCTTTGTCTACAGTTGCTTGTGATGCTCCACCGTAATGTTGGTCTTGGCTGTTGCAGTATTTCTTAGCTCCAGCGCCCCCTGACCGGGCCCCTGCCAGGCCGCTCTCCACCGGGGCTCGACCTTTAGCTGCATACCAGAACACATAGCAGCCAGGACAAAGGCTAAATGCATGCAACACATAAAGACGGTGATGTGGTTCATGCGTTTACACAACATTACTGCAGACGCTCCACAGCCCCAAAATTTGGAAATTATTTTAGGGTAAGATCAGGATAATCAAAGATTTTGAATGTGGTTGCAATCAATAGTTTCATATAAAAGGCACACCTATGGCAGGATGTAAATGTCTGCAGTGATTGACAGCATTGTTTTGATGAAGCACTCTAAAGAGAAGACAAGTAGCCTGTGTACCCGCTGTTAGCTCATTGACCTCATATAACGCACAGTTGATATAATCCTATTTCCCTTCATCATATTGGACATATATAGATTCCTGTCTGATTCCCAAGGACAGCAAAAGAAGCATATAAAAGTCTCAATACAGACCTTGATACATGGGGAACAATATGATTCATGAATGGTACGTTTTGAAGTGGAACAATTCAATTCAGTTTGATTCAGTGGAATTATCGTTCGGTTTAATACACAATGACTGTTGACGTCATATCATTAATGGGTAACATCAGGTAAAAGCTCTCCAAAGGCCAAACTATTCAAATTCATCAAATTCAAAGCAAAAAGAGATTGTCAGATTTAAGAAGTACAAATATTAGTACTATTTTCCATATCTGTGTGTGTAAACTGTGAAAAACAGGCATTAAAGTTGATTAAAGGCTGTCACTTTGACATTCGGTGAAGTTGACCTGTGTTGGATTATTGGATGTCATCAAATATGGCGGATGCTCACAAAGGACCAAAGACTACACTTATATCGCAATATATGTACTTAAATATCATCATTTACATTTGTATGGGTTCAAAATTAGTTTAATCTACCATTATATTGTCTTCCCAATTGAATGCATAACTAATATCAAGTTTAATTAATGTTTGGTGGCATAAACTGTCAAGCTCATCCATTATTTATTGCTCATGGCCTCTCGCTATCACTTCCTGTACTTGGAGATCTGATTTCATGCGATTGCACAACCCAGCCCGTGCGCCTGCTACGGCTCATTGGCCAAAATAGTTCTGGTGCTCCCAGATGAGATATGTGACGGGGCCCTATTGACCTTTCCTTAAGGGCCGACGGGGAGCAGGAGAGAGGGGAAGAGGGAAATTGAATGCAAGTGAAGTAGGGACAACACAAGGTGAGTATATCCCCGCTCAACAATTTGGTCTAATCTTGTTTGTCTGGACTAGGTCAAGAGATTAAATGGTGCTGGTCAGTGGGCATCCTGTCTGATCCCAATAGACTTAACCTGGTAGTGACTTAAAGACAAATCATCTGGCTGTTAGGAAACACATGGATAACACCTGAATAAGGTGCAAGAGCTACATCTAAGGTCTGACGAGAAGAAATGACAGTCTATTGAAAGACCATTACCAGATTAACACAATAGAGGTAGACAGACAAGGAAACGGACAGACAGACAGACAGAAAGTATGAGGCGCTATACTGTATATTTCTATTTTTCTGTGGAATAAAGTCTCAACTGAGGTAAATTTGACATTTCTAATTGTGCTTTTATCATGTGTTCCATAATATAGATTTTTCCCCTCAAAAGAATGAAAATCTTAAAGTTCAAAATATTGCAAAGGGAAATCAATTTCCTTGTAAATTCAAAGCACATGCTGTTCTTCATTAGAAGCAATAAATGCTCCATTCTCCACTGAAGAGCACGAGACTGGAGATCTAATCAGATAAAGTCATTTTTCATAACAGGAACAAGGGCTTGAGGCAACATTTGCCAATCCACAATTTCAAGAAAAAACGTTTTATGTGTTAATATGCTAATAAGCCTCAATGAAATCATCTTTTATATTTTGAACCAACACACAAGTGCCATCATTTTGCCACTGCTTCAATCTCTTACAAGGGATTAAGTTGTCAGGTTTCATTAAACTCTGAGCAGCCTCACTCCAGACAAAACCATCTTAGAAGGTGCGGGTTCAGTTATTTTTAACTTTCCTGGGTTGGCATCGACTCGCTCCCTCCCCTTACAGCCCACATGTATGTTTGCCTTTCATATATGAACACAAGATGAATTCACCTCTGAGGTGGTGTGTATGTGCATGTGCGCCTGAGCCATCCACTCTCTGACCTCTGTCACATGTTAGCTGCGTGTGTGTGTGAGTGTGTGTGTCTGGCTGTCACAGCCATGCCACGACTCACACTTTCCAATCAATTACATCAGTGTTTCCCAACTTTTATTGAGCCAGCTTAGGCAGCCGTTTGACAAGAAAAATCTCACAAAATGTACAAAGTCCAAATGATTGCCTTATCTTAATTAATACTCACACATTCACTTCCTCTAAAAGCTTCACCTTTTTAATTAAACACAAAGCAGAAAATACTCAAAGGAAGTCACAAGTTGTTGGATGAATGCCAACAGACGGATGGACAGGTTAATTATATCGTTTGCCGTCAAATGGAAAACATTTTATTGTTCTGCCTGTCTCTTTACGTCACTGGCATAGATGGGTGAACAAAGATATTTATACATTTAATAATTTTCAGACCAACTACACGACTTTCCACTGCCCCAACAACACTGCCACGGTGACGGCACCCCCGGTTGGAGATAACTGAATTACCTAACAGGCCTTCTAGGAAGGAGCACCAGTCTGGTGGACCATGAGGACCTCAGATCCTCATAGAGTGATTTAAAGGTGCAGCTGCAACGCTTTGCAATAGCTTTCTCTCACTTTGCAACATATCATTTTTGCTCTTTCCTTCTCCTTCACCTCGCAGCCCACCCATCTGGAACGAGTGTCTATTTTGGGAGCTCAGTACAGGCCAAGTACCAGCTGCAATGTGTAATACACATCACGAATAGGACGGCACCTTACGAACAGGCAGCCTTTACTCTGGGCAAAGCGTATAGAGAATATTAACGGTACGACAGGCTGGATTGTGTTCAACTGTGGAGCTTCGACTGTTGCATAGAGTAAGAATTGTTTTTGTACTAGATAAAAAAACAACAACAAAAGAGAAATTAAAAAAATAAATAATAATAAAAACATTGATTATATTAAAGCTTTATCCAATTGGTGACCAAGTCAGCCAGTGTTTTTTTAAAGCAAGGTCCAAGGCAAAAAAAAAATGGATTTTTCACTCCAGGGCCAAAGGTCACAGAGGATTGTGGCGGCACGCTGGGCCACAGGCTTCGGTTGCGTCACAGTCAGTATTGAGTCAGGTGCACTCCCAAGGATCCCATTGCCAGCTGCCGTCGAGGCAGGGATAATCTGCCTAAGCAGCTTTCACATGATTTCACCCTGAGGGAAGAATTTAGGAGAGGTTTGTAAACCTCTTCAGGGACTGGCCTTGGAGCTTCTGGCTGCTTTGACGAAAGGAGTGTACAGTAGACATCACAGCAAAGCACTTTGCTTGCTGTATAATGTCAAAACAATACCATTACATCTGCTGTAGTTTTGCTTGGAAAGAGGTCCCTAATAACATTATTTGTTAGATTATCATTACTTCTAATCACCTTCACAGTATTACGCTTATCAAGTGTTACACATCCTTTTCTCACCCCACCCCAAAATCTCTATCCACACTCTTGCTCTCTTTTTTTCTGCCTCTTCTGCCATCTCAACCCAATAAAACGAGGCAAATGGCTGCCCTAAATCTCTGTATCATGTGACAGACAGTTTTTGATTGCCTCCGTTGCCATTGTGCTTCAGTTAGATTTCCTGATATGTGGCAAGAGTGGTTGTGGTCCTGCTCTACATAGAAAGTGTCCTGAAAACTGAATCAATTAAAAGTTTCCGAATAAGGATGACTCCTTAGTCGTGATGCATTATTTCCAAAGAATGCAAACACTCCAGTGGGACCTGGCGTAGAATATGATACGAGTTTCAATCTCTCATCAGCTTTGGAAGCTAGTTAAAATTAATTGGTCACACACTACATATGGGGTTGTCTCCTTGACCACCGCTGCGAGAATGAGATGACCTTCATCGACACACGCAGCAGCTATAGGGCCTGATGACTTTACATGCTGTGCTTCTATAGTTTCCAAAGAGCAGTTGCAACCTTATCCTGCCTGCGTGACTCTGCTCCATCGACGCACACATCCAACCTTTGACTGTCACCTGACTCCGGCTCAGCGGTCGACGATCTCTTTCTGTACAGTAAAACTAGTTTCATCTTCGAGAAATTTATTTGTACTGAAGCAAATCCATTAACACATGTTTTGGTATGAAAAATGAAAAGTGGATTTTTTTTTAGACATTGGCAAATGGATGAAAATTACTTGTAGCAGTAATTTTATTTTTTAAATTCAAATACTCTCTTTTAGTTTAATAGCTTTCTCAATGAATTGCTCTGAGACAATATCCTTATAAATGAATATATAGGTAAAATCTTTAGATATGGAATGAATGAGTACAATTGCATCTTATAAACATTTTTTCTGTATTGCATCTTTAGATGTAACAAGAATTGCTATTCCTGCTGACAATTTAAAATGTATCCCATACCAGAGTAACTTGCACACTTTTTATAAAAGTAGGTCCATAAGGCCTTGCACACTACAAGGGAGCATTAAACACAGCAGGAAGCTACATTACGCCATCTTAATACAACGCAATAGTTTCTTTCTTTCTTTCTTTCTTTCTTTCTTTCTTTCTTTCTTTCTTTCTTTCTTTCTTTCTTTCTTTCTTTCTTTCTTTCTTTCTTTCTTTCTTTCTTTCTTTCTTTCTTTCTTTCTTTCTTTCTTTCTTTCTTTCTTTCTTTCTTTCTCTTTCTTTCTCTTTCTTTCTCTTTCTTTCTCTTTCTTTCTTTCTTTCTTTCTTTCTTTCTTTCTTTCTTTCTTTCTTTCTTTCTTTCTTTCTTTCTTTCTTTCTTTCTTTGATAGTTAGCAAGATTAAGGAAACCACAAAACCTATTTCCATTAAACTTTGTAGGGGTGGCCCATGTGCCCAAGAAAGACTTTATTATGTAAAATCTAAAATGCAGATATAGAATAAAAGAAGGAGCTATTCCACTGTGCCCCAAAATTCAAATGGCAGAATGCCCTTTCTCCACTAATGGCTATCATAACTTTCATGTTTTATTCAGAATACAACCATTGAAATGAATGGAACAAATGGAATGCCCCTGTCTGAATGCTTTATATGCTGAACGCCTTGAATGCTAGATGAACCAGACATTTTCTTGTTAAACAAAAATATCTCCTCATGAGCTAGTATTTGAGTCAAATAGTATTGATTGTCATATTAAATAGTCAAATAGTATTATTGTGATATTGTATTATATATATATTTGATTCAGGTCTCCTCAATTATGTAGAATGACTGGAGGACTCCTTGGCAAGCAGCTCAAGCAGGTGAAACACCTGAAACACAAAGTCAAGGTCCAACCTTTATATGCACCGTTGCATTGCCCTAATGCTAGATACTGGCAGGGCTACCAGAAGAGGATGTACACGAGAGAGTGCAATAATCCCATTTTGGTGTTTCCTGTGTGTGTGTGTATGGGTGTAACAGTGTTGAAGGGTGAGAAAAAGCTTTCCAAGCATAAGGGCAAAGGTAAAGAGGAGCAGACAAGATAAGGAGATTAGGCCAAAGGAGTCAGAAGACACTGAAAGAAATCTACAAAAAAAAAACACTGCTCAGTTCTTGGTTTAATTTGTGATTCCAAGTAAGAATTCTGCTCGGAGTAGACAACACAGACCATGTGTGCGAGGGAGCGTAAGCTGGGGCATCTGGTTTTGTTAAGGCCCCGGAACATTCCTTCCCTGTGTTGGACTTTGGCTGGCAGCTTTAAAGAGACATGCTCACTCTCATATCCTGGTCTGGACATCGCCCTTTCTCTTGAAGTTCCATTAATAAGAGCTAAGGGTCACAGACAAGATTCTTGTCTGTGTGTTTATAGTTGGGCTAGTCTGGAAGACACACGGGAGGATGGCTGTGCGTCTCTCATGACAAAACTGGGGAAATGCATAAGCATACCGATGACGGCACATCGGGGGCGGCTGTTGTTTGGAAGGTATGTCGTGGTATTCACATGGCGAGAAATAAAATGTCTGGGCTAGTCTTGACATCTAGAAAATTGCATTTTCTTTTTAGTTGATCAGCATATTGAATTACTCTATTATGAACATTCACAAGCTAAGGAAACTATGAAATGTCAGAAAAGTTTTTCAACCAGTACATCTACAAAGAGCACCTGTAGAGTTTGATTCATTCAGTGAGTAAAAAGAGGTGAAAGTTGAGGCAGGACTAGTTTTACTATGCCCCGAATATCAGACTTCCTGGCCGAGAAAAGAAATCACCGTGCTGGAGCAACCTCCCTATTTAGCCGACCTGGGATTTCTATCCTTTTTCCCAAGCTCAAAGAGGTCATCAAGGGAAACTCTTACCAAGACGTGGAAAACATCAGGACGGCCGTGAAGACGATGATGTGGCAGAAGGCAAATGACAAACATCAATAGGTTTCTGACTGAAATACGAAATTACGCATTTTGACTTGTACAATCAAAACAAGGAAGAAATAGTCAATGGAAATTGATCATTTTGAGGGGGAAGTTTATTCTATTAAAAATTAAAGTTTTGTTGCATGACAAAATGGCAGATAATCAAATAAAATCAAGTAGAAAGTATCTAACGTTGAATATTTGCAAATTTCTAGAGACATACTAGGCTGGAATTTGCCAGATTAGTTGAACCTTGGTTTTATCGCAACATAACATTTTCCCACATGCTTTGGGGAAATGTTTTTATTATGGTAAAAAAAAGCCAAGGTTTAACTTGTTGGCCAAAATTCCAAAATGTGTACGCTATTTAACACAAAGGCGACATATTTAATCACCAAACGATCATCATACCTGCGGTGAAGCTTGGTGGAAGCATCACACCATTGGACCGGTTTTATTTTAGATGGAACCGGGGCCTTTAAAAAGGTGGAAGCAGTTACGAAAGAGCAATCGGTGTTTAATACAGTTGTGCAAGTCATACATCATATTATTGATAGAACCGTTTTAAAATAATTATTCTTATTCTCATTTCATTATAGCACAATGACGAACGCCTTGAAAAGGGACTTTTTCTATTTTCTAAATCTATTTGCACAAATCTGTCTCGAAGGAATGTTTTGTTCCATGCAACAGCAAGTGTCATGGTATGCATCTCAGCACATGAACATGCTGCAGAAGAAACACAGTTTCTGTGACACCTAATGGACTTCATTCCATTGGACTTCTTTCTGCCTTTCAGTGTTCCCAATTCATCTCGGATCGACTCCAGCTCAATCATAACCCTGAGCAGGATCAGTGGTAAGAAATGGAGGGAGAGACTCCGTTCAGCCAGTACTCTCGCTCCGGTCCTGGCGGTCTTCATTGCAGGGAAGAGCCAACCACAACAGTTCTTCAGCTGGCAGCTTTAGTTGGTACATGAGCACATAAAGCTTGCCAGTGAAGAACTGCTGTAGGTCAGCCAATGAGCAACTCTTTCAAATTGCAACCTGAAGAAAAACATGGACGACAATCCGTAAACTCGCTAGTCTGGCCTCTAGTTACGGCTTTAAATTGAGAAATAAAAGACAAGAATCCCTTTATGTGATACGCACTGTATAATAGTTGAGAGAAGCCCCGGATTTGTCTTGCCTGGCTTTCAGTCAGCTGGCCGAGCTTCAACTTTCGTAGTCAGTCGATGTGAAAAGACTTTCCCCGGCAGCATATTCTCTCTCAGTTCAAGGACGGGCCTTCAGGCAAACTAGCACACAGCCCTGCGAACCCAGTAACCTCTGAAAACTCAACGAACCCCATGCTGCTATGCTCAACACTAGAACGCTCTAAACTGCAAGTCAACACACACTCAAGTCTCTCCTTTCTTTTGTTTGGCTTTTTTTAAAAGTATCATTTGGTAAAAGCCTCCAAGTTAGCTGTTCAACCTTGTAAAATCCAAATGATGCATGTGACATATTGGAAGCCAAAGGCATCTTCTGGCTTGTGTCCTTCTGCCTTTGTTAACCCTGAGGAGACAACGTTCCTCTGGGGTGGCTATATTAAAATGGATATTCTGTTATCTAGGAAAAATGGATATCAAAAAGGACAAGGAAAGTGATGACCCTAATTCACAGTTCAGAAATGCTTAAATGTCCACGTAATGACAGCTGGGATGTCTCACGTTGTGTGTATTAAAATACGCACTTTCTTTGCGATTTAATTATAGTATATTGTTATATTATCAACTAAAGAGGCATAGGTAAGAAAGATAAATTACAGTTTCCCCCCATGAGACTCAACTTGATGATGTGATAGATCATAATTGCCCAATTATTTTTATGATTCATTACTTATAGGTTGCCACAATACGCTATCAGTCACAGAGAACACGACAGCTCTAACCCCATGTGAGTATTTTACATCAAACAGTGTTAACATTTGAGAAGAAAACAAACAAACAAATAAAGTTCACAAACAAAAATCCAAAGGCCATAGTTTTTTCCCCATTTAGTACAGAAATGAAGAAGTAAAGCCTCGGGCATATTTAACAGCTTGTTGTGACAGAGCTGCTGCTTGTTAAAGACATTTCCAACCCTGTTATTTCTTAGCACTCACAATATGTGAAGCACGCAGACAAACACGCAGACGGACCCGTCCCGGGGTGGAGGACATAGTGTACCAAGAGACATTGATTACGCAGAGCTGGTGACTCCGAGGACAACCATAGGCAGTTTGTATTCATATGAATATAACCGAATGCAAAAGCATTTGAGTGTTTAAAAATGGAATCACTACATTATGGAACTAATGTAATCTAACTTGGCCTGATAAGAAAGTCGGGCGCCGTAATCAACTCTCTTTATAGAATCTCACTGATCAAGTATGATGAAAATCTGCTCGGTCGGTCATTCAATGAAGGATCACATCTAAAAGTTGCCAGTAAGTGCGTGTCTAAGACGCCTCTGCACAGAATGACACGGCTGAAAAGAATGGGAAGTGCTATGAATCATTCCCCAAAAATGCCATCTCGGAGCTCCACCTATGAAAATGCTTCCTGTGGTCTTTTGAGTTCTTAAGAAAACCATTGCACACTAATTGTAGTCAAAACAGCAGTATCGAACCTTTTAAACGCGATCTCTGAACTTCGTCATCCAAATGCAGTATCCAGATGTTACTGTGATTCTAATGCTGCATTTCCGCCTTTGTATGGTTCAACAGGCACATGGCCAAAACAATTTCACAATTTCAGTTATAATTTGCATCTAGTGGCACAACATTGAGAAGGGCAACACCTGGACCCTGATCTGAACCCGATTTGTTTTATTTCCGATACCGGTTATTTTTTAATTCGCCGAATCTAAACACATGTTGGACCTTAGAGGTTCAATAGCAAAAACTACATTAAAACCACAGCGCAGTGCAAATAATTTTGAGTGGCAAGTCCCATGAGGCCTTCGCACAACTAATTGCATTCACATACAAATCGGATCAATATGTTGTCTTTTCCGCGCAGGACTAGAACGGGATTAGCAGGAATAAAGGGAATAAAATGCATGTGTGCGCAAACGTGCACACGTTCATTTTTATCAGTGGTAAATGCTGGAGGTTAAAGTCCATGCCTTGTTTTTTGCAAGACAGGTACAAAGACACACACAAAAAAAAAAAAAGAAAAAAAAAGTGATGTGGTGCAAAGGTATAATGAGGGCTGGGCACATGACGCTAAAAGAAGCACATCTCAACAAAGATGACTACATTCCTAATGTAACCTGAACTATTCCCTACTTATATAACCTGTGAGATGTAGGAAACTCTTATTGCTGTTCATTTTTTATTTCCTTCAAGTGCAGAATGGAATTCGCTCTAGGAAGAGGTGACGTGAGCTGGCAGGATGTCAGCAGGTGGGAAAGCGGAAATGACCTTTTCAGTCTTAGCTAGTGCATGTTATGTATGTGCATGCACGGCAAGGCGGGCGAGCTGGTTTGCGGCTCGGCGAGGAGATGAAGTGTGAAGCCGACAACATGGTGGTCATGCTGCGATGCGGCATGATGAGGCGTCTGCGTATGAATGTGTCTGCGTTTGCTGTAAGATCATGTGAAGGACACGTTTCATATAGAAGTGAGAGAAAAAGCTTCAAAAGGCATCGAGCTGAGCTGTAGAAGACGGGATGTGACCAGAAAGAATAAAGATTTGTGAGGCTTCCTTCCTACCAATAGGAAGAACTGTGTCAAAGACTTCATTGTTTCATTTTATGTATACGTTTTTTGTCGCCATGAGTACATCCTCTTGTGTGTGTGTGTGCATGTGTGTGCATGTGTGTGTACATAACCCCCCCCGCCCCATGCAGAAGTCGAGTTATTAGCTGAAAGACAGGAAATGTCAGCCGTGCGAGGGAGTAAGAGCTGCCCATGCTTGATAAATCTGCTCCGTTTCATCCTTCCCCTCCGAGCTTCTATCGTCAGACTCAGAGTGTCACGCGAGTTCGATTTCAAACATTTGCATGAGGTTAGCCAACAGCCAATTGTCACGTTTGCCTGCAACATGTCACCCTTCTCTTCAAAAGGAAATGTCCTATCGCTTGAACATCTAGCTTTGATTAACTATAGCAGGCAAGGCACACATAAATACAATAAGAACGAAAACAGACAAAGGCTGCATTGCAACTAGTATGACTCAGATGCAATATCCTGAGAAGCACACCGATAGGAAGAAAGAAAAAAAGATTGAAGGAGAGGAAGTTTGTCCCTATGCAGTCGGGAGAATTTCCAGTAAAATACATCTGAATTCAGACCCACACAAAGACCTAACTAGCAAATACGTGTTCTGATCCGATGCCACAGATGCTCATGGTAATGCATAAATATGCCACGATCTCTACCGACTCACTCCCAAAGTAACAGCACCTTATGGATTTAATCGGATGCCTGAATGTGGGAACCAAACCGTTACCTTCTGCGAGTAAAAATGAAACAAGAGTGCTAAAACGACTCAATCCCCTCATTTTACTGATTGAGTTTACAAACGGAATTTCTCATTTAACTAAAAAGGATTACGGACCGCACGCCTCGATGAAATGATAAGCTGATGACACTTTACCTCCGATGAATAAATGCTACGAATAAAAGAAAGGAGTGCTGAAAGGAGGTCAGATGCCATTTTATGCCAGTCTCATCACACTCCAGCAGACTGAGACTATGCATGCATGTGGAAGGAGTATAGTCGTCAGGTATGTTGGATGGAAAAAAAAAAGGGCACCATGCTAGAGTGCGTGTGATTGTCTGTGTGTGAATGTGTTTCCTGTCGTGCTGGATGCAGCTGTATCCAGATGCCATGCAAGCCCGACATGCTAAGCTAACGGAGATGAGAACAACATTGGCCCTGAGGTAGTGAGCTGAAAAAACATTGCGGCCTAATATACAATCACCACACGTCCACTGGATTTACATTGACAAATGGACAGCACACAAACGTCCACCAGCCGAACCTTAATAAATAAATCCTCTTTAACGGTGTTGTTCGAGAAGCCTAACCTGCAGGTCCGTCGTTTCCGCACTTACCAGAAGAACATGGGAAACGTTCTTGCCAATTTATTCATTACATGCTAAATTACTACAATATGGAGTTCAAACAAAAGATTTGAGTCACGGTGACAATGAACTCGACAAAAGTGTTTTGCTCTTTCTTGATGTCGAAGGCGACAAGTGTAACGATGGCCGTGCAAGTCCACAATAAAGAAGAAGCAGGTACACAACATTTTTGAGAAGGAAAAGCAGCATTAGGAGCAGATTATATTTTGTCATGAACGGACCACCTTCAGTAATATATAACCCGGTGATCAAGATGGATCTTCACAAACAACTCATTAATTTTCTGTCACTAACCGATTAAGGCATCTGTGGGAACACAAGCACAATAAGGAGTGAGGACAAGCGGTTTGAATTAACTACTAATCATTTTGTCATGGCGTGTGATGACACAGACGTGCCTGTGCTCTTTGCAGAGACAATTACAAACATACAATCATTCCATTTGAGGGTGAGAAAGATTTTAAGCACTGGTCTCAGTTTAAATTTTTCCTTTCTCAACATTTGACTTCACTACATCTTCCTGTCTCGCCACTCCCGACAAGAAGGTAATCTATTTTTGTGCTTTTAACCGCTTTCTCTTGACATTATCTTTTACCTCCTCCTTGTCCCCCTGTGTATCTTTAGGTTGGTCAGCTCAGCAAGGCCAAGTTACATTCTTGGGATGCCTGCTACATATGGTCCACATTCCAGCCTGTCTGCTGAGAGGCCCACTGCTCCTCACTGCTGGCTCTGCACACACACTACCCTAAAGCGGTGTGTGCTGCAGTCTAAAATAATCTTTATATAGCTCATCCAATGCCGGCAGGAGACCAAATCTTACTAAAGTCTCATAAATTAAGAGCCATAAGTTACGTCCTGAACTAAGCCAACTATGTTGTTTCATTTAGGTCTCTAACTGTATCATTGGAAAACGGTGGGTACTCTTACTGAAGAAATTTCTGTGCCCTAAAGCTTTTAGCTCTAAAAAGGCGTGGGTCTGCACGTGTGTGTGTGTGTGTGTGTGAGTGCACGCACGCACACACGCAACACACACACAACACACACTCGAGGCACAACAGCCTCTGTTTGTTATCTAGGTCACTCATAGAAAGTGTGAAAACCAAAACCTGGATGCCATTAATTCAGTAAATCAAAGGCAACCATATTTGCTTAATCGTTTGAAGAGTGGTAACTTATTATTAGCGCCATATAGCTTTGACTCATCATGCATGGATGTTCGATTGCTGTATGGGAGATGTGCTCCTGCTCACTCATCTAGCGCGGTCTCTGGACGATTCCCACCGACTCCCAAAAGGCCAGGCTGGAATTTGACTGCAGAGGGGGCATTCTGCTGAAGAAGGCGTTAGCCGGCGAAGAGCAGACTCATCTCTGGAAGCACAAAAGAGCAGAATGGTAAAGTTTATCTTTGCGGCTTTCAAAGAACAAACACGAAGCTGGCTACACCCCAAGATTAGCCGTAGGCGCTAACAAAAATATGAACGCTTAGTCCAGAAAGACAGTCTCTCAAGCGGGATACTATCAAATAATCATTTCTAATATAGTAATTTATTGCAACGTACATTACGTTGTACAAAACTGACAATTTATTTTATTTTTAGCGTCCGCCAATAAAAAATGCATAAACACTAAATTAAATTGCTTGTAAACAAGTAATAACTGACCTTTTCATTGGGCAAGCAAACAGGAGCCCCCTTTCGGAGTGCTAATGCGCTATTATTACATCCTTCCCTTTCTGTTTAAAACACACAGAGACGGAATGGGGTAATGGAATGTTCCACTGATAAGACGGCAGCGGAAACAGTCTCAGCCTATGTCACATTTGTGGGACAGCTGGAATGGTAGGAGAGGAACCCCGCATGCAATTATTAGGCCAGGTCACTAATAATGAATTAACCGCATAATTTATAAAAAAAAAGAAAAAAAAAAAGAAAAAAAAAAAAGGCATGCTACAGGGCGTGGACGATTTTTCTAACACACCTTTACTTGCTTATGTCTCAACAAGAGGTCTAATGGCTTCCATTTTGCAGTGCGGCATGCAGCATTGAAATCCCAAATTACCATGACCAGAATCTTTCGTCCATGGTTTGAAATACAGTCCAAAGCAGTTTGAAGCAAATCCAAGCTAGTGTCTCTGATCATCTGATGGGGCTGTCGGGGCGTGGCCATGCCAAATATGCAACCTCACTGCAGCTACCGCATTTCCACCGCAGGTCCTCTGCTACGTCGATAACAGTCCACCTTAAATCACTCTTACGTACACCCAATCATTCCACGGGCTTGTCATTCCACTTGGAACACAACGAATGATTCGGCAAATGACACACTTTTATGTTTATTGGATGTGATAAATGTCAGCGATGCTGACCGTTGAAAAATTCTATTCCAGATCTCACTGTGGCCAATTTGGATGAGTTGAGGCCAATGGTCTGACTAAATCCTTTTCAAATTTGCTGACAAATACACGCACATACATGGAGTGAGCAATTCTCATGCTTATTTAAGTAGTTCAGACTATGAAAGGTGGATCCACCATTTAAATTAATAGAACCGAGTAGCATCTAATTGCAATCTCGTATGCCCTTTGAGAGTGAACGTGCGAGTGTCTAGGGAGTGGCTCACTGGACGTCACTACTGGACGACAGTATTATTCTCGTTCAGTCATGCAGATAACAAAACACTGATCAACCAGGATTATATGCATGTATCTGTCAAAGCAACGCATTGCACTGAAATTCCAATTTTGCAGCCCTCTCCCACTAAAAATGTGTCATTGCAACCTGAGTCCAACCCTTTGTGCAACACCCGTTGCAACACTGAACCTCCCACACAGAATGCAAATACTGAGATTGGAACATTATTAACGCTAATAGTCTTTAAGAATTTCTGCCGCAATACTATGCATAGATCCAAATTGTGCAACAGCGCCATGTCAAATATTTTCACAGTCAACAAGTGGTGCATTACAGAGACAGGCCATTGGTGGGTTAGTTAGCGACGGGCGATGGCAAGAGCACCTTCGACCCTGCAGGCAAAAGAGTTGAATGGAAAACTTATCAGTGAAGGGTGGAAAAATAAAACTGAAAAATGAAGCAGGGTTGTAAATAATGGGCCTCTGGAGGTTAATAGATGACAAGGTCACAGCCATTTAAGGGCTGACATGCTGAGTGCAGGTGGGAAATGACACCCGCCGCTTAAACAGGAAGTTAACCCATTGATATGTCTGCCTTAAAAGACACAGGCATGGGAGGCTCCTATCGCCACCAATAGGATTATGTAATTGCAGCCACTGATGGAGGGCAGAGGTCATTGCATAACTAAAACTGCAACAGGTTGATCGGCAATACCATGCACATGATACACAAAAAAAGAATTTATGAAGATGACTTGTATTTTTCAAAATAATTAAAACAGCATCCACTGGTTAATCAAACAAAACCTCACCTTTTTATCCATCATCTTGTAAACTCCTGGAAGTAAGTCCTGGTCTTGTGGTGCAAATTCAAAATGGTCTTTAACAAGTGGGCACCTGGACATAGAAGGGGGGGGGGGGGGGCGTGGGGTTGGACAGCAAAAGACAAGCTTGAAAGGGGAAATAAATGACTGAGGAGGTGGAGGAGGGGCAACGCTTCATGTCCATGTTGAGCTGCAAAGGGTGGGGCCTTATAGAATTCCCTCAACCTCCTTTACTTGACTAAAAGCTTATCTTGATTAGACTATACAGGGCCAATCTTCCCGTGCACTAAATAATGATCGAGGTGTACCGTGTCACCTTTCACTCCAATGACAACTGCTTTAGAGGCAACTCTTGAGGCTTTAGCTTCCTCCTCCACCCAGTCGATCGAGTACAATTTAGACCTGATTAGATATTACAGAATAATATATACGACCCTGACGCATTGACTATAGGGTAGATTCATGCCAGTCATAAATGGCAAAAAAAAACAAAAAAAACATAAGACAGCCAGAGGATTGCTATATCTCGTTTAAAACTTTTCAAAAGGGATTTTCACACTTACTTTGAGGTAAATCCACCGGTTCCACTGCACCACTTGGCAACACGATTCTAATATGCGCAGCCGATACGAGAGGACGGATCGTACTGTTCGGGCCGGTTCCACCCCACGCCCAGTTGGCCTGTGGTGGCTGGCTCTCTACTGTAAAGTTGCCACGTCCGTTACATTCGGGAGGTCTTGTGAAAAGCCCAGAAGAGCACTCAAAAGCATTAAGCCATCTCCTCCTGTGCTATTTATTTAGATTGCCACGCGCGTTTCAAGTCGTCTGGAAGCGGAACGTTCAAGGTGGGAAAGGCGTTTGGTTATGTAAGATGTTGAAGAAAATGACCGAACACGTTTAAACGCCTCGGCTTGTGGCAAGACCAGAAGGAGGGGCGGGCGCCCAACCCTGGACGGCCAGGCTCCCACGACCAACATTTGGTTTTGCAAGGTTCTCTAACGCAGACGCCTGACAGCCACACCTTAAACTCTCTGAATTTCTCCTGACAATTCCAGAGCTTTCGACGAGGTCGACAGCTCACAAGTTCTCCGCGGATTACACTGTCAGCGCTGAGCGGTGACAACGGTTGTACACGATTTTTTGTTTGTTTGTTAAAAGAGAGAGAGGCTAAAGCAGAGTATCCTATCAAGCGGTCACACCCCGTGCTGCTTCGCTGCTCCTCGGGACTCCCACCCCGGTCTCTCCCTGCGTCCGACTCATCTCTTCAAACCGGCTTCTCCGACCGATCAGCTGGCAGACTCGTGACGTAGGCATAGCGCAGTCGACCAATCGGAGAAGCTAGAGAGCGAACAAGGGCAGACGCCCACCTCGAGTCAGCCATGACAGGCAGGCTTTTTGACCAACGGCGGTGTAGACTACTGTGAGAAAATAGGCGGGCTTTAAGACTGAGGGCCAATCAGAATGCTTCCGCCCATAGGAGGCGCTTCCAACCCTGACCTATTAGGTTGCTAGAATTGTTATGTGAAATGTTGAGAACTTTTGCACATGACCAGGCTGCAGAAGAGCCATCTCACTCTGTTCCATAATGGCAGAAGAAATCATATTGTCTGCCAAAAGAGGATTTTAAATAATTTCTGTCTCATACTGTGTATTGCCACAATGACATGCAATTGTCATGCAATTTTAAGTCGTGCCTGGTAGTCCATGATTACAAAAGATTAATGGGAGTCTATTAGTGAGAGGCCTTTATTAAAATAAATACATTTTATACACGTTACTTTCATAAAGGCTGTGCTATCAGGATGGTTAGCATTATATGAATATGGTACAATTGTCAAATTTCTCTTCGGAGTTTGCATACAAATAGTATGAACTAAAGAACTGTTCTTAAAGTACCGTTTTTTTCCATGTATAATGCGCCCCCATGTATAATACGCACCCTAAAAATGGCATGTCGATGCTGGAAAAAAGCCTGTACCCATGTATAATACGCACCCAAATTTTGACTCCTACTTAAGTCCGTAAACATAAAATTATTTCAGAAAAAAGATCATCTTTGGGAACAACCGGATGTTATTCTGCCGGGCTAGCAAACTCGATAGCGAAGAAATGTTTCGGATTTGCGTAGGGTACATTGTGACAGCAAACAAGCAGGTGATCGAGCAAGCGTCTGATACGAGAGCATTGTGTTCGTATGGAGTGTGTTTGAAGTGAACAGCAGAGAAGAAAGCGCATCTGTAATGGCGACCTCCGTATCATCTCCGGATAAAAAAAATAAATAAAAGAAATAAAGATTTTTCTTTTCTTTTTTTTGTACCCATGTATAATGCACATCCCAGATTTTAGGACAAAAAATTAGTTACATTTTACGTACTATACATGGAAAAAAACGGTACACTTCTAATCCATCACCTTTACTGTGGACGTTTTCTCACATCTTGCTTGTCTTTATGATTTCTTTTTGGTCCACCCCGGATGAAATGGCATGACCAGAGGTCAACCAGGAGCACCTTTTGTTCACATTGCACAGGTTACGCAAACGGTGCAGGTTAGGTAAACTGCTCAGGGGACTCAAAGTGAACCAACCCAAGACCACACTATAGATTATCTCTTTTCCCCCCCATTTCAGCATGGTTTGATTCAGTTTGGAGAATTTACATTTACACAAAAAGGCTGAATTTAGTTGAAAGGGACCAAGCATGAAAACACCATAACAATAAAAAACCCTTAGTATTTAATTTAATTTAATTCAAACATTTTGCTTCTCATCTTTTTTAAGCACACAAAGCATTATTGTGGATTGGTGTGGAGAGAGAATTATCTTAAATACCTAAATAACTATTCACACTTCTCATGGTCGCAATCCCCAATTTGGGGCTTGCTTGTCAAAAGGGGGAAAACATGGCTATGCTACAGTATGTATACAGAATGGAGAGGACTCGTGTTTAAAGACTCCAGCATGATCATACCACAATCAACATCTGTTATTAAAGTTAAGTTGCATTGTTTTTACATTGTAACAATAAAATGGCAAACTAAATGTTTACACTTTACATGTATGTGAATTACATTTGCACAAGAGTGGATATGTTACATGGCTTTTGATATATACATATTGTACAATGAACTGTATCTTTATATCATAGCAAAGGGCGGGGTGGGGGTCATAAAATTGTTGCAGTGCAAATACAGAGTAAATAATGCTTTTTAAACTGTACCATAGCAGCCCATCCTCTGGCAGGGGTATAGAGCAGCGAAGTTACGCAGATCAAACGTTGCAACCTGTCAACATTCTTGCTCTAATATGAAGTTACACAATGCACACTCAGCACAGTGACACAGCTTTTATCCGTTGCCTCGATATATGTTGATGCATTCACAAAGTCGGGCAGCAATGCGCCACAAGCACACCTCCTTCAGGAAACCAATACTTCCTTCCGCATTACTTGCCTTCTAATCTATAAAATGAGATGAGATGAGATCTTTTATCCAGGATCGGAGTGCTGTTGCACTATCCCTTTGTATCCTGCGATTTAACTCTATTAGCTAGCCTGCCACTGTAAATACTATGTAGGTGCACTGGAAGATGTCACTGAAATGTCTTTGTGCAGGGGTGTTCCGTTTTCTGTGTATTTTGAGGCTATAATTTGGGTGTGCGTGTCCACTGTTAGCAATATGACTTCAGCAAGTATCTAAATTCATTACGATTAACAAAAACAGCGTGCACTTCGATCGTTTCCTTTGATTTGCAATAAAATACTTTGCCTCCCGTGGCCCAAATGAGAGTGCAGATTTGCTTACGCAGAGCTGCCAACTAATAACTAATGTGCTGCATGATTGCAGTTCACTCAGTTTGTTCACCATCAAAGATCGGCCAAAGGGGAGTCAAGGGAGCTGCCTCTGTCACTTTAAAGCACTCCCATGGTCAAAAGAAAAGTGATTTGTAGTGCTGGCAGCCAACCAGGTTGTGTGTAGTGTGGAGAGTGAAGCCAATGAGGAGCCTTGCTGGGTAGAGGTTACAAAAGAAGCCTTGAACCCAATGACTCAGCAAAGTTGTATGCGTGTGACATGACACTTTGCAGCAATTTAAAGGGGCAGCGTGCACGCACCCGACTTTTAAAAATGCAGCTGAGGAGAACGGTCTAAAAATCAGGTCAAGCATGTGCTCTCTCCATCTTGAACAGGTCATGTAAAGTATGTGGCCTTGGCTAGTTTTCCAGACCGTGCAAACAGTGCAGTCTTACAGAACTACGCCTTTTTATTTCTTCTTCTTTTTTTACTTAGGTTTTGGAACACATAGGAATATTTTTGTCGTCAAATTACAGAGTCACTTCTTGGATTTGATCTATTGGCAACTATGTCACGCTTTCATTCACGTGTTCCAGTCCTATTTTCATTTCTTCCTCCCAGTAATCAGAGAGGAATGTGCGTCAATTGAAATGTTCTTTTCTACTAGTATTGTACACCATGTGTTACTAGTGGAAGGAAAAACTGAGCAGACAGTTGTAATATCAGTACAACATATCAGGTAGACTGTTCGGATACGCTGGTGCCTGGTGCACCCTTGAAGTAAGTATTTCAAGCATTTTTTTCCAGAAGAAAACAAGAGTCATCTAAAAGCGTTATTAACTGCATTTACAAACTATTTAACGACTGAAATGCATAGATAATTTGCATTTTAAATCCACCAGAATTGAACAAAATGACAACTGTTTCCATTCTGATATTTTATAGCTATTTTGGATAAATATAACGTAATGAAATTGAAAAGTTGAGGTTTTGTATTTTGTATGTGGTCCTCCATCTCGGAAATATACAGTACATACAGTAGTGAAGCTTGAAGGGTCAAAAAGGAGCTCTCACTTTGAAAAGTTGAACTTGTGACAATGCTCGCTTTGTAATATAAAGGGAGTGGTGCCATTTAGCTGGAGCTTATAACAACTGTCCGATCAATCTCAGAGCACAAGAAAGCAGGCAACCACAGACACGCTGGCAACAGCAAAGTCAGCTACACCACCAAAGACGAAATGAAAATTAATATGAAAATGTATGAGAATCTACATAATAATAACATACACCGTAATTTAAATAAAATACGTCCAAAAATTTGTTTGAGTCCCAATTTGAGCCTTGACAACATGGCGTTTAATTTTTCTTTTTGTTGCTTCCTTTTCCAAACACGTTGAAGAATCAGGAGTTCCACTTTCACATATCTAATTCCAATGGGGTTGCACAATAAACCCGTCTTCTGGACCTGCAACTCAGTGAATGAATGTGCATGATGGCCATCTGGAAAAGTCGTGACAATTACAGATAATGGTATCAATTTGTTCACAGTAGATTATGTGTAGGTCCAAAGTGCCGTGATGTTTCTCAGAGATCAGTAACCAATGTCCTTGGTTCCAATCACCTCTCTACATGTTGTGATTGATATTGTTTTTTTGCCAGGGAAATACTCTAACTTGAACTGTGGACTTTTCTTTCCTCATCTACAAAGCAAAGCAGTAATTTCCTCATTGATTCACGTGATACACACTCAGCTGTTTCATAATCTTGTCAAGTGTGTCAGCTGCACTCATTCCTCTGAATCAGGGTCAGGGTTCACTAACTTTTTTGAAACTGACAGCTACTTCCTGGGTAATGATGCCAAAGGTCATCCGTTAAATTGAAGAAAAAAACAACATTTACAATACAATACAACTTTATTTACATGGCACATTTTAGAACTGCTGCAGTTGTAACAAAGCACCACAAAAATAGTGGAAACAGTAAATTGAAACACAAATTAATATACAGTAGCAGAAAAGTAAGAGTTGAAAGTGAGTCAAAACCCAAAAGATAATTACATATATAATATATACCGGTTCCGACTAAGATAGTGACCTCTGCTCTAAATTCTACCACAAACCATTTTCAACATGCACTGTTTATGTTTTTAGAGCAAAGCTATGGTATATTGTATTATTTGTCCCTAGATTCTTATAGTACAGTAGAATTTTCACCGTTAATTTTGGTTGCCACATGCAGGGCCAAGGCTAACTAACTGATATGATCAGCCTTGTTGCTGGTGGAAAGGAAACAAATTATCCCAAGACAGCCTGGTCCAATTTCCAGTTTCTCTAAACACCCTTGTTTGTCTGATACTTGAAAAAGACTAATGATGATGGTAATAGAAAAAGACCTTTTACTTAATAAAAAGTGAAGTATTACGTTGAAGCTAATTGATGAAGACGGGCTGGCACAACTGTGGTGCCTGAAAGTGATGACATCACTCTGATAGGGACTCTAACGAAAGACGAGATTGTGACAATAGCTGGCAATAACTGCTGACAGTGTTTCTCTGCGTTAAGTATTTTGCTGTGTGTCCTGAGATTTGTCAAGTCATACCATTAACATGTTGCAAATTTCCACTCTTTTTGAATTGACCAAAATTGAATCCAAGATTCTAAAATTGTGTATTCTATCCGTCAATGTTGCATTATTTTTCTTTAGGTTTCATCTACATACACAAAGAATCGAAATATGATGGATTTCATATACTTTTCATGTGAGCATTTGGCCAGTCTACATATATATGTAATTTATGTATGTGTATATATATATATATATATATATATATATATATATATATATATATATATATATATATATATATATATATATATATATATATATATATATATATATATATATATAGATAGATAGATAGATAGATAGATAGATAGATAGATAGATAGATAGATGTGTCAGGCCGCAGTTGTAAATAAGAACTTGTTCTTAATTGTTTGCATGGGTAAATAAAGGCCAAATAAAAAAAAAATATATATATATATATAAAAAAAATTACAAAATAAATAAATTAAAAAAAATATATATATATATATATAAATATATAGTATACATATATATATATATATATATATATATATATATATATATATATATATATATATATATATATATATATATATATATATATATATATATATATATATATATATATATAAATATATATATATATATATATATATATATATATAGAGATAGATATATATATATATATATATATATAGATAGATATATAGATATTTTTTTCAATATATATACCGTTTTTTTCCAGCCATCCTGCCCAACACACTTAGTCAGTAAAATTCATAATTGACGACACATCGTTTGATGCGATGGTGCAATCCTTGATGGTGTGTTATTGTCAAATATTGTTTGTTTTTTAATCTCCATCGCAAACCGGATATCATACGGAGGCCACCATTACAGATGCGCAGAACGGATGCGCAAGACACGTCAGCTATATAAAGAGCGAGAGTTCAGTTCTCTACCTAAATGCGTATTACAGGTAATATTTTATTTCACAACACTTTGCCTTGTTCCTTTTTTCTCTGCTGTTCACTTCAAACACGCTCCATACGAACACAATGCTCTCGTATCAGACGCTTGCTCGATCACCTGCTCGTTTGCTGTCACAATGTACCCTACACAAATCCGAAACATTTCTTTGCTATCGAGTTTGCTAGCGCATGCGCAGTGATACTGACCGGCAGAATAACATCCGGTTGTTCCCAAAGATGATCTTTTTTCTGAAATAATTTTACGTTTACGGACTTAAGTAGGAGGCGGCGGCTCGGTGGCACACTGGCTAGCACGTCCACCTCACACTAAGGAAGATGCGGGTTCGATTCCACCACCGGCCCTCCCTGTGTGGAGTTTGCATGTTCTCCCCGTGTCCGCGTGGGTTTTCTCCGGGCACTCCGGTTTCCTCCCAAATCCCCCAAAACATGCTTGGTAGGCCGAATGAGCGCTCCAAATTACCCCTAGGTGTGAGTGCGTGTGCGGATGGTTGTTCGTCTCTGTGTGCCCTGCGATTGGCTGGCAACCGGTTCAGGGTGTCCCCCGCCTACTGCCCGATGACGGCTGGGTTAGGCTCCAGCAAGCCCGCGACCCCCGTGGGGATACAGCGGAACAGAAAATGGTAGGAGTAAGTAGGAGTCAAAATTTGAGTGCGTATTATACATGGGTACAGGCTTTTTTCCAGTATCGACATTTAGGGTGCGTATTATACATGGGGGAGCATTATACACGGAGAAAAACGGTACTGTAATTGTAATTGACATACTATACTGTATTTACAGTATATGCTAACTTGTCATTCCATAGCTTTTATGCAAAAACTAGTTAGAATATATATTGTTTGAACTTAAAAAAAAAACTTATCTTTTATAAAAGTGCCAAATGCTTGGGAGTGAGCACAGCCGAATTCCTTCCCAGTCAATGGAAGCGTCTCCTTTCATTCCTCTTAAAGTCAGCACCAGAGGCACACAGTCTCTGGCAATGCGGAAGCAAAAATATATAATTGTTGGTGTCCATGCGAAAACAAATCAACCATTGAAAATATAATGAAGATGGGAATAATAGTATTGCTTTCAATGACTTGATTGCTACAATAATTCAGAGGGTTTGATGCACGCTGTTTTCATATCCATGAATGAAATACAATGACAGCAGAGCTAAAGATTAGTCTAATTTCTTCCTCCCAAACTGTCAGGTGCGTCAGCAATGAGTATAAAAAAATTCCCTCGGTCGGCCGGAACACCTAGCATGGGGCAGCGCGTACTGCCAAATTCCCAAATGGCAAACTGGTCTTGCACCACGACCCAAATCAATTTGTGGCAGTTTGAACGCCCAAGCACAAAGGCGCCATCAACAAAAATAGAGCCCTCAGTGTGTTTTTCATGCTGTGACACTTTGCGACATGTATGAGACAGGCAGCCCAGCAGGATGCCTCAAGCCTGACTGTCACTCAGTTTTCCAGTGCTCCCTCTCACAATCAATATATTTACTTACATAACATTCTGGTTTGGACTGGAGGGGAGATTCCAGCTGACTGCAACATGTGAAAGGGGCTTGAATGCATTGACCTACTGTATATTTTTCCCTATCGGCACTCTGCCTCTATCCCACAGCCTAATACACACTTTCCATTAAAGATGGCAATATGCATACTGTGATACCAATATGTAGATACCAGCAAGCTATTCATTCAGATGTGATGTCTTTAAGTTTATTTTGATGTTACTTCTCACTGTTTTTTGGTAGCTCACTTCAATTACTATGAGTCTATGTGCCTGTCCATGTCATTTGACAAAGAAACCTGACACGTTATGGCCAACATGCAACTATAAGTATTGCACGGTGTGATTCAAAACGGAAGGGCAATTAAACAACCGTGACATTACATAATCATTATATAATCTTCACTTTGATAACCGATATCTATACAGCATAAAAAATATATTTATTTCTCGGTACATAATGATTCGTCATTTCAGGTTCATGGAATGCCTTTATCCTACAGTTTGGGTTGTTCAGGAAGTTAGAATGAGTCATTTTTTCTGCTTCTCTAAATGGTATTCTGCTCGATCACAAGATTCCAATCTCCTATGGAGGAAGTATCCAGATTTTTACGTGAAGAAAAATTCCTCCAAACCCGTTTGAGGAAGGTTACTCATCGGTGTAAAAGCTGAAGTGAAATCATGCACACTGTGCTTATAACACCTCTCCAACATTTTAAATAAATCTGAATGATTGCGCTTGAAAGCTGAAAATCTTATTTTGTTGGCTTTTTCTAGTACTTTAAGTAACTTCTAAAATCATACCAAATTAAAAACTTGCAATGTATTCCTGAACTTATGCAACACAGATGTAAGGTAAAAACAGTGACATCTTGAGGTCATTTTCACTAAAGTCTGCGAAAATATAGAGAGCAAAACTATTGCCTGTAGTGCAGTGATAATTAAAGAATGTTCATACTTTTCATCCCAAAGTCACAGTAAACTCAAGTCTAGCGGAAAAAAAACCCCACACTGGTACCAGTGAAGTTACCATCAGTGACATAAATAAATAGACAGACAGTTAGCGTGATAGATAGCTAGGTAGATAGATAGATAGATAGATAGATAGATAGATAGATAGATAGATAGATAGATAGATAGATAGATAGATAGATAGATAGATAGATAGATAGATAGATAGATAGATAGATAGATAGATAGATAGATAGATAGATAGATAGATAGATAGATAGATAGATAGATAGATAGATAGATAGATAGATAGATAGATAGATAGATAGATAGATAGATAGATAGATAGATAGATAGATAGATAGATAGATAGATAGATAGATAGATAGATCAAGAGAAAGGGAGACAGACAGACAGACAGACCAACAAAAACATTAGCCACTTGGAGAAGATAAGGCTGTGCCAATGAGATGTTTCATCAATAAAGCATAAGAGATGTAGGACAAGGAAAGAGAGAAATGAAAGAAGACAAAGTCCCCAGGAGATAACAAGAGTGTAAAGGTCTGCCTGTAAAGGACTGGTGTGCTATAGAAGAGGAAAGAAAATACCCCTGTTGGACTCTGGTGGCCCGCCTGCTGCTCCCTGGCCTCCATCTAGGGCTGCTTGGTCAGACAACCCACTGTCTTGAATAGAGCTCTGAATACTGCACAAGGGGACAATGCGACATGGAAACAAGCATCAAATTGTGACTGACAGAGACTAGAGATAAAAATAAAGAAGATATAGTATTTATTTATTTATTTATTTATTTATTTATTTATTTATTTATTTATTTATTTATTTATTTATTTATTTATTTATTTATTTATTTATTTATTTATTTATTTATTTATTTATTTATTTATTTATTAACTGATCCCTCCAGTTTTTTCCAAGGGTGTTTTATGTCCATACGTGTGCGCCAGATGTAAATATGCTTTGTTTTTAATTGCCTAGCATTTGTGCACGGATGATAGGGCTGTCATGTTCCATCGGATTGTTGGGCTTTAGCTGATACTAGTTTAGCCTGAAGGAGAGGTGGTTACCTGGAAGCAACCCCGAGTCATCAAAACAAGAGAACGGGCATGCACATGCAACAAAGGAAAACGCACGGACACACACAAACACACACACACACACTTGTGTTCCTCACAGAGCCAACAGGGCAAAAACAGCTCAGCAACTGGTGGACACACCAAGCTTCGAGGATGGCCACACCTTAGATATGTGACAGTTGAGGAATTTGCTGCAGGCTAGCCACAAATGCTTGCAGCCTGACTTTAAACTCCATACGTCACTGGAAAATGGTGGAAATATTTGAGTTGATGAAAGCTTGGAAGTTGTTATTGTTTGTTTGTGTTTGTTTTTTTACATGCTCAAATACCTGTTTAACATTTCCAGATACTGGCTTAAACCTCTGAGGTCAAACACAATATATTTGGGAAGTGCAGCTTTTGCAGGTAAATTTTCTTTCTTTTTCTAACCTAGTACCCCTTAGCAAGAGGCCCCAAAAAGATTGAAAACCAAACAACCAAGTAAATCTTTCTTTATCTGCCTACTTTTGTACAAGTACCAGTGAACAAGCTATTCTGAGTTGTGCTGAATGGAGATGTTGCTATTTGGTTAATTTACATAAACAAAAAATAGCCCCCGTGGGGATTTGACAGGTAGGTTTGCTAGAGATCTAGATTCAACCTATGACAAAACTAAACTATCATTTCAAAATCAAAAGGTAATCAGAGCTGCCTTAAGTTTTGCAAGATGCACAGATAGTATGACAGATTTAGCCATGGATTTTATCTGATGTTGATAATGACGGTGATGATGCAACACCAAAAACCACCTAGGGAAAATTAAATCACCAGGTTAAATTAAATTAAATCACCGTGCAATGCAGTTCATCATAATAAGAAATAGTTCAGCAAGTGAAACCATCAACACATTTTAAAAGAGCAAATGGAGCTTTATTCATTAAAACAGAACTATTTTATTAAGGAAAATGCTTTTAAATATGCAACAAATAACGCACCCACACACGCACAATAAATTTAGGGTTCAGGTTTGACGTCAGGCTTTCAAAAGGTTAACCCTTTTCTCTGAAGGGACAGTATTGGGATGGTGACTATGTGAGTAAGTGACTATGGTGACTATGTGAGTAGGTCCAGTTTGACTCAGCAGATTTCTAAATTTATTCCCCCATGTGCTAAACTCTAATTTTAAACGGGGTGCTAAATATACAGACAGTTTCCAAGCCAAAAGCAAAGACAGCTGCGTCATTCTGACTGTCAGTGTGACGCTCGAGGAAGTTGAGAAATGGAACAGTCCAGGAACAAACCTTGTCAATGCTGCCATCTTGTGGAGGATGCTGGGGCGGAGGTGGTTGCCATAGAAACATCCGTTGACGTGCTTGAAGATTTGCATGCAGAACTGGGTCAAGTGATCATAATCTTGAATAATAAAACGATACTTCTACAACCACTACTTGATTAAAAAAATGTTTCTAAAATTGTGTTGGTTCCATATGCAATGCTAAGAGTTGGATTGAGTTAGCTAAAACCAGATTGAAGGCCCAGGTACCAAATACTAATATAATGGCATAGCACTACTACTTTAAAGTATGTGGGAAAAAATTCCCTGTCAGCTCGTCATAATGAAAAAAGGCATTGTTGCAACCCTTATTATTAATCGGAGTGGAGGAAATGCAACAACACACGAGAAAAGCACTCGCAAGAAGTACCTTTGATTCCTGTGCACGCAACATATTCTTTCATATTGTCGGTTGCAATTTGCAGTTCATGTACCCAGCGTGACATCTCATTTGTGAGTGTGAGTGAAGTTGGTCATTATGCAAGTGGACATTTTAGCTGTTGGCACTGTGTGCGTATTTGTCTGCGCGTCTGTGTGTGTGTTTGTATGTGTGTGTACTGCTTTGTGCGTGTACGGCTGTGTTCCAGCTGTCTGAGTGGATAATGCTCAGTGGGCACACGCAATCTCAACATGAAATGGCCATGGGGACTGTGCTATAATTGGGCGTCTTTGTGAACCTTGAGAAGAGAGCATGAGAGAATAACAACATTGCAATCGTCACCCCATGAAATGATAAACAGTAGAAGCACTTTTTATTACGAGCATTAAATGTGTATAGTCAACAATACGGCTGCATTCAAAGATGTCATATGTAACAACAACACCAAAAATGTTATGATGACATCAACAGAGCTTCAACATGAAATTCGGACAAACATTGAAATAGAACACTACTGACTATTCCATCTATCAATCCAACTAGTCAATCACAGGGCCTTAACAGACAAAAATACAGTCATACTCACTTTATGTAAACTAATATGCATGTTTTGGAATTGTGACGGGAAACCAGAGAACATGCAAACTCCATGCAGATACGTGAGCCAAGGGACACAGCCAGATGCCTCCTATCAATGCTTCCCACATTTTAAATGTCAAAACAACCATTTAAATGTCAAACATGAATCCGTAGCCCAAGTGCATTTGAGTTTCTCCAGTGTCAACTACAAAGGTAGCCAACATTACATCACACATTGTTACTCAGCAACAACTCTGCTATGTTAGCATGACAGCGGAATTGCTGATTTTATTACGGAAAATCACTTACTCACATCAAGTCCAACTTTTACAATGGCTTTAAATCAGTCAAAGGGGCAACTATGTCAATTATGTAAACCACTCCACTAGGGCACAAGGAAGGCCCCATCATCTTGTCTTGGAACCAGAAAAAGCACACGATGTGTCATTTTCCATTAATTTCTTTCAGCGTGTATAGGACCTCTGCCAGTTGTAGATGGCGTGGATATTATGAGAGCACTCTGGCACTCGTTTACACGTACTGACACTCCGGTGTCGGAAGACTCTCCCTCCCGTGCCTCCCCCCAAACCCCTCCTCCTTGCAGCGAGCTGCTTTGTCCTCTCCTCCGCGGCAAAGAAGTCTGTGGTCGCCCTAAAGAATTCCAAAAGAGCTCGGTGGCTCCAATTGGTCACACCGTTAGCCTTCACACTGCTGAGAGCTGTCGCTGAGTTAGCTGGCCCAGTGATACTTAGTTCGCATGGCGTGGAGAAACCACAGTGGCCGCCTCGGTCTGTTAGAAGGAGAAAAAAATGTGGATTGCTTTCAAAAAGTTCCCAGGGTATTGTGGACTGGGTGTTTCCTCGGACAGGGTCGTCCTGAGCGCATACGCTCAGGACTGGGATGGCCACTTCATCCACATCTCTTAAGGGTTCATTGCGTTCCCAGTAAGAATCCCAAGAAGCAGGAGCGCTGCCACCGGTCCCAGTTGGTAGTGCCGAAGCACAGCCAACCTGGCCACAGAACAGAACTTCCTCCAGGCCACGTAGGGAACTGGTCGAAAAGAGGCTGTCCATATGTATGGAAGGACTCAACGCCGTCCTGTATCTAAGCACAGCAAATCCACAGACACAAATAACATGAGAACGAGCAGAAGCTCAACAGCATGTCTCTCAAATTGCCAGTGATTACAGAGGCAATTCTATTGTCACGATGTCTCTCGGAATCAATCAGTTGCTATGGTAACTTAACGATTTTTAAATTGTTTGTGCTTTCATGTTCAGTGGTTAGTCAATACAATTATGTTTTGGGAGAGTGGGATTTTATTATTTTCTCTTCATGGAGGATCATAATAAATTGGAAATAAAGAAATGCTACAATGGCATGAAGGTGTAAACGCTAGCTTATAGTAAAAGAAAATAGCCTATAGTTTTTCCCCCAAGAATGCTTTTTATGTTGAATGAATACTTGATTTCTGTTGATGTGTTTGCGCTTCAGCAGTAGATATCAGCCTTAGTTTCCTAAAGAGTACATTCTTAGTGTTTTTCTATCTGGAGTTACCATACTGCAGATGAAAAATTGAGACTTTTTGAATGCCAATACATTTCTTAACTTCTCAAGTCAGGGGCCTGAGCTAAGCCCAATAGAGAACAAGCTATTTGTGGTCTTTCGAGTTCGGTTTTGGATTTATTGAAGACCAATTTGAGGGCAGCAAGACACACAAAAAAGCACAAAGTTAAAGTTGCTGTAGTGTGGCCCTGAAAAAAAAAATCATCTCCGGGGATGAAATCTAGGATTTTATGAAATATGGGGCACTTGTTGACCGGAGAGAATACAAAATTTGGTGTTTGGGGGAGTTTCTATTGGCCAGATAATATTGCCTTTTTTTTTGTAAAAAAAAAACACTGCAAATTTCAATTCTACGTTTTAATTTTCTGTCTCATTTAATCCTGACTGCTGCCAATACAAGACCATCTAATATCCTGCATGCCCTACACATCATTGATTTTTCTCTGACTCATCATTATATTAGCTTCCCACAAGCAGATTTGTATTGGGATTTGTGTTCTAGAAAGAAAAAATGCTTTGCTAGAACACGAAAATAATCAATGGCACACTGTGCAGAAAACAGTTTTCTGTGTAAATGATAGACTATTCAATACTTTTCAGCGAGTAAAAGCTGATTCAGCTGGGAATGTTAGGAACTACAATCTGAATGATCTGTCGCCTTTTCCCCACGCTCCCCCTTCATACCTGCTGAGGCACATTTTCTGATAAAGCACCAAGGCCCATTGCAGGGGCCAGCAGAGGCCATTCTCAAACCAGCTCTGGCAGCGAAAGACAGGCGACAGGCAGACGGCCGCCGTCACGTAGCTGGACGAGCCGCACTCCCCCAGGTAAGAGAGGAGGAGGCCGGATCCGGTGCCCTCGCTCACTGCATACAATTTGCTGGCAGGCTGCCGGTAGCGGATGTAGCGCACGGCCTCTCGCAGGTCTGCGGGGTCTCCAAACTGCTGCAGTTTGACAGTGGTGAGCGGGGTGCCGTTGTGGCTGCGGCGGTTGAAGACTGCAGGGAGGTATCCATGGGAAAGGGCTGTTTGACACAACTGTGGGAGGTAATACAGAGAGACAGAAATGTGGCTGTTATCTCCACGTGACAGAATGTATGATGGAAACTTTACAAGGGCATAAATATATATACATACATATACATATATATATATACATATATATACACTATAACGTCAAAGGACACATGCTTGAAACTGAATACATTTGGTGTTTTGTTGACCTGTTATTTTCTTGGTGTTTTTTAAATTCTTCATCTTAGACCAGGGGTGTCATTTTTTTCACGGGCCGCGTTGTAGTCATAGCTTCTTTCGGAGGGCCATTATGACCGTCAACCCAAATAAATTTATGAGCACCTCATATTATATACAGTAAAAGCTACAAAACAAACTGACAAATAACTCGTTTTCAAATCAGACGAGTAAAAACTGGTCAAATGAAAAAAAAAAAAGATATTAACAGTAAAGGCAATTTGCAATTCTAGTCATGACACAAATTTGATGCACAATTTGTCGTCGCAGGCCACAGAAAATGATTTGGCTGCCTGTAACTGGCCCCCGGGCCATGAGTTTGACACCTGTGGTTTAGACAATGCTATTGCCTTCAGAACATTGTGATTAGCTTGTGGTGCCAGACGCTGTTACCTAACGCTATTGGCAGGTGACTGTGGTACTGGCCACAAATTGAACCCACACTGTGTGCACTAAAGGCAGCAGCAGCATGTTCCGCTACACTTACCAGAACAGCTTGTCACTAAATATCAATCAACCAAAGAAAATCATTTCTGTTTATTTTCAATGACAATATACTGTATTGCTATTGTTCATTTAAAACTGAATGGAAAATGCTGGCCTCAATAAAAGTCCATGAAGATCAAGTTTGCTGCCTTAAAATGACGAATGTTCACTTTGGTCCCCTTTAATTGGCAATAATGCAATACAACCCACATATGAAAGGTCATCTGGAGTTTATTAGGAGCCAAGATGTTGCCATTTGATAATTGTTAATAATCTACAGACATGAAGGTCAACCCTGTCATTGTTATCACGCAACACACAGCAAAGGCTCTCGTTGTTGTCATTGCAAGCATATGCTAAAGACATATGTGCAGTATCTGTGAAATGTCTGTCTACTGTACATAAAGGATAATTTCAGGAAGCTATACAAAACATAACTACAATTCTAAGAGGTAAATTTGATTGATGAATAGATGCAGTAGAACATCACAATTTCCGTACTATTCAATATGCACCATAGTGAGAGAAGTCCTCGGGTTTTAATTGTTGCTCTACCATATACAAAATGGAAATTGTTAAACTGTTAAGTTTGTTTTGATGTACACATAAGTTCAATAAGATTTTACTTGGATGACACTGAGGAGTCGAAGACTTGCTGGATGTCAATCAAAATGAGTCTTTGTTTTGGTATTAGAGATATGCCGTGTTGGCAATAATTAACTGCAATCGGTTTAGATAGTAAATTGTCAGTAATGTTGGTATGATACTTGCTGCTGGCTCTGCATCAGTGCTATGATTGTTCAAGTCTGAGCTTGTGTCGACAAACTAAATTGATGTCAGCGTTTCCAACGGTTTGCAGTCAGAACTGCTTGACTGTCAGCTCAGTGATAAATTCCTGAAGTGGACACTCCAAGACTACTGCAGAGGTGCTTCGCTATAAAAATATTAACAAATCAAGTTACAGTATACTCGAGCAAAAATAAAGAGAAAAATCATGTTCTGGTGAATAATCAGTACTTAGACCATATTCTAAAACAAGAGTTTGAGACATTCTAGTTACCCAAATTGACATATGCACATGATGCACTTTATGGAAAAAGAAAACATGTGCTGGTACACAATATATATACCTACACCACAATCAACATTTTTTTCTTTCATCATATCAGTTCTACAATAGGATTTCCTTTCTTTTATTTTTTTATTACTCCCTCGAAATTGTTACTGTACCAAATCCTTGCTGTGATATTTGTTGTATTTGATATTTATTGAGTTTGATTTCTTTTCTTATTACCTTTTCTTGGGATCAGCAAAGTACCGACCCAGCCTATAACCAAACATTATGTAGCTAATTGTTATGATGTAAGCTGAGTAGCTCCCACCCACTAATACGTGCGTAGAAATGTTCATCTGTTCACTGAACAGACGGAAACGCTATATGAAACTAAAAACAGCATTTATAGCAGACATCAACATTGTATACACCAGCAAATGTGACAGGGAGCAGCAAAAGTGGTTGGTTGGAGACCACTGATCTAACGTTTGTTTTGTTTTCTTTGAATGTGGAGTGTGGGCTGTCTGTTTCCTCCTGCTGCTATTATTTTGTTTTTCTTTTTAAGTAAAGTACTGTACTAAGAAATATATATATCACCCCCCCCCCCCACCACACACACACACACACAGTTTTAATTAGTGTACATCCCTTGTGGTGCCTCCTCCTTGCAGAATGTTAAGCAAATTGTCAGACTAAAATGGAAATAGTACATAGACTGCACAAAACACGTACCCCACCCACTGGATTCTTCTTTCTACATTTTTTCCAGCAATTTTCACTCCTCCGTCATTGTTTTAATGTAGTTGCTGCTGTGCCCCCTTATTTGACATTTTCATGACATTTGCATAGAGAGCACATGATCTAAAAAGGTAATGAGCTCAAACAGTGGCAAGTGTCCAAAGTGTGAGCCAACAGCCATTCATTCGATGCAATGCTACCCTTCCCGTGGCCCCCCACAAGTCAAGAGATGCTTTATATTAGCTCATTCAATTATCTCAGCCAGTGTATTGGGAGAGCAGTATAATGACTGATGCCGCCTCTGCGTCGACTCCTTTTTCACTGAGCTTTAAATATTGGGATTAAAAGGCAGGGGAATGTCTCATGAGAGAACACATTTAGCTATGGCCTATTTTAAAAAGATAGCGGGTTAAAGAAAATCAAACCTGTCATACAATAGGCAGCACTGTATTTATTCCATGATGACCTTGCTGGCTACTTCAGCAGCTTCTATATGAAGCTGTCCAATTTAATTAAATCTTTTGCAATTAGTCATATGTTTTGGTTCTGATGATGTTTTGTACACATTCTCACTGGGCATTTTATTATGTATAGAACTTGGACTCAGGATCAAAGCCATTTCCCAAAATTTCAAATATTCATTAATGATGCTTATAAATTATAAATACCTCTCAAATCAAACTTAGCATTGAGCAAATAACAATTTATGGCAGTACTTTAAGAGGCATCTTCCACAACCCCATTTTTAAGGATTCAACAGCAAGTGCAACATCTTTATTGTGATGATCACCAACTGATCACATTAGAAATAACTGAACAACTGTTCTCATTCAAAAGCTAAATCTTGCTTTTAGCTCAGTTTGGATTGACTCTCAGGGAGACATTCACAATACAAAACCCAATTGTTGTGATAATAACTTTGAATGGGTCATTTTCATAACCAAAATATTAAAACACTTTTGACCATGATGAATGCAGTTTTTTCCAAATTAACCCTACAAAAACATGAATGCAGTTGTCCCCATACAATATCATTATGTTAATATTCGGTTTGAAAAAAATAAATAAAAATGCTTTTGGTGCACGAGACCTCCCCCCCACCCCCCAGAAAAACAAAACGTGCACTGTGACACATCCAAATGACAATCAATCCGGATTAAATATGATGCTTTGTTAAATATAAAAAAGTTGAGTTTTGATTGTCAGAATCAACATCTAGTTGTAACTGCACTGCATCACACATTGGTGTTTGTCCTAATTTGGTCACGATATTTAGAAATATTGGAAACTGTTCTCAACATTACGCAGTGCAGTTCTACACCAAAATCATTTTAATGCACTGTACGTATCTGCCATTGCACTGTGCAGGTGCGCAAGTATCTCCACTTTACCTGCAAAGCATTTCTGGTGATCTTGCCTAGCGAATTGGGGATGATGAGAAGAACCGGGCTGGTGGAATGACTGGAAGTCCTGCGCCTCTTCTGGTAGGAAGGAAAAGCCCAGTCCAAAGCCACCAGTCCATCGTCGCTCAGCTGCAGGTTGTCCCGCACAAAGTGGACCGGGCTCCCGTAGGACCAGCAAGTCTCATAAAAGCTCTGGAGGATAGCGCTGGCTCGCCACGTCCACCCGACCCACGGCGAGTAGTTAGTGAAAGTGGTGCAGTTCTTCAGGAGATAGTTTGCCAGGGCGGAAGGTTTGCAGATGAGCTCCACGCTGCGTGTGTGGTCGGTGCAGCCGTCGTCTTTCAGTGTACGACTGGGTCCTTTGGGTGCAGTGTTTGCATGCTCCTCGGTACCACTAACTTTGGAGCTGGACCAGATTATTGCCACCAAAACCGCAGCGCACAGCATCATGAGCCATTCCAGCATGGTCACAATCAGTGCAACGCGGACGCTTTTTTTCAGCGGGACACTTTTAATGTTAATTTGTCCTAAATCCGTGTTCCACTAGACAGCAAATTGTGGCTGCTGTGCTCCGATGAAATGCAGCCAAGCGCAAACAAGCAAAATCCGGTTTGATTTCGCTCATTAAGTTCCTTCATCATGTCTCAATAGAAATGTACACGTCTATGCCCAAACAGAGACTAAAGAAAACAGCTGCCTGGGCGTGCAAAAAATGTGTCTGCAAAAAAGCTGAATGGAAACGCCTCTCCTCCCATTCCAACCCCTCCTACTGTGTTGAGCAGGTACAGAAAGTAGATGCAGAAAGTGGCATGCAAAGCATATCACTGTTACGTACTTTGGAATATATGTACTACATTAGAATTACATTAGATAGTATTCTAGTATATGCGTGAATATTTTTTTATACGAATGAACAACCTGATGACAAAAACAACCAACCAACCATCCGTTCTAAATGCCATCCTAGGTAAGTTTTGAGAGACTAAATATTTCAACCTAATATTCCTAAAAATGTTTATTGTGACCAAAGTACGAGTTTGAGTGCACTGGTGGTGCAAGAAAGGGGTCGAAAGGGGCACTTAATTAATCAAACAATAAAATTGTCACACTTAGACATGAGAATAAAACTAATGCTCACTTTTTATGAGCATTTATAAAAAGCAAACTTTGAAACCAGTGGCAATAAGACTATAGTATATTGTGTGTGGACTTATGTAAATAACAGAATAGTAAATGATTTATCGGATGCATGAAAAATGGGAAGAAGTGATGACTTCACGGCCAATAACCTCAGATAACACCCCGTATATTACCATACTGTTATTAAAATAGCATCAAATGAAAAACTTTATAGAATTACCCTCATCTGACGACCAAACTACACGGAAACCTTATCATTTTGTGAGCTCACTTTGCATGTTTGTTATTATGAACCGGCAGCCAAGAGTGACATCACACCAGGGCAACATGTTAACCGAGGTCCAAGGCCTTAAATGGAATGAATGTGTTTAGCACGTAACATCTCTGGTATTATTGATTGCAAAGTTTTTATTCTTTTTTATGAGTGATGCTCATCCACATGCATAGAAAACCTAATCTCAAATCAAGTTTGTGAGGGGGAAAAAATGGCCAACTTCAAACCTGACAATGGGCTTATAGATCACGTCTTTACGTGTAAAACGGTCCGATTAAATGGTGAATTTAGACACATGATTTTCATCTCTGTCATTATCTCACCCTCCACTGTCACCATGGCACTGCCTCACAAGCTGTGAGCAAACGGACTGTGCCAAGGCTTTTTACAAATTGCTGTAATTCATGTGAACATGTTTGCACATTTGTGGCTTTGAGTGGTTTTAGAGGTTAACGCAGCCTGAAAATCACAACATTTTGGACACTCACGTGTTCTTCCATGTGTTTTTTTCCAGTGAACAAAGCGGGCAGTTACGTATTCCCGATGTATTCACAATCCAACAGATGTGTCCACTTACCGGGCTGAATATTCACTACAGTGAGGAACTTTATACCGTGGAATGATTTAACACACACACTTATTTCGCTACATGACTTTGAAACGTTAATGTCTTTTATCTCTGTTGACGTCATCTCAATCATCCAAATTTATTGACTGTTTTTAAGCACACATCTCATATTAGTATAATCAAAATCTCAGATCAAATCCCAATTTTTAACCCAGCAGTTTTAAGGGTGTATATATTACTATGTGTAAAAAATATACAAATATTAAATACACTACAAATATTAAATATTTGTGGTAGTACCGTAATTTTCGGACTATAAGTCGCGTCTTTTTCCATAGTTTGGGTGGGGGGGCGACTTATACTCAGGAGCGACTTATATACATATATATGTTATTTTTTTCACTTTTTTGGGCATTTTATGGCTGGTGCGACTTATACTCCGGTGCGACTTATAGTCTGAAAATTACGGTATATCATATTATTGATAGTATTTTTTGTGAAAATGAAAAACAAGTCAAATTGGATAATAGTGATTGAGAATCACTGGTAGTCTGGTCAAGATTGCAAGCAGATGACTGACACCAATTAGACAACTATGTGTCAAGCTGACTATTCTTTTTTTTTTAAAAGGTCAAAAGCAAAAACGATGTCATGCCTGCTCCTCTTGTTCGCTTCACTGCAAAACCACTTCCTCAAGAGCATCCTTCTTCCTGTGAGGTGTTTCAAATAAATGTTAGCAATTGAAATGTACAACCCACAAGTGGAACAGTGTATTGCTGTCCAAACAATCTGGTTCATGTTCTCTTTGTTCAGAATCTTGTACTTACATGCATCACCTTTAGTCTTGAACTGTGATAAAAGCTATTCAAAACAGAGCAGAACTCAAAATAACACAGAAAATAAAAATCCAAAGGCTTATCTTATGCAATGCCATTGGGAAACCCAACCCCTTAAATTGTATGCTCAGCATAAAAATCAAGATGTGCTTCTGCAGACTTTTAAATAGAAGCACAAGCAAAAACACCTCAAATAATGGTCACTAAAACAGAAAAAGTAAAACAAATAGAAGGATGAAGCTGGCACAGATGTGGGAGACGGAGGAGTTTGATTATGAAGTTATACAAATACCCTGTGAGGGATTGTTATTGAAGGTTATATTTGTAGAAACAAACAGGAAAAGAAAATATTTATGATAATTCGGGCAAGTGAGTGCAGCAGCCTTCCGTGCTATTGCTGTAGTCTTCTCAAGGAAACATCCGGATGTCACACCTCATGACATTATAAGCCTGATCAAGCATGTGTAATCGTTATTGGATGAAAAAAAGAACTGGGTCATCGTCTTGAGACTTGTAAGATAATCTTAAGGGAACAGAAAACACTAACAGTAAATATCTCCTCAAATATCAACAAAAAGGTTACAGGGATCCTATTACAACATCACTGAGGCTTTGTGGTGAAGGTGAAAGACAAATATTCAATGCAAAACTAAAAGCTACTCTATTAAGCCTAGACTAGACTAAAGGGTGATCCACTAAAATCGGTAAATAGAAAATAACCAAACTAGGGACACCTGGCAAACAAATGATACGTTTACAGCTTTTTTTATGGACTTGTTTATTGCATCATCACCTGCTAAATCACATCTCAGTTGAAACATAAAAAGTCCATTTAAAGAACTTTTGCAGCGTGCTTGCTTAATTTCGCATTGCTTGTGTAAACACAGAAGATGCAATTAACAGTCAGTTTATACTGGGCTGGATCCAATTCCAAGTGAGTCTCTGTTGTGTAGCCAAGCTGCTTTGTTTTTCTGTTAAATGGATGGGCACTCGGGTTGAGTTAGCGATGCGGGCTTTCTGAGGGTCCAGCATGCTGTTGACATGGCTTTGCATGCGTTTACATGAGTGAGGAGCGTGCACTGTTTTCATAAGCACTGAATGTACCGTAAACAGCACATGGCTTGCCTGGGGGGGGAAGTACGTATGTGCAGGATCAAAATGTGAATATGTTGACATATATACAACAACTTACTCTGCAAAAACGATGAATTTCACTTTTTAAGTCTAGGCCGTTGGGCATTCTTGTAGCGGAAAGGCATCACAAATTAGGGCCCATTTAAATCCAAAAAAGCATGTACGTGGCGCTAATGATTTACAAATGTGCCTTATTAGAGAGAACCTGAACAATGCCTCGAGCAACACAGTCCGAACTGACCTTTGTTTTAACCTAACAGTGTAAATATTTACTGGTATCCAAATCTGCACATTAGCATTTTCCTAGCAGCTGCTGTTGTTACACATACAGTATCGTATTTTCCGGACTATAAGGCGCACCTAAAAACCTAAAATCTTCTCAAAAGCTGACAGTGCGCCTTATAGTCCAGTGCGCCTTATATATGGACTAAATTTCTAAATTCAAACTGGCCCGAAACATTGTGTCATGAAATCAAGCATAAGTGGCCTGCTGAAGACTATGAATCATGAATCAAAAATACTATGGATCATTATTTTGTGATTATAAAGTCATTTGTTGCATCTGAAGTTGAAATAAAAAAGATCAAATGGAGAATGATTAAAAATCTGACATGATGCATTACTGGTGCGCCTTATAGTCCGGTGCGCCTTATATAAGGATTAAGTTTTAAAACGGGCCATTCATTGAAGGCGCGCCTTATAGTCCGGTGCGTCTTATAGTCCGGAAAATACGGTAATTATAAGCCAGATAAAAAATATTCCTTAGGTTTCCTAAATGAAATAATAGGAAGGTACAGTTTGTCGTTTCTGCACAAGCTCTTCAGCTTCATAACACACATACAAACAAAGATCAGATCGGTATTAAGTTAATCAGCAGACCTCCGACCGAAGAGATATTTCCAGATCTGAGGTCACCAATCTTCCTTTATCTTTATGAAAGGGGAAGTCAGAGGACATCAAAATCTGTTTATGCCATTTACAAGAAGAGCGGGGATGGAACAGAACAGAGTGAACTGACATAAACAAAGACAACCAGACCCTGTTTTGTTATTGTATGCATAACAGCAAGTGAGATGCTATCATAATGTGGTAAAGGGCTTTGATTTCATTCAGTGAGCATTGGATGACTGAAACTGCTTCATTTTTTTTTTTTGTAGCCTTTGTACAATGATTTCATAGTCATACACAAAAAGCAGTGTTTAGATCTTAAAAGAAGTCCTATTGGCCATCCCTTTGTTTTTAGGAGTTACTACTAACTGTGGTGATTTTATTTGCACACTTATACTGTATGCCTGTTAAGTATTCCTGCAAAGATGGCTGTACAGATCAACGCTGAAACAGATTTCTTCCATTTCTGTCATTTTCTGTCTGCAATATTGGGCTGTTTTTATAGGGAAATATTTTCCATATCACTTACCAGCCAATCAAAATAGTGCTGCATGAAAGCTGACTTAAATTTGGAAGCCATAAAACAAAACAAAAATCTTTGCAACAGGAGACTTTGTTATTATAAAGTGTCAGTGTTCAAATAAACACTTTTGTATATATCATTATCATTAAAAAAAAAAAGATATGATGTAATGAGTTTTATTTAGTGCCAAAATCGCTTTGGCGGTTTTATAATGACCCTTGTAAAATATTCCATTGTAATATAGCAAGCCCAACACAACTTGTTATGATCCTTTGCTAACCTTGAACACATCCAGAATTTCTTAAGAATAAAAGTGCCATCGGGAATTCGTTCCATTGTTTTGTAATGAATAAATGCCGTCTGGCAGTGTCCTTTCCTGTTTAATACAAAACTGTTTTCATCCACAATATCCAACATAAAAAGACATTTGCAGCCACATCCTGCATCAGGGTTTGTCCCAAAACAAGCAAACCGTATCTGTTTGATTTGATGCTACGCCTACCTCAGGTTAATTAGTAGCGCAAAGGTCAAGGTAATGAGGTGGAAAGGAGCAGCAGTTCACTTAAGAGCTGCACTCTCATAGGCAATAACCAAGACATCCGCTCTCCTGCTGGTCTCAAAACAACATGATAAGGCCTTGTGATTAGGTAGATAGATGGTCTTAGTATGCGGCATTGACGCTAATGGGGTCATTGCACTGACATCCATTAACTGGAATCTCTAGGGTCATTGCAGCAGTATAGTAAAAACATACAGAACCCCTAGAGTTTTCCAACGTCATGTTCAGCATTAAAGATCTCGGAACTTCGGGTTTCTAAATATATTTTGCCCTCTTATCCAGTCTTACATTTTCCATGACCAATATCATTCGTGGCACTGACAAACTGACATGTTTTAGAGCTGGTAAGACATTTTCCGTTTCCCTGGTGCCCTTTACAAAATGTTTAAAAGGTAGTAATAATAATGAGAGTTGCTTTGTTTTGCCATTAAGGTGCATTTAAGTAGTATGTGAATAATGTAATCAGGAAGCATTGAGAGACTCAAGGGACGTTGTCAGTCCCATCTGCTGCTAACCAGCGATTACAGTCTCACAGCCACTGCCACCTGCTATGTCATGTGATTGATCAACATGTTATTGACCATCTAGTCATCAATGTGCACTCTCTAAATCTCTCAAACAAATCACTCTGATTTTAACACAGTACGATGCAATAATAATTCATTCAGTCAAAGAAAACCACCAGCATTGTCATCACTCGCCTCTGTAAAGGCCAAAATTGATAGAGCTCTTTCATTTGAACTCATTGGTGTCCCTAAAAATGGAGTTTACGGTTAGAGTGTGAATAGTGTGTCGAAAACCAGGAAAATAGTGCATACAAAAACAAGCTGTTCTGGTTCTTCTAAAATGAATGAGGACTGCCCGTTTGAATGAGTTATTTTGTCATGCAACTAGCTCCCTCTTGTGGTCAAGTACTTTTACACTTTTACATCTCAATACCATATTTGCAACTTTTTGTCATGTATTAAAATGGATTACTAGCTCCCACTTGTGGTCAACTACTTATACACTTTTACATTTCAACAATATTATATTTGCAACTTTTTGTAATGTATTAAAATGGATTACTAGCTCCCACTTGTGGTCAAGTACTTTTACACTTTTACATTTCAACAAAACCATATTTGCAACTTTTTGTAATGTATTAAAACGGATGATTTGACCTTTTCATCTTTTCATCATATAATCATATTGTTACGGCAACTAATTCACTCATTTGATTTAGTCGGACCCCAAATGCTAGTGTTAATAGTTGTTATTATAAGACACAAGACACAATTATTTGACATCTATTCATTGGTTACCTCCAAAGATCCATCTGTCGAGGCAGAGGCGTATCCAGGAATTTTTCCAGTAGGGACGCACGCCCACAGGAAAAAAAATCGAACATCACCCACGCCGTTTGCTGATCGCTAAAACAACATACGGGTCCGGGAGGCAAACGGTGAATGGATACCATCGCGCACATAGAATAGCGCAAGCACATTCGCGCAAGACCGAAAGAAAAAAACGGCATGAAAATGAAGAATCGAAAAAGCTCGATTTTTTTTTCAACCGGGGCGCAGGGAGTCCTAACCGGGGCGCCGCCCCTGCTCGGCCCGGCTTGGCTACGCCTCTGTGTCGAGGGTAGATGAGAATTGGCCAGATAGTGGAACTGCAGATATTTCTACATTTTATCCTTCCACTAGATGGAAGCATGGCCCAGTTCCTGCAGTGAGCAGCTTGCTGCCTGCTCACTGCTGACGCTTCGCCAACCTCTGGAACTTGACAACACCAATCACTCTAGAAACCTTGTATTACGACGAATACTCATCTATAAATTTGTAGGTAAATTAGTTTATATGTAAGTTATTTAAAAAAATCACCACAGATTGTTGAGGCTATTCAGATCCCACTTTTTTTTGTGCTGGATGTTTGAAGAACATCTTCATCCACTCTAATTGTCATCTCCATCATTTGCGAAATATGCTTTGGTTTTGCATTTATGTGTATTTTTACCTCTCAACTTCAAGCATGTACTATTTACATGCATGAATGCCAAACAGTCCACCATGGGACGCACCTCTCATGTTTTATTTCATGCTCAAATGCACAAAGTCCCTTAACACACACCTAGTCAATATTAGTCTCAAAGCATGTTCGGATCTAGTCAAGCAAAAATGATCGTTCTTCTACTTCTTACCACTCGCTTCTTGTAAGTGAAAAGTATTTGACAAACCATCTGACATAACTTAGGGACAGATTTAAAAGTTTACTTAATATGTTGATGTAGCCACTTTCAGTGAACTTGAATAAAAATGACCTGTTTCTTGAACACCCATTTTCTCTTCTTTCTTCTTTTCAGACAAATAGACTGACTAAAAAAGATTTAAGGAAAATATTTTGCTTGCAATAATTGCATCAATCATGTGAGCCCATTAACATTAGCAACTTTTGGCTTTCTCATTTTCTGATATTTCTCCTGGCATTTTTTTCTCTTTCAGTGGGTGTTTGTTTTGGGGATAATTTCCGCCAGTCTCCCTTTGCAGATAAAAACACATACTACTTCATTGGGTTTAAGTCTGAAGGAGCTCCTAGTTATTTCCCTTAGTAAATTTTACAACACAACACAGTTTTGTTTTGGGGTTATTATCATGTTGCACGATTAAGTTTGCCTACATCATTCTTGAAATGGGCAGACAAGATTTCTGTACGTTTTTGACTTTATTTTGCTGTTGTCCGGCCCAAAGGAGGCCACGTTACCTCCGCTAAGTTTAACGGACGAGTGTGGACGGATTTCTAAATCACATCTGTAAAAATGCTGAAAGGGTCAACAATTGATAACAAAGCACATTAAATTTAAATTAAATAAAACTTCAACTAGTCCAAAACTCTGCTGCCCGCCTCCTTACCCACACCCGGTCCCGTGAACACATCACTCCTGTTCTCCACTCTCTTCACTGGCTCCCCATGAAGGAGCGTATCATCTTCAAGATACTCCTCCTCACCTTCAAAGCCCTTCACCACCTGGCTCCCACTTACCTATCCGACCTCCTTGTCCCCTACTGCCCCAACCGTCCCCTCCGATCCTCCAATACTTCACGTTTGACAGTCCCAAAATCCAAACTCAAATCCTTCGGTGACAGAGCCTTCTCCTGCACATCACCCCGACTCTGGAACTCTCTCCCCCAGTCTGTCTGTGACTCACCCACACTTCCCATATTTAAGTCCCGTCTAAAAACATACCTCTTCTCCCAAGCTTATGACCTCCCCTACCCATAACTGCTTTCCTCCTCTTAAGTTTATCCGATTGTTTCCTCCTCCCCCCCCCCCCCATGTATGTCTTTGCATTGTTCCCTGTAAGCGTCTTTGGGTTCTTGAAAAGCGCTATACAAATATAATGAATTATTATTATTAAATCCTAAAGGACTAGCACCCATAATGACACATTTTGAGAGACGGCCACGTAGTGTCCAACCATCAGAAATCATGTTGAAGTCGATACACACAGCATGTACAGACAGAGATGCCGAGGTCTGCTTGTATTGAGGTCTGCTCCCATTTCTGACAGCTGCATGCATCACTGGCTTCTTTGTCTGAGCCAATCAGCAGCTGGCTCACTGGATGTTTCCTTTTTCAGTTGGAGAAGAGCTCGGCATACACACTAGGCTGAAAAGGAAAAAAAAGGAGAGCATGGCAAGTGTCAGACAGACAGAAAGATGAAGGAGAAGAGACCACTTACCACTGTGACGGGAATTTGTTAACTGTACAACAATGAAGAGAGCGGCGTCACAGCGGCTCGGCCAATCAGGTGCTGAGAAATTGGGCCACTTATGACATCAACGCTGGCATCGGATGAGAGTTGCCCGCATGAGGGAGCTTTCCAGCGAAAGGACAGACGGAGAGAGCTTATTATGATGCTCTGCTCTAATACAAATACACTCACACAGAAAAAAAAAACATGTGGAATTTGAACAGTACAGTATAATCAAGATTCCATTAAAAAAAAAAAAACATGTTAAATGCACCATAATGACTCAAAAGCTCCAAGAACATATGCAAGACTGCATTCGGTATAAAGGCGCTCTTATGTATCATTCATGAATATCAATAGTAGTGAGTACATTCTTTGTATGAATAATAGCATTAGTGCCTATAGAAATTGTGGCAATGGGGAAAACAGGGATTCAAATGTGTAAATTGAGGAGCTTTGCTCGGCCTAAACCGAGCTTTTTTCCCTCACATCATTGAGTAGCATAAAATATCTTGGTCTCCAAGGAAAATGCATTTCTAGTTTTCACATGGCATTTTCAATACTTTTTTAGAAGGTTCAGGGTTTCACAGACCCACTATCATTTATTGCACAAAAGGGAGTATGGTCAACCCAAAACTTCAGAAGAGAGATAAAGACAAAAGTGACTCTGGGTCTGGGGAGAGTGGGAAGCGCATGACTTCATAAATGACAGGCTCTTTGTGAGGGGTCAGAAAATATTTGGGTTTGTATCTAATCTATCACACTGATAGGATATCGTTTTATTTTCTCACAAATTCTGACACATCACAACTTGAAAAGGATCGCATTGTACCACGTAAACTTGCAGAAGTCCCCAAATGTATCGGATATACATTAACGTGGTTTGTCTAAACATAGCGTCATGTTCTTTGTACATATTCCAAATATGATGCGGATTTTCCATAGCTACTTATTTTCCAAATCCCTTGTGTTTATTACCCGCAAATTCAAAACAAATGAGACCCTTGGGGTCGTACTGCACATTAAATCTGCCATTCAGTCTATTTTCTTTCTTCCTTCTCCACGACTGCATTTTTTTCTGGGTCTCCTATGGGAAGGTGTCAAGATGATAAGGAACAGAGAGTCTGGGAGAATTGGGCAGGAAGCAAATAGATGGGAGGCAGTTTTAGGGACTTTACACATGTATCAATTTATTTATGTTTTGATTTATGGTTCCCCGATGCTTTTACAGGACATTGTGGTCACAGCACACAAACGTATCCATTTGAGTAACTCCTGCCGCAATAACATTTTGCCTTGGCAATACAGGAAGTTTGTTCATGCCCGTTGCTGGGCATGTGGCTTCACAAGTAAGGACAATTCTATTATGTTTGTTTTCTAACATTATTGTGAGCCGGTGTCACACAGCAGGGGATCACTGTTTGTATACAGTGTGTGAGGGGGGGTGGGGGGTTAAGCCCCTCGGGAGGCAAGCAAAGAAAAAGGCATAATGCGTTGTGTTGTCCAACCATCCATCATTTCTGTACCATTTATTCTGTTCAGGGTCATGGGTGAGCAGCTAGAGCCTATTTCAGCTGAGCATGCTTGAGAGGCGAAGTACACCCTGGATCACAATAACTTTACAAACCTACATGGATAATTTAGTTCCATTAAGCAATGATTTATTAAGGGCTGGGGCGTTGTACTGCATGGTGATGAATTATGCTTCATGGGTCAATGTACAAGAAAAAAGTGTGGGTATTACAGCTATAACAAGAGATTCTTTACACTAATATTCAATTCATGTTCTCTGTTCAACAAGAGACATAAAAGGCACTAAATGTGTTCATCCTGTGTGAGTAGGCCTGCTATTCACTTCATTAGTTAAACACCGAGAATAGTTCCATTGTGAGAGGAGCTTAAGCTGATAGAATTCACTTTATCTCTTTACCTTGGTTCTCATTCAAGATGTTTGTGTTAGGTCCTCTGCTAATAAAATGTTGAATTTATTTATGTGACATCTATGCAGTGCTTTGTTCATAAGTGATTGTTTTTGTTTGTATCGAATTCAAATATGGGCATTTGATTGCACGCTGTGTCAGTTTGGGTGACGTTATGATGTTGTAAATATCGCACCCTATGTGTGAGTTAAGAAAATAGGTCGATGATTCGTGCATGTGTGTTTGTACATAGTACAGTGCATCATGTATGTACCTATGTAAATCTGCATGTATGTGCATGAATTGTGCATTTTCTGGTAATATTATGCATGGCCACGGGTATACACAATGTGTCGCCCTGCTTTCTGACAGTGATGTGATTTATCAGATTATTACCGTTTTAAATATTTCTTCCTCCCTGTGATTTAGAAGTGACAAGGAATATTCTTTGCCAATGGCTTACAGTAGATGAACACCGTATCATGCAATAAGTGTAATACATCTGGACACATAATGTTTTTGTTGTTGTTTTAGATATTGTCAATTCTAGGGTTGGGATTAGTTTCAGTATCAGTAATCTGATTTTGTAGCAATCTCACACATACCTTTATTACGGTGTCCTTTTTGACAAGGATTTTTGATTAATCTTTAGCAGTATATCCGTGTGTGTGCGTGCATTCCAGTGGTTGCACTGCTTGGTAGTTAGTTGGAAAAGAAGAGTGAAGGTCAACCACAAGTGCCTGCAGTGAACCAGTGAGTGGGATAGAGAAAACTAATGCAACTAAATTGGACGAAGACCAGCAGTGGAGCACAGGTAGAAATCCCCAATAATATCTGTTTCCCTAACATTTATTTATTTATTTATTTATTTATTTATTTATTTATTTATTTATTTATTTATTTATTTATTTATTTATTTATTTATTTATTTATTTATTTATTTATTTATTTATTTATTTATTTAGCACGTCCGCCTCACAGTTAGGAGGGTGCGGGTCTGATTCCACCTCTGGCCCTCCCTGTGTGGAGTTTGCATGTTCTCTCCGGGCTCGCGTGGGTTTTCTCCGGGCACTCCGGTTTCCTCCTACATCCCAAAAACATGCTTGGTAGGCCGATTGAGCACTCCAAATTGGCCCTAGGTGTGAGTGCGAGTGCGAATGGTTGTTTGTCTCTGTGTGCCCTGCGATTGGCTGGCAACCGGTTCAGGGTGTCCCCCGCCTACTGCCCGATGACGGCTGGGATAGGCTCCAGCACACCCGCGACCCCCGTGGGGACGAAGCGGTACAGAAAATGGATGGATGGATTTATTTATTTATTATTTGTCGATTCATTTATTTGTTTATTTATTTACAAAATGACATGCATACAAATAAAGACCAAGGACTCTACCAGTAGAGCCTGTTTGGTTTTGGTGGGTCAGACTGGTATCCTCTCCCACCATCAAAGTCAAGACATGGTAAGGTGATGGCTCAACCAGGGTTCTATGCATTATCCCCAGTTAGATCTAATCACGACCCTTTAACACTCCTCCTCGTGTCCTCAGTAGTTGAAATGTATTTTTGGATTCTTAACATGTTTCCTCTGATTTTTCTCTCTCTCTTGCTTTGCACAGCCTGAGGGTATAGTTCACCATGACAAAGCCAATTAGTCAACAATAACAGCATTAAAACTTGGCATCATATGAGTCATTCCATAATTTGGGATCACACTCTGTTTTGAAAGTTCAATTTATTTGAAAGTCTGTGTTTATTTTAGTGTCTTTTGTTGATCCACTTTCCTCACAAAAGGAAACCCTTACCCACACGGGCACGGGGAGAACATGCAAACTCCATACAGGAAAGCCGGAACCGTAATCAAATTCTGACCCCTGTACAGTGAGGTGACGTTCTAACCAGCGCTCCACCGTGCACATAACCTATTTCTACAAAGAAAATTTTGGGATTGATATGGGTAAAAGTCATTTCATTTTCGGGTGAAAGAATGAAATTTGTAACTGCTTTCAATTAGCATTAAATCAAACAACAAAAACATTGACCCGTCTTGACATTTAAATCAAATCTGAGTGCAATTTGTAACTACATGCTCAAAGGTATTATTGTGCAGCATTGCTCTCGCTCCCGACAGATGATGATGGTCTTGCAGTTGGACAGTTCCAGACGCTCATCAAGGGCCACTCGAGTCATGACAAACATCCCCCGGGCGGCGTCAGAGCGCCTGGCGACGTGATCACATGTGTCACGCCGTCGTATGTATACCGGACGCGGGTTGCCTCTCTGAAATTGTCTCCCATTCTTGCAGAGGAACGGCGAGGTCCGTTTGCGGGATGCGGGCTGCACAAATAATCAAGGCTGCTCTGGCTCTCGTCTGCATTCGGCGGCCGGATGCGCTCCGGAGCTGCTTCTGACTGATTCCAGCTCCTCCCCGCCTTCTGTGTTGACAGTCGTTGTGTGCCTTCTTTTGGGTCGGGCCGTTGCACATCAGTCCCGCTGCTGTTTTTCGTCTAGCGGTGCGCCACTTTGAGCCAAGCCGCTGCGCAGTCAGCCCCCACCCCCTTTTACCCTCCCTTCCTCCCTCGCTCCTTTCCTCCCTCCTCATCCAGACGCATGCACATTCTCGGCTGCTGGGACCCCGCTGCTCGTCCGACTGGGTCAGGGAGTGTCCGCGTCGTCTCACCAAGGCCAGCTCCCTCGCCTCGAGTCCAGGCCGACTGGAGCACTCTACCTGCCTGCTGGGTGTTTTGCTTGCGCGGTATGCTGACCGGCTCCTGCCGGCCCCAGGGACCAGCGGGACGGGGTGCTGTGGCTCTGTGACCGGGGCGAAGGAGGAGGACATCCCTGTCTTCAAGCGGAGACGGAGGTCCAGCTCCATAGTAGCCTCGGAGATGATGGCGCACAGTCAGAGCAACAGCAAGTCCCACCGCAGGACTTCGCTGCCTTGCATTCCACGGGACCAGGTAAGACGTACGCGTGGCCCTTTAATTAAACCAACATGGTTGTGTGCATGCTGATGACCTTCCAGCCGCCGTGGACCCGTATCGCTGCGACACGTGTCGAATCTTGACGCAAACTAACCCCACAGAACGCAATAACAATTAATTTGTGCATGGCCATCGTGAGTCTTCGAGGCCATCCATATTTGGAGGAGGCACTTGCAGCTATGCACGGCCTGCATGCCTGATGTTTACTTGCACTCTGCCACTGCTGTTAATGTGGTCGTCAGCATCCTGCTGGGCTCAGTTTGAGGCTTCATGCAGATTGTGCAATTGCTGGGCACATTACTGTTTTTGTGTACGCGCGTGTGCGTGTGTGTGTGTCCGTGTATACAAAAGGGCATAGGAGCATGTTTTATCATGTGCGCTGTCCGCAAGTGATGCAAGTGTTCACCAACTTAAACTATAGAGCACCTTTTATCATTGTAGTGCTGTGGTAAATATTTCTTTATTCATTTAATTTTTCATAGTGTCTGGGGCTAGGTTTCATCAGTCATTTCAGATTGACAGTCTGCTTATCTTAATGTTTAATGGATGTATTTAAATGTTTATGAGTAAAATTATACCCAATTGATTGTGTGGAGTCTGAGCAAATGTATTTATCCACAAAAAAACAAAACAAAATGAGAGTGACAGCTGGATGTTAGCAGTTCCTCATTTGATGATCATAATAATTCACAATGGTTAGGCAGTTGATTGAGTGTAGTATATTTTACAAGTTACATATGCCCCCATTAGTGTGGCAGAATATAGTCTGCCTCACTGCGTGCTTTTTTATTTTCTGTTTACGTGATCAAACACGTATCTCTCAACTATTAAATACATTATTCTGACTGTGGAAAATTATAGTAGGCTCTATTAAAAGTATATGAAAACATTATGTGGTGGACTAGAAGGGAGACAGAAAGCAAACACTTGCAGTTTGTCAGGGATTGTGCAGTCAGAGGTGAAGCCAGACTGCTCACCGCCACACTTTGCATCTATCCATGTATACTTTTCAACTGGAATTCAAGTCACAAATCTCCTTTAGAAGTTGGTAACCGGCAAATGGAAAGTTAGATTATGTGTGATGAAGTTAAAGTTCTCTGCAGAGTAACAGTATTTGATTTGAGGTTGGTTAATTTCAAAATCATGTTTTTGTTGACTTTTCAGCAATACTTACTGTGTTTCTTTTTTAACTTCTACCACTATTAGTACTAATAGTGCCACTCCTTTTTCCTCGTTGATTCTTCAGCAAAACTGCACTGCCTCGGGCCTTTCTTGGTGCTGCGCTAAACCTCTGTTTTTGTCCGGAAGGCTGTTTTGTCAGTGGAGAGAAGGTTAAGTGTGTGGTGCACTTTGTTAGTCATTTCCAAGCACACGACACAGTATATGAAAAATAACATCACACACAGCAATTTTGTTTATATTTTCACTTGGACGGTCCCTCGCATTTTAGAAATCGGTCAAGATGATAATATTTCCGTGCATGCGAGGCTTTAGGTACAGGCCTAGAGATAATGAAGCTCTCCAGAGTGCAGTTGTACCTGAGAGAAGCGGAATTTTCATCAAGCATTTTTGATGCAATATTTATGAAGCCGGCTGGTGTAGCCTGCCAAGCCAGAGGCAAGGCAGCCACTTTACTGAACTGGAATCAGGAACATATTTGAAATTCTTCTCTGACTTTATTTATGTATATATTTTTGCCTTGTTCTTAATGTTTTGTTGTTGATGTATTTGATCAAACACACGATCTTATTTTAATGAAGGATTAGCATGATGTCATGCTGCTATCGAATTGAATTATTGAAAGGTTTTGACATTTGTAGTGCAGTTCTCTCCTCAACTCAAACTTTCTGAAAACCCTCAGTCATTTGACCAATGACAATTTATGGAAGAAAAAGTCAGAATGGCGCACACAATGAAAACTATAATCATCTCTGTTACTCTCTGAAATAACAGTTGTGAACAATCCACTATTATGAAGCAACTAATGTCATAGTCACATGTAGTAGGTTATCACAGTGAGATACCGAGATACCAAGAGACAACCATAATACATTTAATGAAACCAGATGGACAACACGAGGCACTCACAAACAGTAAATAGGTATGATTGATGCCATTTTTTATTTAGTTAGCTATCGTTCAACTTTACTTTAGGTCAGAAGTTTAAACAGCAACATATCACCAGACTTTGTATTGTAACATCATGGATGACATCACTGAGACATTTGCTGCGAGGACCCGGCTATCCGACCCAGCTGTGAAAGAATGAGGCAGGATGGCAGTACGTGGTCAAAAAGATGGTAAAAAATAAATAAGTACGATTACATATTTAAAAGAGTGTGCTCACACTAGGCACACATCCTGCTCGGGCAGTGATGACCCTTGAGTCTGTGTTGAGCACGAGTTTTCAGCCCAATCACGGTACACTTCCCCAGCACAGTTGGAAGACGGGGAGAATTAAGCACAACGTGCTTGCTCATGTACGAGAACATGAAGGTCAATCAATGTGATTGTTCCTCCCACCAGTTAATAATGATAAATGCTACTTGAAAGTACGTCTTGCAGCGTAGGGAGCTGTTGTCATTGTTTAAATAAAGACGAGCTCAAGAATACGTTGTTAAAAGTGTCTGTCTATAAAATAAGAAGAACGCATTAACTGTTTTTCAGGTTCAGTACTCTGGAGTAAATGTTTTTTCTCTGAAATATTTGACCCTTTACAAATAGAAGTCAGACCTCTGATAAGGCAATGCTCCGTTGCGTAACATAGTCATCATCACATCATTTGCAGTATCTGTGTCAGAGGGGGAGTGGGAGGGAGACTTTCAAAAGATTTTAAAGGAAAGACATGTGCTCAGAAGTCTATTTGAGGGGAGGCCCACATTCTCTCTTTGACGCAAATGAATTTCCTGAGGGACACACAACCTGTTCTCGTTTCCAGGGCTCTCTGAGTTCATCAAGGCTTATTAGCGCTTCCTTAGGGACCCCTGAGAAAATTGGTCTTCATTTCAAATAAACACACAACATTTTGAGAGTTTAACTGCTCGATAGGAAGCCAACAACGTTTGAATTAATGAAACAAATGTGGGATCTGCAAGGTTGTCTTCAATAATTTGGCATTCATTCAGCAGACATGGTAATGAGCAAATGGGCTGGAATTTTACAAAACCCCAACACTCATGGCTCATCAATCACTCCTTTAAAGTACTTACAGTCATCTCTTATGTGGTTTTCTCCAACTCTTTGAGAAGAAGGTACTTTTGAAATATTCATGATGCAACTCTTAAAAGACTCAGAATGAAACCAATAATGAACCGTCAGACTTGGAGCATGCATCAGCGTAACTTAGACATTGTCAAATATACTGTTTGAAGAAAGACACACCAAAAATGATCAAAGCAGAAGCTTTTCCTTGAATTTTTGTAAAGTAATTCATATATTAGATGTTTGCAGAAAATATATTCTGTTTTCAGTATGACAAAAGCTAATGTTGTGTCCTAAATTTACGATAGCTTACTTATGCTACTATATGCTAAAGCCCCGTTTACACAGCAGGATTATCGGCCAGAAATTATCCCCGTATCTCTGCTTCGGACAATCGTAGGTCGCCCTCGATAGCAGATAGTCATGCCATGAGTGGTGTCTTCAGGGGTTGGACTTTGTGGTGTGGTGTTCATTTCCCCATCACTAGGTATAGTAATATTTTTAAAAAAATATGTGAATGAAAAATGTGAATTCGGTTTATAGCTGCAGTCAAACGGCAAAGTACGTCATTGGCCAAACTCGTTCAAAGAAACTTCACTGCATGACAGGGGAGCAATCTTGGAAGGAGGAAGGTTTAGGGGAAAAGCAAAGCGTTGAAAGATGGGGGAGGAAACCAGAGGGGGAGGGAGATGATCGGCTGCCAAGCACAGCAGAAGTGTAAAAGGACAACGAGTCGGTCGTAGTGCTCAGACTAATCACAACGCTCGGAGCCCTCGCATGCACTCGGCGCTCGAGCAAGTTTAACTCAATCGCACATTGTTAGTCGGCCTTTATGTTTGTTTTCGTGTGTTTGTCACCGGGCCATGCGAATGTGGCTCCATGCCATAATGCTTTTACACAGGGAGGTGAGGGCCAGAGGGGAAAAAAAGAGCAAAAGAGAAAAAGTGTGAAAGGAAGCTGCCACAGCTTGCTACTAAAAGGCAGCAGCAAATACATTTTTACCAGACCAGTATACACATGCCCACGCTCACAAACATATAGTGGCTTCCCCACTGGCTGTCCAGATGAGGTTTGGTGGCCCTGGACAAGGATTGCCTTGTTACTTACTCAATGGTGTGTTTTAGCTCCAAAATATGCTCGGTGAGAGGCAAGGTGGGTTTTGGTCTGGGCACGTAACATGTTGAATCTGCTGTAAATCCATCCATCCATCTGTGCACCTTCTACTTAAAAATCTCACTCCTGTTACAGTCAGTAAGGTAGCACTGTCCTATCATTTGAAGAGAATCTCACACAGTTGAGCACAAAGACCAAGCTGTGCACAAAAGTGACCCCCAAAATAGGTTTACTTGTTAGCTGCTTCAGAGAAGACACTAGGGCAATGCCATTTCCGATCAGAGGTGGACAGTTCATTGATGTCGCGGTGACCCAAAGAGTGAGAACAATTTCATTCATGTTCAGTCAATGGGGAGCATGCAAGGTGAGATATGAGCTACACCCAAGACTAGTCACCTGCCAGTCACATGACTGACACATAAAAACAAACACACCGACACATCCATGTGCCCACTTTGCAGATCTGTCATCTCCCGAGCCAACCTTACATCATCCGTCAGGTCTGCTTGCCGTACCTTATCAATGTACTACTTTGATCTCCTGCATGGACTCCACCAAAACAGTTTGAGCTTCCACCATGATAAGGACTGTGTACCTATTGCGTGTCGATTTTAGAGGGAATGAGAGGAGCTTTTTCTACTATGGTGGATCAAATCGTCTGTGTTCACGCCCACAACGGCGCAAAACCCTCTTCTCAAAGTCTAGCCCGGCACAGGTTATTTGTAGGGAAATTAAACGTGGAGTTTGTGATCCATTTGAATCATTTTGAGGAAATATGTATTCCCCCAGACTTTTAAATTCATTCTGTTAAAACAGTTCAGTGGTTGAACTTGTCCAACAAAAGACTAAAGGAACTGAACTGCATTGCATCGTCGATCTTTATAAAGTCTGGCTTTTATCTAATTTTGGAAAAGCATTCAAGGTCAAGGTCAGCATTAGGGGCAAACGTGGGCCAGATGATTCTTTGTTTCTGGAATGTTACCTATGCTCCTTTTCTTCTTTGTATTTGTTACAATTTGTATACCAAGTTTTGTACTTAGCTATTTTTTTCCTCTGTTATTTTTTTTGCTTGTTATTTGTGTTCTCCTGGTTTCCATCACTCTGCTCGCTATTCTGCTCGTCGCCTAGCAAGTTTTTCTTTGTATGATTGCTCCTGTCTTTCCCCCTTGAAGTTGTTATGGACATTAAAAAGATTTATAAAACCTTACTGGCATCTGCTCTGTGCTCTGCGATCCATCACTCAAACTCACAAGCTACAGTAGAACATCAACACGACTAACCACTGTTCAGTGCAATTATTTATTGAAGAAGAAACAGCTCATAAAAGTTCAGTCCAAAACAGGTGATTTAGTTCTTCCTTTCGGCAAAGACAGTACTGCACAGTATACACAATGTGGCATAGAAAATTACTGTATACTCAAAGTACACTCACAAGCACATGTCAGCTAAATATTTATTGCTACCAAGTGTTTCTACTGAGTGTCTTACTGAACAGCTATGTATCATAGAGGTCATGCTTTGTGTGTGTGTTTGTGTGTCTCTACTTCCTTGTGGCTTGTGCTCAGTCAACAGTCTCCTGACAGTATGTTTGTCTTGGATTGTCCAGTTTAGCTTTACATTAACTAATCAGATAATCGAGGGGAGTATTAAATCCTACGCATCTGGGAGTGCTTTTATTTCTCCGCCATAATGTTCAGATGCGTGTCTCACTCACAGAGGCTGAGGCACACATCGATGACATAGTGTAGAGCAGCTAAGTGCTAGAGCGACTGTTAGCAGACTCGTGATGTCATATGTTGCATAGTAACAAAACACTGGCTCTCTGGAAGATCATCCTATCACGTTTCTGATTATTCATATTATGTTGTGATTATCGTTATGTGAAATACTGACACCCTAAGTATGCATTTATGCATTACACATTTAGAAAAAAAGCATTTTGTTCCTTTCCCTCAAATTCAGTACTCCTCAACATGCCAGCTTAACACTGCTCGGCACAATTCCATCCGCTACTTCTCTTCTCCCAAATTGTTGTTTTGTCCCATAATGTTTCGCGGTTGCCTGATTGTCCTGTGATAACAATTGTAGCATTTCAAGAGAGAAGAAAATGATAAAAGAAATAAAATGTTTGACAGTATACATGCGGCTCCTAATGGAGGATAAGTGTTTGATGGGTGTGGACCCGGAATGCCCGGCAACGTCAATGTCAATCAATGGAAGCAGAAAGCTGACAAAGAGAAGTGGGTTATGGGAGTTGTGACGCACTTTGCTCTTGCAGCAATAGGAGTAGGATGACAAGCTGGCGTCAGTAGCCTTACATGGCTACAACAACTTTCGGTAAAAGCACTCCACTTAGCCGTGCGTTCTTGAAGGGTGGAGGGGAGGATGGGAGATGCTCGGAGGAAATGATGTGTGTGAATTTCAAATGAGCTCAGTGCATCCAGGACTTGTTAGCGTGTGATGCATTTTAGTCGCTGAAGTAAAGATGATATGTTGGAGTTGGAATGTGCACCGTTATTACCCTAACAGTTTTCTTTTCCAGTTTTACCATACAATACAGGGCAAAGTTTGCATTTATGCGTTTTAACTCACATTTGAGAAATTGTGTACCGTATTTTCCGCACTATTAGGCGCACCTAAAAACTCACATTTTACTAAAAAAAACACAGTGCACCTTATAATGCAGAGCGCCTTATATATGGATTAATTGATGAATTTGTTGATTCATACTGGTTGTACACAGTGCTCTGCCAAAATGTTTCAGTACGTTTTAGTACGACTAGTAAATTAAAGGTGGCATTGCTTCCCAACATTACGGCAACTGTAGTCAGGGGGCGTCACCGAATAGCTGTTGTACCCGCGAGGCTATTTTATTTCAAAATAGGCTTCTCCGTTAATGTTTCGAGTAAATTTACGGATTGATATGGAAGGGAAACATAGGTAAGCAGTACCAATGCGTTAGATCGAACTTTAGTCAGTTCCAATCATTTTATAGGAGATCGTTTGAGGAACGCGATTGTTTACAGAGGGCTCGTTGGTTATTGGCTAGTGGATGCATACCACAACCCTAGTCAACCTCAGTTTGTTGCAGTATAGCTTCTATTTTATGCGCCTTATAATCCGGTGCGCCTTATATATGGACAAAGTTTTAAAATGGGCCGTTCATTGAAGGTGCGCCTTATAATCCGGTGCGCCTAATAGTGCGGAAAATACGGTATTTGGGATCACACAGAACAATGACCTTAACCCCATCAAATGTCACTCTGGTCCAGCGTCAGTGACCCCTGAGCTCACAAATGTTCTTCCGAATGAGTGAACAACAAATCTCACAGACGAATTCTAACGTGTCTTGAAGAAAGCCTTAATGTAAGAGTGTCAACACAGCATGTCATGCATCACATACATGATAGGGAGAATGCAAAAAGGACATGCACAATTATAATTTTGTTGACAGATGCATGCATGCATTTACTTGACATTACATGCAAAGGCCTAGTCATGCAACTCCTCTGTGAGACACACACACACACACACACATACACACACGCGCACACACTTGCCAGAGGCGGTGTTCACGACAGCCATCAGCATAATCCATTCACAAGGGACGCAAAAGGGTGGAGATAAACGTGATGAAAATGATGTCATTCCTCCATTAAAAAAATGAATTTGTATATGAAGTATTTGAAGTCGTTTCACCTTTCTGTCATGGCACATATGCATGGAGTATTTATTTTTAGTGAATTTTGAATTATTTATGGTCATAAGGACAAGCTCATACTTTAACCTTAGGGAAAACTGTTAAATCACGACATACCACTTTGTAATGAAAAGTAGACGATAAAACACCGATTGCAGATAAATAATTTATAGATACCATTTTTCCTTCTCTTTTTTTCCATGTCACCCAAGCATTACTTTTGTTTTCTGAGAGCCAATATGTTGCTTATACTGTATAGCACAGTGAATATTGATGTTTGACATATTCCTTTGTTGGGTTTCGTTTTTTTTTACTTGTCGTATAATACTATTGCTCAGAAGACACCTAGCTGTTTTGACGTCATAGTTTTCTCTCTCTCACACACACGCACACACGCACGCACACACACATGCACGCACACACACACACACACTTAGACACACGCATGAGGTGAGCACTTAATTAGATCAGTAAGCAACGGCCAGGTTGGTCTGGTTTCACAGGGCCTCCTAAGATGAGTATTGGGAGCAATTAGCTTCATTGAGCAGCACTAATGTGGTTTTGTGCAATGATGACGATGTGGGAGGAAGGTGGATTTGGCGGCGTCAGCGTCATAACCACTTTAATTCATGCACACTAAGAACACAAACACATCAGTTCAGTAGGTAAACCATGATTTTTTATGCCTAGCACATTCCATAGTTATTTCTAATTGTTGCTTTATGATGCAGAGGCAATTGAGTATTTTCACTGAGGTGACAAAGCCAGGTCTAGAAGGTAAAAACTGGTTTGAGCCTATGGTGCTTCTACAGTAAAAGGATCATGAATATAAATGCTGTTTACTCGTATGTCGCAATTTTTACTAAATAGTATAAACTTTCAAGACTGTATCGGATGATATAATGGTATACTATCAGCACCGACTGCAGCTTTCTTTTGTGTTTGTGTCCTAACGTGCAGTGCAGGAAGCAAAGGTAACACTGTCAGAGGCTTTTACTCAGAAAAACACTTTCAATCTTATCTTATTTTTGACTGCTATGGCAAACAAGTTGTAAAATCATTGCAGCAGGGGGAGGCGGGATGGGGGTTGGCGGATGGTGCTGCACATCAACCGTCAGTAGTGACAGAATAGTGATGAGTCTATTTCTTCATCATCATCAGTAGCTCCTGCTCCTCTTTTATTTTTAGATGGAGGCGTGAGGGCAAGTAAAGTAGAGACAGCAAATGAAGAGGAATGTGCTTCCTCTTTTTTGTCCTCATTTTAAAATGCGCAACCACACACTCACTGACATTGTTTATAGAGCAGTCACAGTGGGGGAAAAAAAAATGAAAATTTGATTTAAAAAAAGGGAATGGGTTTAAGAGTAAGGTCCTTCCTTCCTTCCTTCCTTCCTTCCTTCCTTCCTTCCTTCCTTCCTTCCTTCCTTCCTTCCTTCCTTCCTTCCTTCCTTCCTTCCTTCCTTCCTTCCTTCCTTCCTTCCTTCCTTCCTTCCTTCCTTCCTTCCTTCCTTCCTTCCTTCCTTCCTTCCTTCCTTCCTTCCTTCCTTCCTTCCTTCCTTCCTTCCTTCCTTCCTTCCTTCCTTCCTTCCTTCCTTCCTTCCTTCCTTCCTTCCTTCCTTCCTTCCTTCCTTCCTTCCTTCCTTCCTTCCTTCCTTCCTTCCTTCCTTCCTTCCTTCCTTCCTTCCTTCCTTCCTTCCTTCCTTCCTTCAAGGCATGCCATCCTTTTTAGTTGGTTATTCTATGCTACATGCCGTGCTTGAGCGACACTCAAGCTGCATAAAAAATGTTCTAATGCATTCAAAGTGTGTGTTACAGTCATGTCACTTGGGGTCTGTACGTACGCACGGTGTAAACATAGAGCAGTTGTGCCAAAGTCGGTTAACTCATTTCGTCTCAGTTATAGCGACTCGTACAATACTGTATTGTAATTAGGGCAAATTATATTACTGTGTATTTTATTTGAATAAATCATACCATCATATAGGCCTCATTCATAAAGAAGCACATCTTTACTAACCACATGTGGGCGAAAAAATAATTTTAAGGACTTTTAGCTGGTTTCTTTGATTTTGAAACCAATTAAACAACATTGATGCCTCTATTTGGGCAATGATCAATATGTAACAACTGTTTTCTGATAATATCGTACCCACATCTTGGTTGTCATGCACACCTATTACAGGAAACCCTCCACAATTGTGACCATGGAAGGATCCAACAACTAGTTTATGGCCCATTGACGACCCACTTTGATCTTTGTCCCAATGAATCTTAGCAACCAGGTATTTTCGATACCTGGGATTTCCGTGTTTTGCAGCTTGTCTCATCACTGGACCGGCAGTGGACACTTGCGATTGGCAGATACAACGTGGGTGGCAGGCGGGTTACAGGACAGAGGGAGGTTCATGAGGTGGCAGAGGAGAGCAGAGAAGCAGATTAGCAGAGCGAGCGAAGAAACGAGAGTGGGCTGCTCCACTGAAATGTCAGATGTTCTGTATTGATGTTCGTGTGCCATTTGAACTGCAGTTAAGGACAGAGATCACTGCTTAGGCTGCTTCAGCATATTGTATCACAAGACTTTTTGATTTGTGCACAGCCCCAACATAAAAGATGCAGAGGAGGCACTCATCGGGTATCATGGGATGCCCCCTGGACAATTCACATCCTGCTAAGCAGGTAGAGTACGTGTTGACATGAAGAATTTCTGGACTGTATGTGTATGTTCCTATTGTGCGTTTGTGCATGCGTGTGCTGAAAATCAGAAAGCCATTTAATTAGGATAGGAGAGATAGGACAACTTGAAGCGATGTCTAAATTAAGCTTGATGCAGACAAGTTTTTAGGTTATGCGTGTGCAGCAGTTGGTGTTTTTTTGCTGAAGGGAGACTTGGTGTGACTATTATTTTTTTATGGCCACCAGGTTCCTTTAATAAAATGGGCTGTGTTATTTTTTTATGCTCTCCTAAGAGAACACAATTGTTCTGCATGTCTTTTTTGTCATGAGTTCTTGCTGAGTTGTAGGAACAATCTTGAATCCCGAGTCTTGACTTTCCCCTCAGCAGTAAAGGATTGTCCGGATGATTTTGTCTCAAAATATCGTATTTAAAAAGAATGGCAAAAGAACTCACCCAACACCCATCTCGCCCTCATTTCACAAAATGGATGCATCTTTTTATCATCATCAACAATATTTACTTTTTCTATGACTTAATTGACCTGCAACTCTGATCTCTGCAATCCCGCAATAGTGTCTAACTCTGCAGTCATTCTCTTGGATCCGGGACATGGACGTGGCCGCTGGCGTGTGTTGTTGACTTTCACAGTTGTGAAAGAAAGGAGAAATGATGACATTATGTGCTTACCAGATATTTCACCAGCACCTTTTTCAAAATAAGAGCTTGTGTCAGAATCTTGAATTTTGCAGCTGATTACATTCTATAGTGTTTTTCTTATGCACTAAGGAAAATGACAATAACAGAATGTAAAGTGTCCATGAGCTCAGCTGGCCTGCTTGAATGAGCTGTTCCCATTTTCACTTGACTGACCACAGGCTGCCTTTGGACTCAGCTCTTTTTCCTCTCTAGCATTATCTTTCTCTTTGCTTTATCTCTCCTCTTTCACCATCTGCCTGATCTGCCTACATTTCTTACCGTCTCAAGAGAAGATGATGGGGGTTTAGACGCAGAGTGAGCAGGAGAGTTTCCGTATGATATATGAATGCATGTAACATCCATTCAGTGACTTTGGGTAGCAGGTTGATGGTTCTAAGGCATTGACTGATGCTTCCCCTTAAAAAAATATTTTGCATTTAATTATGAAAGATTGATATGATCAGGGACAGAAATTCAGGCTGGAAAAGAATTAGCTGTGCATATTAGATCTGAAATTATTTTATCTTATAACACCTGAAAGTATTTTTTCCTCACATTTATTTCAGTTATTTGATTAGAATTTATGTTTTATTTTATTTCCTGTGAAGCACTTTGAATAGCCTTATGTTATTTAAAAAAAATAAACTTGTCCTTGCTTTGATACACTAGTCACTACATTATCCCATTGCAAAAAAAGTGTCCTCAATTCCAAGGTCGAAACCCCCCACAAAAACAGACATACACACACACATGCATGCACACGCATGCAAGCTTCCCCTGTCACCACAGAGAAAGTCCATTACTGCCAGGTAATGACTAAATGTCACAATATCAGGATGTCATAAAGCTCTGGAGTGGTCTAATGGGTTTTGTTCAGGTTGAGGTGACACGTGCACACGCCCACACGCACTTGTACCGTCACGCACTCTTCCAGGAAACAATCTCCCAACACGCTTGATCATGGCGTTTACTCATCAGCAAACATGTTTCAAGAGTTGATGCAATTTGTGTTAGGAAGCATGTTACGAGAATCATCTGTCAGTTTTGTTTGAAATCAAAGTGCTGGCATTACCTTTCATGCCCCTAGGTATGGGAGTACAAAGTTGTACATATTTTAATGAACTTAAAGTAATAATAATACATGTAATGTGCATAACAGCTTCAACATTTAAGCTGTTTCTGTTCAACTATGACTTTGATTTGCCAACTTTAATATTGTTAAACTAGCTTAGAAACAGCTCATGCGGTGGTAAAATGAGTGAGTAGGCAAATATCACTGTAGGTGAGTTGGGGTCTTGTTCAAACTACAAAGTCATCAGACAAGGTTTAATGATGGTCTTCATCATCTGTGGACTTGGAATACTAATGCTAGAAACAAAGCTAACAACAAAAAAATCCACTCTTATCGATGTATTCTTTTGTCTTTGCTGTATTGGCACATAACTCCTTCGTAATATGAGTTCAGCTGTTCACCTACTTTACGTAGGAGCAACGAGCGGACAGTGCCTCAGAGATTGGAAAATCCAGTCATCTAAATTTCTGATATGCCGGATATTAATCAGATGGTTGAATGCCTGGTCGGGAGCTGCCAGTCAATCCTTGCTACCCTCTGTGCACTGCAGGGCTGTGACGTCAAAAGTTGGTCACAGATACAAGGAGAGTGGCAAAAAGAGGTTGCTGGCAGTCGCCAAGCAAAGATGCCTTGGGGTGAGGCAGATGGGTGAGCCAACGATTATAAAAGTGTCACGTGTGCTTCGTGTGTTGCCTCAGTGGTGGAGAAAAGGAGGAAAGAGGGAAAAAAAACATCTGCTCTGGTTTGAATATCTTCATTTAGCACCATTTTGTAACCATTCAGTATTACCAAAAGACTCTTTCTATTCCTATTGTTTAGTATTATCAACTCACTTGTAGTCATTAGTTGCTTCTGCAAGTGGTACAAATGTAAATGAAAGCTTTCGTTTCCAAAGCCATTATACAATTATCTGGCAATTGAAGTGACATACTAAATAAAATGAACACACAAGCCCGATTGGATGCAGGACGACTACTAATCAAATGTTCAATTTGTGGCCTTGTGAGTGTCTCTAAAAGCTGCAGTCTGTGAGCTTGGTGGTTTACCATGTTGTTAGTTCTCCATGATCCTGTTTTCAATTTGTATCTCTGTATTTGACTGTCCTGATCAATAAGTGGTTGAAAGTGCATTAGTAGCTGCCCCGGCCTCCCTTCACCTGAGCGGCAGTATATCTGTGGGGCGTATTCCTAGTGATAGCGCTCAACTCAAAAAACATATAAATTGGTACAATCTTTAGGTAAGCTATTGTTTATTTCACCATAGAGCAGTGGTCCCCAACCTTTTTTGCGCCACGGACCGGTTACATGTCAGAAATATTTTCGCGGACCAGCATTTATATAAATAAATAATACATTTATATAAATAAATAAATAAATAATACAATTATAATAAATGTATAAATACGATGAAATAAAATGATACGACTGACATAAAAACAAGTACAAATGACAAAAATAAAACTCACCATTACGTTGAATTAGTGGGAGCACTGAGTTTGTTTCTCAGAAACGAGCCGGTCCCATCTAGACGTAATCGGAGACAATGACACCCGAAGTGATTAAGGTTTGTCTTTTATTGCAGGATGCTTGGTCTCCATGTGTTGAAGCAGTTTTGAAGCTTCATTGCCTGGTTAGTTAGCCTGTCGCCACATATTAGCTTTGCGGGCTCGACTGGGGAAACATGTCACGTGACTGGGACGAGTGTCTTGACCTGAATTAATTGATCGCCGATAATTTTGATTTTTTTTTCTGTGCGGCTTGGCGGCCCGGTACCAAGTGACCCACGGACCGGTATCGGTCCGCGGCCCGGTGGTTGGGGACCACTGCCCTAGAGCATTACAGTACTGCTTATTATTCCTTGTGGGCCAATTGTGTTTTGGTGTATGGAAATGGATGGGTAAACTATGTATGTGTGTCCTGGTACATGTCTTGGGGATATTGATTAAAAGATCAAGAGGAGCTGATTAGCATTTGTTGACATTGATGTAAGAATCCATCACTGAAACTACCCAAGGTGGACCAATTTGGGCTTATCAGACTGCTAAATTTAGATGAGAGAAGGTGGCGTTGCAGCAGAGGCCGTCCTTCAGCAAGAGTAACAACAAGCACATTTTTGGATTCTCACTGTTCTTTTATTTATTAGTAGCATTCCTTGACTATTAAAAAATTACTTCATTTTACTTGGGATGTGTAAAAGCCATAAAATGTTGCATTCCAGCAAACAATGGAGGACAGGTTGCAAGTAAGTGAATTGAGAAAAACAGCAGAGCCACACTTACACATTCAGCCGTTATTTCTTTGTAATAACATATAAGAACAATTTGATTTGATGTTTTTTTTTTTGGCAGGCGGAAGCGCAGTAATGCTATTTCAATGAATCTCAAATGAATATGTCAAGGTATTGCTGTATATTTAAGGTTGATTTTGCCACGAGAGATGGTTCGTGCGTGACTATTCCTCAAACGTCATCCTACTCCCAAAGCGAGTGCGTGCGTCACCGTGGTGTGATGTATTTGTATTGCAAGCACGACTGACCGACTTTTCTTCTTTTCTCTTCTCTTCTCCAGTCTTCGGGTACCAGTGTGGTGGTGGACATTGCAGTGATGGGTGAGGCCCATGGACTGATATCAGACTTGCTGGCAGACCCGTCGCTGCCCCCTAACACCTGCAGCTCTTTAAAGGCTGTCAGCAGCCTCCTCAGCACTCAGATTATCCTCCAGCCACTTCATCGGCCTCACATGCCACTGGTCACACACGCCTGTTCCGACTCAGAGGACGGGCCTGATAAAGTAGAAAGACTGGCCATTCCAAAGGTGAGTGTTCTTTTCTCTACGCTTATGTCCCCCTGCTGTCCAACTTAAGAGCGTGCAAACAAAACCCTGATGTAACATTAGGGACCGCCTTTCACCCCGACTGTGCGTTCTTTTGTGACATTAAACACAACCTCCACGAGCACACACCCGAAATGGACATTAGCAACTACATGCATATAACCCTAACCCTAAAATAACATTAAAGTAAACAATAATAAAGTTGCACTGATGTACCTATTGTGCATGTTTTTGGATTGTGGGAGGAAGACAAGTCCCCACAGAGAACACAAACATACTGAGAACATAAAAACTCCACACAGCTACTCTCCCTCCATCAACATTTTTTTTTGTCGCAAAGCCTACATTGATTTGCATACGCCAGCCCCGCTTTGCTGACATAGCATTGAGCTGTAATGTAACTAAACAATGATGCACGTGCCTTTGAAGGGCTTTTTAATGTTTTACAAGACCAGCGCTTCAAAATGTATGCAGGCACTTTAGGCGGCAAGGGAACTAAATAAAGCGTATGATGCAAGGCAAGAACGGCCTACCGGGAAAGTAGCTTTAACACTGCATGAATGCACACAAACATGGAGCTCAATGAAAGGCTGGCTCACCGACAGTATATGCGGGTTCTCATTTAGTAAGGGGTAAATCGATAATTAAGATCACTACTGCTGCTCCGTTGAATGAAAGTGCCTTGAGGAGAGCGCTTTGTTAACTTGATTTAGCTATTCCCTGTGTTTATAAAGGAAACAGGACAATATTGTAAGAGGAGAATATTGTTCTGGGCTTAAGTGCTATTAAAGGGGACATTAAGTCTAAAATGCTCTTTACAATATTATGTTCAAAATCCACCACCTTTTTTTCCTATTTGGAATCTATAAATGTTACGTGTGTATGTTTTTTGGCAAGACGTTTAAGAGCGTTGTGGTTGCTTCATTGTTTTGTAACGTTTGTGTAGTTGTAGCTCAACTCAACATGATTTTCAGAGCAGCTGATGTAATATCCTTCTTTCTTTTAATCACTAAATTACCAACAATAATTGGTGAATAAAAAGTAATCGGGGAAAATTGTTTTGTAATACATTTTATTGTAAATAAATATCCAATTAATTCATGGAAGAATCAATAGAATAATTGATTCTATTCGATAGGGAGAGCCATACCAGTTTTTGAGTGTTCAACATTTGAGGTATTACTGTATTTGTCTTTTGTGCATTGGCAGCGTATCAGGCGAAGCCTTCCCCCAGGGTTGTTGCGGAGAATCTCATCAACATGGACCACGACCACGTCAGCCACTGGGCTACCTGCCATAGAGCCCGGTCCTGTACGAAGAGACCGCTCAGCTAGCATCAAATACACCACAGAAAGGTAATGCCATCATTACATGTAATTGTTGGATGGGATTAATGATTGATCTATCTGTTTTTTTTTTTAACTCATTAATTCAGTGAATCATGGAGAAACTCAGTCATGTCAACCATCTCCAAAAGCCGCTCCATGTCTGCCTCCTGTGCTGCGTCCATCACATTGAACCACTTCTACAGCAAACCGCTGAGCAAACCAGGTGGGTGAAAAGGTCAAGCTATAAAAATAAATCATCGACAATTTGCAATGACAATGTTGAATTAAAGGATTAGGATTTGTCTTTGTTAGAAATACTGTCAGGACACACTGTATATATTTGGACACATCTCATAATCGGTCACAAACAGTTTGGGAGGTCTTCCTTTTCCAGCATGACCGTGGCTGGATGCACAAAGCAATGTCAATAAAGGCAAGCTTACGAGGTGACTTTGGTGTGGGGGAGCTTAAAAGCCTTGACATTAAACCCATCAAATAGGTTTGGGATGAACTAAAACCGGGCGACCTCTGTTCAAGCCAGAACCTCTCTTCTAATAACAGTGACATTTGAGCACATCTGCTCTTTTGGATGAATGGAGAAAATTCTATAAAACATTCCTTACAAGGCTTCTGTGTCAGAAGCAAGTGCCCACTTGTCTTTGTAGTGTCACATAAAGTTGGTTAATCTCTCCTACAGGTTTCACCCGCTCCAACGTATCACCTCTGGGCTCTCCATGTCCATCACCCCCTGTTCAGGGAAGTCCCGTCTCCAGCCCAACTATCAAGACATGTTTAGTTCAGCTTCCCGAGATTACTGGGCCGCTGACAGAGCAGAGCCGTGGCTGTGTGGCTTCCAAGAGTCACCACCGAGCCTTAACTCACAGCCAGAGCGCCCCAAGCTCCACCACCCCTCATTGGCGACCTCCGCCACTCTGTAGCAGGTAAATACAGCTTCACACAACAATATTAGCAGCATTTGCCACATTAATTGTCTTCCAAGATTATTGGGACAGTGAGTCCAATTCCTTTATAGTATAGTTCAGTTTCTTTATTTTATACTTTTTATTTTTTGTGTCACCTAATACCAATGGTCAATGTTTTAAACAAAAATAAAATAAGAAAATAGCATGTGATTATTTTATTGCAAGTTTACATTACATGAGATTATGTCCATGACATTGACCCGTATTTTTATTTTTACATTATTTCAATGTTGACATAAATGGTGCATCAAAAGATGAACATATACAATGCGGTATATCTAAATGAGAATACTAGAACAGTCTGTGAGGAAATGAGTCACTCAAAGAGGACAGGAAATGAGTCAGTAATCACTGAATGATCACGATCAAATAATGTGCATCCTCTGCTCTCATCATCAGCTGCGGCAGGCCGTTCAACAATCGACTGAACCACGGGGTAGAATCTATTGTCAAGGTAGACCGACTACCCCGTCCAGGTAAACAGATTTATGCTTGCATACATTTCAGATACGTTTGGCTATTCTGCACAAGACGATGATCATTGCTTTTTTTAATACATACAAATGAATCTCCTTAAATCTAGCTCCTGCATGTAGGATCAGTGGGAAACACAAACCCCTCTAACATAATGAGGAATCCTCATGTAGATTATTTTTCCAATTGTATTTCTGCTATTAAAAAGTTTGCAAGGAGACTATTAATGTCATTCTTACTAAATCGTTTTATCACACCAGTGCTGACTGCATATTCCGTGTTCCTGTCAGATGAGCGTGCGGTTGCCTCATCGGACTACGACAGCACCTATGACAGCACTTACGAGACCAACCACAGTGACAGCAGCGACTTTGCACAGAATGAGGAAGACGCCGAAGCAGGCAAGAAGACGTCGGAGCTAAGAGAAGGCTGCCGGGAATATCCGTCGGAGAGCATCGTTCTGCATCCCCTCCTGCCGTCCCCTGAGGTTGGCAAACAGGTTTTACATGGTAGTGAGACAAAAACATGTTTCATTTCTCAACATGTCTGTCTCACAAGTCTGTGGTTCAGGGTCAAATCTCGGCTCACGCAGCCTTTCCGTGTGTGGATTGCATGTTTTGCCTGTGGTGCATTGGATGTCTTCGCTAATTTGGCTTCCTCTCCTTGGCTCCTCTCTCATAAGACAAACATACATGTTAGGTTAATTAAGACTAAATTGCCCATAAGTGCCAATATGGTTGTTTGTATGTGGCATTACGATTGGCTTACGACCAGTTCAGGGTGTACTCTAACCCAACGAGAATCGAGTTTCATGGTTTAATATGATTATTTATACAATTTTCCATTCTTTTGTTGTGTTTTGTTTTTAAATTTAAAATCACGCCATGAGGCATTACCGTAGCAATCAATACAGCCAGAACTTTATTTTGCACATAACCTTGAGACATTTTGCCTCAGGAAGTATTTGATATTCTATGGCTGGTTCAGCTTCGGCATACAAACACTGGGCACTCTGTTTGCTGCAATAGCTACAAGGCTCATTGATTTAGACAGCGGAAGTGGTCAAGCTAAGGCAAATATTTTCCTCAAAAGTTAGTCCCTGGAGTCTTCAAGATGCTTCGCTCCCACCAAGCATGCTCTCTCGTCCTGTTGCTGTTGATAGTTTACACATGTAGGACAGTGAATTTACTTTGCAAATTTATTGGTTATATTCACGCTGGTTCCGGAAAGCGTGACGTCATAGTCGTAGATAATCACATTTTATCCTGCTGACCATCTAAGCAAGGTAGAACAGAACACATAGAAAATTATCATGTAGGACCAATGGTCAAGTATATTTGAGTTGTAAATTCATTTCAAATGCAAATAATGAAAATATAATAGCTTGTAATTGGCCACTACTGGTTTTTTTTGTTTTTTAATGATTTTGCCTTCACACACAGAAAAGCTGATCCTGGCCCCGGAGCCACTGGTGATTGCCCCGGTTTGGAACCCTTCATGAGTCAACTCAACAAATGGAATTTTCCAATTTTCAATCTGTGGGAGAGGACTCACCGGAAAAACAGGTTGCATTCTCAGCCAGTAAGAATAATTAAATCTTTCTGTAGTCTCTGTTACAATTCATCTCTATAAGAACATATCAACACATGGACAGAATATGTAATGTGTATATTGGCTGAAAAGAAAGAGCTTACAAATACAACCAATATGCGTTTTAAATGTGACCATTTAATTTTTAGTAAATACACTGAAAACTTGGCTGAACATAATGGTAACTAACAAGACACATGCTTATAGTTCCACAAAGTGATTCCGCAAAACTACCGCCACAGTATAAACATATCGGTAAATACAAAACTCTCTGTCAGCGTCAATCAAAACGACCATGATTACCTTTTGCAAAGAGCTTCAGGAAGTTTTTTTTAGATGAAACTCAACAACAAATCCTCTGTAACGATTGCTTACTTTAGTGAAGGTAATTTGTTTGTGTGTGTGTGTTTTTGACCTGTGTGGCATGTGTCCCAGGTGTCTTACAGGCTCTTTGAAGACACGGGCCTGTTTGAGACCTTCAGATTCCTGTGGCAGAGTTCATGAACTCTTTCACGCTTTGGAGAATGGATATAGAGATATCCCGTGTGAGTAGACATTCCTATTTTATTATTGCCAAGCTTGTTTTATTGCTTTCCTCCGTGAAACAAAAACACTTAAAGGGGCAGTTGGGATCTTGCAAAAATAATGAGAAAGTGGTTGAAGCAGGTATGACAATTATGACGCTCATCACAGTCATATTAGAACTAAAGTGTTTATTTATTTATTTTTAATAAAATTGAGCTGTAAGCACTCAGTAGTAGAAAATGTGAATACTCAGATGGGGCCAGGTGGGAGGCTGTGTAATTTGTAGCTCCAGCTTGTACATAATGCATTGACTGCCCTCATGCTGCTCATGATAGATCTAGAACAGGATCCATGCCACTGATGTCCTGCATAGCAGTTGGTACCTCACCACGCAAACCTGTGCCCACCCTCCCCACGCTCCTGACATGAGAACGCATACACAATGGTGAAAAGCATTTTTGGTAGTTACTAATTTGCCATCCACTTTCCATGCGCTGCTTAAGAGCTGCATTTTCCTTTTTTTTCTTTCTACCTGTAGACCCGGCAAATGGCATAACCCCTGGTACTACGGCTTTCTGTCATCCAAGATGCAGTCCTTGCTGGAGGAAGAAAAGCTACGGGCTCCTTGTCATGGCCTAATTCCGGGTCATGGAACTGATGGCCTTGTATGTAGCTGCCGCCATGCACGATTACGACCATCCCCCGGAAAGAACCAATGCTCCTAGTAGCAACCAGATGCACCACAGGTAAATGTGCTGAAGTATCATTATTGGCTTTGGATGAAGAAAAGTAAAAAATTGTTATGTTTTCCCCACTGTAGGCTCTCCCTATATAATGACCCGTTCTGTCTTGGAAAACCACCACGCTGCTTCTGCATGGATCTCTTCATGTCTCGACCAGGAGTACATCTTCCTGGTAACCTTGAACATGTTGAGATTCATAAAACGCTTCCGATTCCTTGTCATTGAAGCCAATCCTGGCTACCGACTTAAAAGCACTTTGACTTCCTTGCATGAGTTTAAATGCTAAGGTAAAACAAGGACAATTCGCAAACTTCTATATCTTTGTGGGAACAGTTTGGGGAGGGGCCCTTTTTATTTTGATTGAATGTTCACAATATTATTTTTTAATTGTCTGTGTATGTTGGTGTCTGTCCAGACAAGTCCCTAATAAATTGCTGGGCATTCTTCATTCTTCCTAATACCATACATTGCTGTCTGTTTTCCTGTACATTGTACCCAGGTGGGTGACGAAGGGATGTCTGGTATTGACTGGACAAAAACGAAAACGACGATTTGCTGGTTTGCCAGATGTGCATCAAGCTCGCTGATGTCAATGGACCGCTGAAAGTGTAAGGAGCTGCACCTTGCAATGGACTGAGGGGATCGTCAATGAGTTCTACAGAACATGTATGATTCTAAACCTCTGCAACTTCCTTCACATTGTTTAGCTATAGAATCCGAGACAGAAAACCTTCAGATTAAAAGTGGGGGTTGTCAGCCAGGGTCAATATTGTGTCCCTTTGAACTTGTATGTGGAAATTCATTCACTGGACACTTCTTAAGGACACAAAAATGTCATACATTATATTTCGTACACTATAATTTGCAAAAACAAACAAAAAGGCTTATCATATAGATATAACCTGTAGTTTTTATTGACAGGCATTTTCTTTACAAACATATTTCTGAAATATTTTTAAATGAGCTTTTTATGTTAACAAAAATTGGGGCAAAAATACTAAAGGCAGAATTTTTGGAACAGGTTTTTTGTATTAGATCGAGTAGATTAAACCCCAAGTCAGCTAGCAGTGCACGGTGAGTGCACATGCATCTTAAATTGCTCCATGTGAGTGTGTGAAAGTGCTTAAGAGGCTCACTTGAACAGAAGAGAAAATTCACCTGCCTTTTTACTCAATCTATTTTTTGATTCGTATGCCTTTGTGTGACTTCATGCCTTGTGTTGGTTGGTTCTTTGAACAAGTGATGTTCTTGCAAGGCTCATTTGTGCACCAGTAGAAAACATCTATGTCTTGATTTAAAATATTATATTTTATCACTAACGAGGGGTTCGGTGAATGCGCATAATGAAACTGTGCGGTTCGGTACCCCTATCAAGGTTAAGAACCACTGCCCTGGGTGGGACCAGGGTTTCCTTTCCCTGGTCTGAGGAAACAGCTCAATTTAAAATTGGCTCCATCTAGTAGAAAGCTCGGGCGGAGTATGGACGAGGACCGTCTTCCTCAAGGGGGGGTCTTACCCCACAGAAGTGGCTTATGATTATAGTTCTTTCTTTCCCTTTCTTCTTCTTTCTATACCTTTCTTTCTTCTTCTCTTCTCTTCTTCTTTCTTCTTCTTTCTCTTTCTCTTCTTTCTTCTTCTTCTTATCTTTCTTTTCTTTCTTTCTTTCTTTCTTTCTTCTTTCTTCTTCTTATACAACCAATGGGCAAATACATATTTGAAATAATGCTCTGCAATTGTATTGCGATTGCTCTGTAATACATGATTCATATTTATACATTTTGACAGCATGCAACTCTATTCATGAGGTATTAAAATATAATTTTGTAATTTTGTAATTTTTCAACATTTGTCCATATATTACACAGATGCAGCTCTTACATGAACCATGTGTGCGTGCATTGCTGGCTCCAGGTTTTCAGTTGCCATAGCGATCAGTAGCTCTTTCCTTTATGTTTTCCACAATAATTGCATTTGTACTGACTGACGTAAAAAAAAAAAAACTTAACACGGAGTACCACAAATTGACTCAAAGTGAAACATAGAAACACAAACTAATGTCAATGACTTGAAGAATATTGTAAATTGGAAAAAACCATGTTCATATGGGAAATCTGTTACATGCAATCATCATAGCTATGCGATGATGGCCATCCATTGTTCAGTTATGTCTTTGTTCCAACTACAAAAACAGGAAAAAACACAATAAACATGCAAGGACAATGGAGGAACCAGATGTCTTTTTTTTAAGTTTGTCTTGATAAATCCTGTACAACTAAATAAATTATGTGATTGAATATATCGCAATTAGTATGGAGGGTTATTTGGTGATGCGGACTCAATACTTTCCATTTTAACTCGTTGTTGAGCTCGCCAATCAGTTATAGCTTCCTCTAACGGATACATGACCTACTTTAAAAGACTCAGACAGTCATGTGGTGCTGCACAAGACTACCTAATGTTCCTGTTAGTGCAAATCAGCAGAGCAGTGAAAATTCAAACATGTTAAATTATCAAGATATATTAGATATGCATTATTCCACAACTTAACATGAAACTAAACAATGTGTAAAGGCACAATTAGGTGGATTTACACCACTGCAGTTTAAAATTGTAAAACATTCTGATGTTTGGGTGGGGTGGGCAGTTATGGTTGTGAATGTATTAATCAAAGTCATTCAAGGTGCACAATTGAAACCCTAGGAAACAATTAAGTGTTGTTTATGGTTAGACAAGGTACACATTTCTGTACACTTATCTTTTGCATGTAAAGATGCAAACAAGCAGTCTCAGCTGACGTGAACGCCTTTTGAAAAGCCACTGTTGGAATGCGGTTTTGATTGAACCTAGAGTAATACCAAGTTTTGCACACCTTTCTAGGGGGATGAAGAAGCAAGCCTGGGCCTTCCCATTAGCCCGTTCATGGACCCGCTCAGCACCACAGCTTGCTAAACTACAAGAATCATTCATCACTCATATAGTGGGACCCCTTTGTTCCTCGATACGATTCGGCCGCTCTAATGCCCGGTGAGGGGTTGACCTGCGGATTGGGCAGGTGGAGCAAGAAGAGGCAAACGAGGGTCACGATATAGAGAGATGAACAGGGAGATTTGGGTGAGGAGCATACATCCCCCCTGGTTCTGACTCTCCCCGTATGACACCTCTCGTTTTATTCACGTACCTCTCTCGTTGTACTTGTTGTGCGTTCCAGTTATTCTGTTGCAAGTTTTCAATTACAGCCTTGGCATTCAACTACTGACTGCCGGATTATATTATTGCAATCAATTTACTCGTCTATCTAATTGTGTAGAAAATTAAATTAACCAGGTCACAATTGCGCTAGTGTTTTCATTTGAAGCTCCTGAACATCCATTTGCTATTTTGCTTATCATTATTAGGGTCACGGGTGAGCAGGAGACTGTATCTGGTCGTCAGCCAATCATATGGACAAACAAGGATTTACACTCCTATGGACCATTTAGAGTCTTCTCTCTAGTCGTCTCCTCCTCTGGTTGCTACAGTAGATAGTTGTACAGAGGAACGTGCAATTGTTGAGAAGAACGACAACTCAAATTATCTTTTAGAATCAGAATTTGTTTCAATGTTTGTTTGAAAGATATCATTACACAAAACCGTCTAAACTAGTTTCTGTCACAAAGAAAAGGGTGGGCACTGGTGTACTGTGTTGAAAAAATTATCAATACATCATCAGTAAAATATCAACTACATCATTTTTTGATCAACTGTAGCTCGACTGTTTATCATATTAAGCTTTACTCCTAAAATCAATCCTTACTGTACTACATCGAGGGTATTTGGTCCCACTATATCAAATGTATTTTTCTAGTTACGGTCATAAACGTGTGTTGATCGATATATAAAGGAGAAGTCATTGGAATTGCATTTTCTGAACCTTGTGTCATGTCTTACAGAGAGGCATAAGACAAAGAAGGAAAGCAGGAGGAAAGTGTTCTGCCAGATTACACAGCACCTTCTGGAGAACCACGAAATGTGGAAGAGAGTCATTGCTGCAGAAGTTCAGGAGGACACTTTGAAAGAGGACTCAAATGGTCTTAGCACCTCCACTGACCCAATCACAGCCATTAATGAGGAAGAGGAGGAACAAGCAAGCAAAGAGGAGGAAGATTTGACTGAATGCTTTGATAAAAGCGAAGAGGTGCCAACTGCAGAAGATGAGGACGGCCTCTCACTTTCAGAGACGTCAGGCGGGAAGGAGGAAGAATCCGAGTGACAATATGAACAATGGCCTCCTTCTAAACCAGGAATTTATTTAACGTTGTCTGTTTATTCTTCTAACTCTTAATATGGTAGCCAGCACATCACTTTGACACAACACTGTAGCAGATGTTTTGTGCCTAACAAAAAAAAAAACAGGGTTTCTGTCCAGATTATTTTGGAGGAGCTGAGAAGTGACCTCGGTGGACAAGGAGAGGAAAAAGAAACACTTTATTTATTTGATCCATGTTATCCAGTCCTTATCTAGCCTGCCTTTTTTTCTATATATGCACAACAACATATTTTCACTAAATTCCTCCATCAATAACATCGAGCAGTGGCGTGCCAAGCACAGTGGATCGTCGTGACGAGTGCATGAAAATTAATTTGAGTAAATTAGTAATTCCGCTGCCGTTCACAATTTCGTCACTAGGGTGGGTGAGTGGATGCCCCTCCCTTAGGTGGATGCCCAATCCCAGATGACCCTCCACCATCACTACCACCACTCAACCTCCCCTTTGCATGCCGCTGCATCTGAGTCTGAGTAGACTTCCCCTTGTAGACAATGGGATAAAAGCCAGGGAAAAAGGTGTTTCCACTGAAGCTTGGCAATGTGGAAAAATGTATTACAGAAAAACAAGGGGTTGAACATCACATGGGCGTACATAGACTGAATTTTTATATGCACATACAGTTCGACAGGACAAACATGTTTTTTTACACAGTGGACAAAATAGGATGTTCATCAAAGACCCCTCTAAAAGCTTTACCTCCCATCAAAGAAAAACGATACAATGTTTTACTTTGTGTTGAGATGCATGTTTCCTCCCACAACACATTGAAAGGTCACACATCTCAGGAAGGAAGAGAAACAAAACAAAGATGACCTTATTACTTTCCAACACTTCTTGCCTGCTTTAAATGATTTATTTTTATTATTATTGATTTAATTTATTACCATGTCCATACATGTTATTCACTTTAGAACAAAACCCATAACGGAAACAAGATAAATGATCATATACTTAATAGTAATTATAGTTCTTCCTTCTGGTTCCTAAACAAATTTTATGTCGCGAGGCTTTTCTGTTTATACCTTAGAATGCTAATTAAAACATTTATGAATGGTGCAATATATTAAACAAGGACAAAATTGCTGGTACCCTCCCACCAACAAAAAACAAACACTGGTCACTGAAATGAAGGCAACAAATGGATATTTTTAGCTCAGGGGCGAATGATGACGTTCCACCGTATAAAATGTTTTTTTCCCTGCTGTCTTATAATTTACTTTCTAACTATAAAGTAGCAAAAAGCTAGCGGCGGCCGAAAACTTCTGCCTGGCACTGTATGTCAGGGTGCTTTGTGGCAAATACAAATGTCGCAGCTACCATGCATGATGTTTTATTGGAGCTGAAGGTTTATGCAACCATCATCTGTACTGCTTATCTTGTTCACAATCCTGAGGAGGTGGAGACTATCCCAGGAGATGTAGAGAGAGGCAGGGTACACTACCATGCAGTGATTACCTGTCAATCACAACAAGACCAGCACTTAGAGAGCATTCACATTTCACACAAGCCTAAACATTCATGATTTTGGAAGGCAGTCAATTTGGGAAATTGGCTGTTAGCTCAGGATGTGAAGTTTTAAGATTTAGCGTGATGATTTTGGTAGACCCACTTGAAGCAGTTAAATAACACAGATGCAGTTTGAGTACGTTCTGATGCTTTGAAGCAGACTGGTTATCCATTATTTATCCATTTTTCCTTTGCTGAGATATTTCCCTCTCTACAAAGTGGTTATCAATTTATTAAAGACTTTCCGTTCAGCAATATGGGCAGGTTCTACAGCACTCAGGGTCACCAAGCCATACTGTCAAATATGAGTCAACTTGATTGAATGATCCCTTTGTAGTCGTTCATGAAAATGAAAAGTTGTATTTGTCAGCTTCAGTGTAATTGCTTCATCAATGTGAAACGCTGTTGGAAACAAGGGAGGAACTACTCAACGCTACAATTCAAACAGCTTAATTGCAACCTCTTAAAGGTCAATAAGTACAAGACTTCAACTCTGCAGTAATCACAGTACTAAGCTTACAAAAAGCCCTAAGTAACAAAAGGTGCTCTCAGTCTTCCCATGAACAATGATTGCCTTGCATTTGTATTCCTTTTATCACCAAGATATGTTTGGAACTATTTGATGACAGCTATCAGAAAAGCCAGAGAGCTGAGTTTATAATGTAACCATTAAATCAGCAGCACACTGCTCTTACCGTAATCAAGCACGTTTTTTGCAGGATATTTTATCCAGGTGGAAAGTTACTTAAACACTGCTTTTAAAATCTCACACTTGGGAAAATAGTTAGCAAATGAGATTTTAAGACTAAAAATAAAAATCCATTCAACGGGTAAGTTTCTGGAAACTGAACTGCCCTACCGTGACCCAATTACTTAAGTCAATTAGTGTTTCTCCATCAGTAATACTTTCTAATTCATGAGCTGGATCCATTGCACAGTTCTTAACATGCCAATTGTGCAAAGGAGAGCTAAGCTGTGTAACACATTGCCCCTGACTGCCTATCCCCAAGGCTTGACAATTGGTTTTTTTTGTTGTTGATGTTTTTTTAAACCAAATCTCTGTCCAAAGAAAGCTGACTGTCCATGTTCAAAGGGAACAGAGGTGTTTTATTTATTTACAAGAACCCGGAAACAAACAACATAAAAAAGGAACGCAACTTGGCAAAAGACAAATGCCGCGTGATACCTACGTATATTCCAGGTGTCCAGATTCCGTGCCAACATAACTGGGTGCCATTGTATCAGAAGCATATGCAGCAACAGCCATCGACAGTATACCAGACCTTCCAATAACATGAGTTATCATGTTTAGAATAGAAATGTAATTTTTTCTTGCTGTAATTTTTAAAACTCACTGACTAATCAGACTGCTGCGCAAGCGTGCTGCCTCCCATGTAGATTGAATACAAAAATATGAGCTCCAAGCTCTGTGCACTGTATATACCCTTTTCACTGTGCAATATATTAATGCCTCACTTCGCAATCTAATGTGCATATTATCGTCACGGCACTGTTTCATCAAGTGTGCCACTTGTATTCCCCCAAAGCCCCCGTTTCTTGTGGGCTCAAGTTGGTCTGATCTGCCTCACAAACTGTGCACTACCCAGAACACTTAAAAAAAGCTGTGACATACTTTGCTGTTGTTGACGAACTGGTTCAAAATGTTCTCGCATGTTTCTCACTACGTTGCTGTGATACTTTGGAGGCAGAATGAGCCAGCTCATCCACGTTGCCTCATTCAGGCCGAAGAAGATTATAGTGTGAATGCTAACATCTACAGTCTTACAAGAACCTTCTATTTGCCACATTATTTTTAAAATTCCCATTAGAGTATAAGGCAACCATCCTTATGTTTTTCCATGTGTTCAAATGACTTCTTGTTTAGAAAAGAGTAGAAATAACTTGGTGCCCCAGGCAGGAGGCAGTGGCTGGCTATTTTAAGTTAAGTTACATGAAAAGCTGAATTATGTAGGACAAGGGAATATCAGTGCAAGGATAAAAGGAAACAAATAGTTCAACTATGATGTTAAATCTATAATGTAACATATATAAAGTTGCAGTGTTAGAAGAAAAAGCTGGAATGTTATGAGCATGAAGTTGCAATAGTATGATAAAAGCTATTTAAGAAGAGGCGTACTGAGAGAATACTGCTGTAATGTGAGAAAAAGTTGCCATGTTATGAGAGTAGCAATACAAAATAAGCGTCACCCAAAAGAAATGTAGCTAATATTACGTGAATGAAATTGTAATGTTATCAGCATAACGTTGCAGTGATATCAAAATGGATTCAGAATGTTACGAGAGAAAAAGTCATGTAAAATGAATAATAAAGTTATCATAGTTGAAAACGTGTAGTAATGCAAGGATTAGATGATAAATGATAAATTAGATGAAAAAGGCAGAACATTCCAAAAATATATCATAATATTTTCGGAGAAAAGGTATAGTGTCTCAAAAATTAAATTACATGAGATAAATGTATTATGACTAAAATAAAAAGAAAATTAACAAGTAAATGTTTATTCTATTTATTTTTTTACTTAACAGCCTAAAGATAACAGACAGCATGCCTTGATCTAACATCACCTAACAAAGACAAAACCAAATACTGTCTGAATTCTAAATGTTTTGTCCATGTTGATCTTAATTGATAAAAGACGTGCACTCTTAAAGTCATGCGACGTCTGAAAATATGATTTAGAATATTATGCTGCACATAGCTGTGTACTACGTCGCGCACACAGGAATGGCTTTCCGATTTAGTTTCCTAAATGACAATTTGCTTGTAAATTCTTGTGGGAATGTGTTAAATGTGTAAAAATTGCCAATATTCTTCTTTGGTGCTTAACATGAAATAGCTCCTGGCTCCAATGAATAGGAAAACCAAAACTCAATTGCTTTTCGATTGTTACATGTACCTGTCTTCTTTAATCTGCTGTTGAAATGTTCACACTACTAAACTACAAACTACTTCCACTTACGAAAGTTATTGATTTTCTTTGGAATTAATTAGAAGAAGGAGATTGCCGCATACTTGATCAGAAACCCTAAAGACCTGTAGAGCCGTATTTTTTCTTTGTGATTTGCATACAGGGAACCGTAAAAAGGAGTGCATTTCAGTTGGCTTCTGTTCTGTCAGTGTAATCCAGACGCAATGAAGTGCACAACCGTTACTGTGATAAAACAGTAATTCTCAGAGCAGAATCCGGTTGTTTGGTGTTTATAGATATTGTTGTTTGTTGTGCCATACCATGTTCATATGACTTGTATGAATGCTACATTGTTTGTTGAAACCAAAACAAACATTTCAATGCGGCTGGTTATGTTTGTGTTTCTCTGATCTCCTATAGCAGGCACTTGCACTCACAATACACACACGTAGCAATACTTACAGGATGGGGAAGCTGTCTGATGTACTCGTATTTGTTTCAGTGGAATATAGAATTTTATTCCTTGATCTTGTTTGACTTTGTATCGAAACAAAAACTATATATATACTGTACATATTGAAAAGGTATTCTATATCGAAAAACATTTTAGAAAAATGTTTATTTTTACTGTTTTTTGTAATTTAGACACAATACTGTAGCTCCTCTATTGCCAGACTTACTGGAAGTGCCTCTTCAAAATGTATTACAAAGTAACTATACGATATTAAAGGATTATTAGACCATGTCACTAGAAAAGCAGTGTTGATGTTGTAATGTGACTATTGTTGAATTACATGATTTATAAATACTGCAAGTGCCTTGGTCCTGTTTCCATAATAATACACAGTTGACATGATATTTTTTTAAACATACAGCTCAGTCAACTTGAATGTGCCCCACCATAATACCTGATGCTGTAGAATAATGACAATACAGGAGTAGAGTATCATGTGGTTATACGTATTCCATTGTAGATAATGTATCACCTATCAATAATTTTCAATATAGTGAAATCCTAAACTTACAAAGTCTCTGCAGTGAGACGATATTAGTTCAATCATTTTATTAAAACATATAAAAACAAGACTCAAAGGAAAGCAGTTAAGCAGCAATAGAAGAGTTAAGAAAATGTTCATACTTTCATACTGTATACTTTAATGCTCAATAAATATAATGTATATGATAAGATATATTATAATATGTGATGTTTATCAGTTAGGGTTTATCAGCATCTCTCTCTCTCTGTGTAGATAGATAGATAGATAGATAGATAGATAGATAGATAGATAGATAGATAGATAGATAGATAGATAGATAGATAGATAGATAGATAGATAGATAGATAGATAGATAGATAGATAGATAGATAGATAGATAGATAGATAGATAGATAGATAGATAGATAGATAGATAGATAGATAGATAGATAGATAGATAGATAGATAGATAGATAGATAGATAGATAGATAGATAGATAGATAGATAGATAGATAGATAGATAGATAGATAATACATAATCATTGGGTGAGGAGAAAGTATGCTTTTCAGTTTTCCACTTGTTTAGTAAGGGGAAGTTAGCTGTTTTCCATTTTAAGACTCAAACTTTCCAACTAGGTGACTAAAAACAATACATTTGCATGCTTTCATCAATTCAGTTAACAATGGAGTCTCTTTTTTGTAGTGCATGATAATGCCTGCTTAAATGAATGGAAGGTAGGGTTGTGTTTGTCATATGATATTACAAATGAGCTAATCACATGAAACATAGTTTTTGTAGGCCAGAGCCATGGTCACGCACCAAAATTCCACAGAGGAATTGTGACCGTTTAAAGGTGTTGAAATCCCTTACTAATTCCACACGCCTTACAAGCATAGCGAGCGACACCATGATTACTGCTCTCTCCCTCTTTCTATCTCTCTTCATTTTACCAAAAATAAATATAAAGTAGGTGACTTGGAGGCAGAGGTTGGAGGTGACTTCATTGTTAAAAAAGCGGAAATACAACGTTCTTATTTGCTTTCTCAGAGGGAACAATGCAAATACATTAATTTGATTAGTTTCTTGGACTTATGCAGCATTGTAAAGCACTCCCTTTCAAAATAAATTACTGGACTGCTGCAACATTTTATGTCTAATTCTCCATTCTTCAAGTTAGTTTTTTCAGGTGAAAGCTGCCTCTTTGCCAGTCATGAATAATATTCATGCAGGACTCAGAATTCACGTCCTCAATCCAGGTTGAATTGTAACCATGGCAACAGAAAAGCATAAATGATTTTGACTATTACCTGTGCACACTGTGCCAGCTGTGAACAAAGGAGGTCAACCGCTGTGTTTTAACATTCATTATTTCTCAAGAGTATGAATAATAACCTCTGGCTGTATGAATAATAACCCTAACCCTCGTGGGGTTTTAATAATGTAAAATGAGGTAAACTTTACAACAACGAGGAGCTATCCTGTTACAAACCAGTGAGCTCATGACAAATGAATTAAAACTACAATAGGATTCCTTTGAATGTGGATCTATCTGATACTTATAAAACGGAAAAAACAAAAGCTCACATAGCCATGCAAGTACAAGTGTTTTTAGTTTTCAACAATACATGCTGTTTAAAAAAAATAACAATGACAAAGAGAAGAAACCCTTCTCCCATCCCTCAAAAGGTAATTACAAAACATTCTTAGCGCCCCATGGAGAAATTATAAAAACCCAAGATCAACCTTTATATATAAAACCATCAATCAATATTAGGTACCTTCAGTCTGGATGAGCAACTCTGATTGGCTCGTTAATTAATTGTGACCAAAAAAAAAATGTTTTTACAAATGGAAACAATTCAAAGATTGGGGAAACAATCGTTGACAAAAATCCAGAATATGAAAATATATTGGAGAAAAGACAAAAAGACTGAATATGCGAAACCGCAGGTGATGAACTACAGAGGGGTCGAATTGTAATTTCACTGATGACCACTAGATGGTAGGCATGTCTTAGTCTCACTTACAATGAGTCTTGTACTACTTTATACTACAACCTGAGTAGGCCAAATATTTTTTGGGTGGGTTTGAAATAATATGCAGGACGTAGTATCCCAATAAGTTTGAGTGAGTTGATCTTTATGAAAAAAAAATCTTGCACTTGATGTTTTCTTGTTCATCAGTTCTTTGTCCTCCTTGACTGGTAATTGTCATGCAAGAGAGCCCTTTGTCACGTATGTGGTTATTTTATTGTTCAGGTTAGGTTATCATCAACTATTCCACTAGTGGGTATACAAGACTAAAAAAATGTATGCAATATTGATATCACTTCGGAGTAGGATTCGGAGTGACCATCACGCTCCCATTCAACTTCTGTCATTATAGCTTTTATTTTGAAATTTGTCATCCGAGCGCGTTTGCACTTTGCAGCGCTTTACCGCAACGTAGGGTACCAGTAACACTTTTATTGCCAATCTAAATGGAGGCTGGCTTGACTTGATCTTTACAAGTGGAGGCTGGTGTTGTGCAGAAACACCGGACTCCAGTTAAGAGCAGGCGCCTCCTCCCATTCTCTGTCATCTTCAAACACCGGAGCTTACCTGTGCTTTGGTCTCCATCTCGGAAGCACACCACAATTTGTCAAGAAGGTAAGCGACTCGCTTTCAAAGTTCAGTTCAGCTCAGTGTGCAATGGAAACGATTTCATACTTAATGTTTTAATTTGCCTCTCGATTGCATGCATGAAGGATCTCGATAACTAAAGCAGGCATCCGACAAAGCTATAGAATGAGTCATCTCTGGCATCACGTTTACATCCGTTACATTCATCATTTAACCCACGCTTGTCTCATTCAATAACTAAAAATGAATTAATATATGATATCATATCGGGACTCACGATCATTGTATACTGGTACTATTTTGAAGCGCCCATTAAAGCACCCGTTTTACATTAGAAGAAAAGTAAAGCGCATCACCAAATAAATAAAATGGCACACAAAGTATGAATACTGAAATAATATCTTTCTCCATTCACTTTAAAATCGTGTTGTTTAATTGTTGAAAACTAGCACTTTTTATTTTAGGAATGGCAACAGGTATTTTACTCATTGTCCCCCCCCCCCCCCCCCCCCCTCAACTGGCATAGATAGATGAGCAAATAATGGACAAATAATTGCATGGTTTTATAATTTCGCCTGCTGATCACGGTCACAGCACACTAGTCACCCATGTTTGGGACTTACTGTATTATATAATGTGCAGCACAATTAGTAACATAGTAAATAAGTGTGTCCTTGGAAATGTCCGGAATTTGGAGCAAAAGAAAAGGCTGGGATGGTGGAGAATGTGGAAAGTTCCGAGTTTATCGATGGTGTATGGAAGAATGACAATTCAGTTGTTAGAACAAAATGATTATATTACAAAAGATTAGACCGAGGCAAGAAAGAAACGGGTCTTTGGGTTTAATGCATAAACCCTTCATTCATAAGATTAATTAGCAGGGTGAACATCACGTGTAGAATAATTTCACTGGTCAGATGAGTCCTCCTACAATATATACGGCACACGTGAATGTGTTTTCCCACATGAGCAGTCAATAAAGAGTTAAGCAAGTAAAAGCGTCTGAGGTGTTATTTTACTGTTGTCTAATTGTTGTCAGTGGCATTAAATTGGCATTCAAAATCATCATGCAAAACACAGTGTTTCAGATAATGTGTTAAGCAATTATTGTTGTTCAAATTAGGGTTTTCCTAGAAGATAGGTTTCTTTAATAAAAGGGAGATTTATCATACATTTGTTCACAGTGTAAAACTGTTTATTTGTTTGTCTTATTAACATGTCTATTGCAAAAATTCAAATTACGTCACACTTTACACACTCTTATTTTGCCTAGTTGAAATGATGTACTAGTTCACTATTGAGAGCCAAGTAGCACAAATACAATTTTTGACCCCAATCTAAATCCATAAATGGTGGTCATAGGGCAATCCTGCTTGAGGCTCAAACCCATACAAAGACCCACCCATACAAACATCCTTTTGTTTAAGAGTCAAACTAGCAGGCTAAAAGCCTGGGTCACTAACCCACCAGCTACCACTACCATGAATGCTTCCGAGGCATGAGGTTCCTCCGAAAACCCAGCTCCCAATCTAATTAGCAAAAGGCCCAGGTTGCTAACTCACCAGTGAGTGCTACTTTTAAGGCTCCTAAATAGTTAGGTTAAACTACTCGTGTAGTTTTACAAGGGGGCCAGCTATTCTTTAAAACATTGTCAATGAAAACATTTTACTCACAGACGCATTTTCCGAAAAAAGGCAGTCCACAAAAGTTCTTTTTGGTTATTTAATTTCATAGTTAATAGGCTTAGTGTATTTGTTTGGATCACTTTCACAATTAAAAATAAAAGTGTCTCCTTTTAGTAAATTCAATTTAATATACTTAATCTGGAGTTTGTGACTGCCTCCACTATGACAACGCCAAAAGTTTGTTTTTCCTTTATAAGCTACATTTTTTTTCAAGGTCCAATTATTTTGGTCTCTCTTAGCCGTGTAGAAATGCAGACTTCAATGCAGTCTTGTTGACAGTAATGCTGTTGGCGTCTTCTGTTTGCTATCCATGCTGAAGTGGCATCACTAATTCTGCCCCCTGAGGCATAACATTCACAGCTTCACATGACTCCTCTCTACGATAAAATACACTGAGTGGGGGTGAAGAGAAAGGGCAAGACTGATAAACTAAGAAAGACAGAACATCTGAAACGGGTTTCATAAATGCCTTGTACAAGTATGTATTTTACCGAAACCTATAAATACAATTCTAATACATGTTGATAAGTTAATCAAATTTTCTGCAGTCCGGAGATAGTTATTTTTGTATATTTTAAATTGCATTTTAGTATTGCTTCGATTTTGGAACTAGAGCTGTTTTTGTAAACAATAAGTATCGTGTCTGCTAAATGTATGGTGATTCTTATTCATTTAACAGTGCTACTTACTCATGTGTACTCCCCTTTGCCTGCTGTAGGATGTTTCTGTTTGTGCTGAGAATAAGAAGTGGGTCACATGCTTGAATTATCCATTTACAGGCTTGCATGCATCAGTGCCAAGAATTTGCACTTGGTGGTAGACTACAGAAAAGCAGACACAGTGACCTTTCGGGAGGATGGAGGTTGGAGCAGAGCACGGCGCTATGCAGAAGACCCGACGCGATGACGACGCATCCACAAAAACACGCCCTTCATCCTCCTCCAGTCTTAAGGTAAGTACTGTCTTTATTTCACAATGAGATGGAAGATGAGATTATTTGGGGAATTTTAATTATTTTGATCTTGTGAAGGAAGGTACTGACGATAAATGAATTGTTAATCCTGTCAATGCGTCACATGTTGCTCCAAACTTGCCTTAGTTGTATAAACACTCTCAATTCAACGTATATAAACTCATATCTTTGGCCACGGTAGTTGTTGAGAATAATAAAAGAATGTTGTGCGGGTCTTAATTAGAAAACTTTAGTTCACTTTTTAACAAGTGTGTGGCCTTTACCATGTTTCCTTTTGAGTGCCTATTGTAAAGCACATCGAATGCTCATTTATTCATCATGAAACACCAGAGCTGGCATTTATTGGCCTGCACGTTTTAAGCAGAACTTAAAGTGGGACAGTCTTGCATTAAGTGAAAGTTCATCAGATTATTGAAACACTTTATTGTTTCTTTTTTTAAAACTTGGTCTCAAGTGTAACGTTTTTTTTTTTTTTATAACAAAGTCTCAGGTATAACAGTTTGACACTTGGCAAGCTCTTTTCTGGGTTTTATTCTATATCTCCATTGTTGTCCATCTACCTGCCTCACAATGTTTTGTTCCATAGTCCACCTCAAAGAAAGAGCGGAGAAACAAGGCAGAACACAGCATGCGATGTTGTGATTAGACCACCTCAGGCTTTTCCATCTCACTCTCGCCTTTCCTTCTCTGAAAAAACACTTTTAAAAAAAATAAGCAGAAAGTCTTCTTACAAAGTTGGTGGTACTTTAAATGAGATCAAACCTTCTTGTTGCTTCTCCAACCAGATAAAAGTGACGTGAGACAATGGTGTTCAAGCAGCTTCTCATAATACAGACTTTCTTCTCAGAACTGTTTACATTTGGGTGGGACACGGCACATTCTCCTGCAAATTTAATCATATACTTACCTGCTTATTGTTTATTGTACCAAAGAGATTGGGTGACACCTATTGTATCACCACTTTCTTGAGAATGGAGTTATTTTACTGTGCAAAGCTGCACAAAAATCCAGATGCACCAATGTCAGAGGAAATTGTGCAATACGATTTAAAAATGGTAATAGAATTTGATCAAATGAAAAAGAGCAGAATTTTTTTCTGAACAAAGGGTACACATATTATTAGAGGGCGTCATTCATTGTGGAACAAACAATGTCATTGTGAGCTGTAACATGACTGAATTCTCTGACTGGAGGAAAGCTGCTGTAAATTTTACATCTTGTTTACCCTGCATGCAAATTAAGGGGATTGCTTGATCATCCTTTGATTTTGTGTGCACAGTCATTTAGGAAACCAGTTTTCACATAATCCTGCTAATTGTCACAATCTAGTGGTGATTATATGCGGCTCAACAGCTTCATTTCTTTCTCAAATTGCAAAATGTAGTAATTAGCTGAGAACATCACACTCCAACTTCATTTGCTAAAATATTCAGTTGGCTTGCCCAGCATTGATAGGTTGAGATTATAGTGTGTTTGGCTCATATTTTTCATTCAAACAAAACTGTTAATGTACAAATGAATACAGTATCACTTACAGGAGTGTCTAACCTTTGCGGTAATGTCATTGAATAGATTTTCACAATCTTATGAATTTAAAGAAAACATGTATTAATATGTTTTTTTAACAACTGTTAGGCTACGGATTTTAGCTATTGATCTGACTCCAAATTGTGATCAACACTTAACACAAGAATTGCTATGTTCTAATCCACACACTGGCGCACCTAACAATTTTGCGAGTTCGTTCTGTCAAAGAGAAGACCAGTAGATCAATCAGACCGAATTTACCAATTGTTTAATCTTGACAAAGCAAGCTAATACAGGCGCCTGGGTCTTGGGTCCTTAACACCAAAACTCGTGTGCCTTCGTGACCAGAAAAGACGACACATTCTTCCGGGTTGCCCAGTTTTAAAGAAACACAATATGAATATTCAAACATGCAAAAGATTGTGTGGTGATTGGTCGATGGTCATCTCCTCCTCGTTTGGGTTTTCCCCTGCTCAGCACAGGTGTCTGGACCACAAAGACGAGTTGTTTTTCGCGTTCCCATCGGCCTTGAGATATGCTCCCTTTCTGGACATCCTGTTCCACAATACTTTGAAGAAAACAAATTCATGTAGCCTGCACATTCCTTTCCACTTACTAAGCGACCACACTACTACTAGAAATTATATTGATGTGATTATATGTGTCTAACGGAGCCTTAATCAAATGTGTTTGCAAACTGCCGAAAGTACATTTCCCTTTACCGCAGAATAACTCGATTTAATTTTATTTTCTGCCAACAATACAGGTAAAAAATCACAATACTATGACTATTTACTCGAAAAAGAACCATCTACAGTTCATCTCAAAATTTGTTTAACCGAAAAAAATATATAAAAGCATCCAAAACGTTATTGATTACTTTTAAACGCTGATATGTTCAAATGGAACATAATGATCAAACTTGCCATAAACTGTCATTTACCGCAAGAGAGTGTCAACAACTTCCAAGCTAAATTACATAATTTGCTATCTTATCATATGAAACCTTAATATTTTTCCAAGCACACCTTCATGGTCAATTCCAAATAATTAGTAGCTATTAGATGTATAACACTTGAACTTTAATTGGAATTAATCATTTAACATGAATTTGTTTTGGATTGGTTAATTCTGAACACGACCAAATCCTCGGGGTTTGTGCACACTATGCGACCACATTCTCTCACTTACTTTTACATTCTTTTTCCCTCTCAGCTCTCCCTCATTAATTCATACAGTTTATACATTATGTTAAAAGTGGAAAAAGGTTTTAAAATATTTATCTTGGTCTCATTATTTTATCAAAGGAAACCTGTCATTTGAACAGGACTTTACATCCTCAGCAGGTGGTGACTTTAATGACAGTAAAACTCGGAACTGCTGCCTCTCAACTCTTCTCACTACAGTAAATGAAAAAGGGCAAGGCAGGATGGGTCACGTTCCAAAGAGGTGATGCTAACTGGCTTCTTGATTGACAACAGTAGAAGCCAATAGAAATTAGAAACCAAGCAATACAGACATACACAGATCATTTTGTTCATGGAATCATTTCAAAGGGTCTTTGTAATTGTTATTTGTCATCAGAAAATATTTGCTTGGTAAAAGCTTGATTCAATCTTGCGCTCATCTGAACATGGTTGTTACTTGTCTTCACTTAATGTAAACAAAAGCACCAATACAAAGATACAAAGACCCTTTCACGTGTATCTAATTTGTCCTCATCCATTTCCATTCTCCTCTCAGATGTTTCTGGTGGCTCTGTCCTTTGCCTATTTTGCAAAGGCTCTGTCGGGGAGCTACATGAAGAGCACGATAACTCAGTTGGAGAGACGCTTTGACATTCCCAGTTACCTAATAGGCATCATTGATGGGAGCTTTGAGATAGGTAGGTAAATCAGCTTGTCATCACTTACATGTCGATGCTGTTTCCATCCTCCGTGTCGCATTCATCATCCACTCGCCCCACACTTTTATTCTTTGGAAAAATGAATGGGTCATAATGTTATTCATGGTACCAAGAAAGGATTTCTCAGGCCTGTGTGTGTGGGAGAGAATGGGAGTCATAATGTTGAACAAGGACAAGCACTTTCAGTGTTAAACCAGGGGTGGCCAACCCGCGACTAAAATGTGGCTCTTAGTCTCTGACTGGTTGGCCACCCCTGTATTAAACAGTTAGTCCTCACAATATTTTGTTTTGCCTTAGCCATGGCATTTCTCACTCAGAATTCTAGTGAGGTGCCATTTTTGGCAGGAGGCAAAGTGGAAAATAAACAATACAAATGCGCACGCTGCTGCTGTCATGGAAGGAATGAAGCAGGGTGACCAAATGCAACTTGGACCAGGGTTTATTGGAGAACTCAAAGACAGACTATAGGAAGGTTGACTAGGGACAAGACTAACTGAACAAAAAGACAAGATAAGGACAGGAACGCCGCCGCCGCCATTTTTGTGAAATCTAGATGAAAAATCCAAACGACCATTCACGAATCCTGAGGGTCGACTATACTTTCAAATATTGTTGGAAGAGATGAACAAGAACAGAAAATACAGGTCACCAAGTTATTTTAAAGAGCAAAAAATTGCAATTAACAAAATCACAAAAAAAAGGAAACAAGCAAAAAAAGGTATTGTCATACAACGTGTGAAAGAACAACTAGGCAGGGAGACAGTTAACCAATAAACAGATGGATCACAGTGAGGCTGATGTGGACTGGAACACAGAAACCGGAAGACAAACATTAGAAGCAAACATGAAGCCAAGGACAGGTCCTCCAGCAATACAATTGTTGGTTCACATTACTTTCATCTTGCTTGTCTTGTACATACACACTCAGGATGGCACAGAATTGGACTGGTTGCTAGAACATCATAAGATGAGTCACGATGGGGATGGATGTTCATCAGGTAAAATTGTCATGAACCTATGAATGAATAAATGAATGAATTAATTTATTGGTTTCAAACATGTAAACTATATATCATGAATCAAAGGAAGCCAAAAATAAAAAGAAAAAACAAGGTGAAAGTCATTTAAATGATGACTTTGTATAAATACTAGGTATAAACAGAAAATGTACTGCACAAAAGTAAGACTTATTTAATCCCACCCCCTATCCAATTTAAGACGAAAAATAAAATTTGTAGTTACTTCATTGTTGTCCGTGACTTTCCCATGAAAAAAAAACTATCAAAAAATACTTGACTAAAATGATTTTGAAAGAGGGGACAAGACCGTTGCACAGAAACATTCGACCTTTTTAATTTAATTACAACATGCTACGGCTGAAATGGTTTGGTCGCAGTACTGCAAAAATGCAAAGTAATGCTGACTTTAAGTAGACGGACGCAAAGTTTCTGGGTCAGTTGCATAAACCTACTTGGCTCAACTGTAGCAGTATACATCAAAGAAGCTGCAGTTTGTTACATTGTGAAGAAAGAGGCCAAGAGCCTGTCTCAAACTGGTTTCTTGTAAAATTAAACAGAGCACAAGGAGAATTACACAAATCACATATAAGGTTTGCTTCACAAAGGTCCTTTTGTTTAATGCTAAGTCACAATGCATGGATGCAAAGACAGGCTAAGAAAACTAGAATCAATGTTGCCTTGTGTAAGCAAAGGTTATCCAAACAAAAAATAGTCTATCGCTTGTGAAAATTTGCTAATATTTGTGCAGTTTGCTGAGCAGTTGTGACTGTATTTTTTGCTTCATAATTGATTAAAACCTGAAATCATGATGCAAAAACTGTTCAATTATTTATATTATATTTGACTGATGTTTTTTAAGTAAAATACTTTAGAGTGATATTTGTCTATTTATAAATTTGTAGCTGAAAATGTTAATGTTTTAAGGGGAGATAGAATTGATTGTCATTTCTATTTATTCTGATGGAAAAATATGATTTGCATTACGAGTACTTAAGTTATGAGCATGCTCAAAGAATACATTAAAGTCTCTTTGAAGTCCCCATTGTAACATGGTACACTTATTCAAAAGTTGAGAATGTTACCTACATCATCGTGAAGCTGAATTACATAAATGTAGTCCCTTTTGTCCCATTAAAGATTTTCACATGTGGCCAAGGCAACCAGCTTCACCTATAGGATTGTTGCCAGGGAAACACAGGCAGGAAGAGCAACATGAATACAAAGAGGAAGGGAAGGTACAAATCTAAACAGAGCACAGTGGGAGAGTATTATAGTGGATAAAAGAGTGGGCTCCATCCGTTTTTCAAATAGTGGACCCCCCACATACAATATCTGCTGTTTAACATTCACAAATTCATCTGTTCTCAGATTTTTATTTTTATTTATTTTTTGCTCACGAAATATCATGCCCACTGTATTCAATATTCCGAAATATGGAAACTAAAAGTCTGAATTTGAGAGGTAGGAGGAAATTCTGTGTATTGTATACATGGTGCTCATTTTATTCTAGTGTAAGCATGCCAAACAAACAAACAAACAAACAAACAAAGAAACAAACAAACAAACAAACAAACAAACAAACAAAACACCCATCAAACTAGTTGTTCACTCCACCAATCTTCACTTAACCAATGGATCCAATGGTTATGAGTCGGTCAACACCAAAACCATTTTAGTGCTAACTGATACGATGCTATCTGAACTCTGCAGCAGACTTTCCAACCAGCACACACCTCCCTACGAAGCAATATACATAACTCGTGCGTTCTGCTCTGTAATCACATGTACACGTTTTTTCTCCATATGCATTGCTGAAGTCATTTTCACCATCGTCATCATAATCATTTTTTTTAAACTGTTAACATAGGCTATTGTAAGCACTTTCAAGTGAGCTTGCATTATTCACGGTAAGTTGTTATTTGGTCTCCGGACTGTACTGTATATCCTGTTCAGAGCTGGAGACTTTCCCAGCTGACTTTGGGTACAAGGAAAACTACAGACTGGACTGGTGGGAGTGGGATTATGATAATGTTAATCTTTGTAAAGATCACAGCACTTGATCTGGCTAGCCCTGCTGTGTGCATTTCATCTGCTTCATGAAATCACTTGAAAAATCCTGAAGACCTACTGTTTGTTTGAAATGTTGTAATTATCTTTTAAAGGAAGGATAAACCATTAGGCATGGCTTGTAACCATAGCCTTCAATAAACTAGACATGCAATTTTTGGTACAATTTTCTGACCATGCAGCTTTTGGTCCAGTTTTCTGACATTATGCAAAGCTAACCTACATAAAATGTTAGCTAATGTTTAAGCTTCATTACTGTGGATTCTTCTGTGTGTTATGTCAAATAAACATTATCTTTACATAGTTAGAAGGTTCATGCATTCTTTTAATGCAGATTATTTTGCTTTCTTGAAATACAAAAGTGGTGGCTTATTTGAATACAAACAATTTGCATATCAAACAGTTGCTAATATTTGATCTCTTCTGTCAGGTAACCTGTTAGTTATAGCCTTTGTCAGTTACTTTGGTGCCAAACTCCATCGGCCAAAGATGATTGCAATGGGATGTGTGCTGATGTCTATCGGTACCTTAATCATTGCCCTGCCTCACTTCATCATTGGACGGTTAGTAAAGAACTACAGTACACTAATTTGATTTTTAGTAAACAGATGGAAAATTGGCACTTGTTTTCCTTAGATTTCATTCTAACCTTTATGTACAGATATGAATTTGAATCATCCGCCAAGTGGGTTGTGAATTCAAGCCTTACCTTGTCGCCATGTCTACCCGGCTCAACAGGTGACCCCAGCCAAGATAGTAAATTACCTCAAGTGCCAGTGAAAGGTTTGCGTCTACTCAGATCAACACATTCAGCTGCCCGCACACCGTACCGTACTGGAATAAAATAATCTTCTCCAGAATGTGAAGGAGATTCCAACCTCTCCATGTGGATATATGTACTCCTGGGAAATATCCTACGAGGGATTGGAGAGACCCCTGTTCAGCCCCTTGGAATCTCCTACATAGATGACTTTGCTACTGAGGAGAATGCTGCATTATACGTGGGTAAGAAAAAAAATACTTTTCAATATCTACGTTGTATACAATATCTGTGCGTGTATTCGTCAGCCGGTTGAACATTTAAGGACATCTCTAAATGCTAATTGATTACCAAAACCAACTGAGGTTTTTCACGAAAACCAACTGAGGTTTTTCACGAGTGCCCTTGAGACACTTAATTTATGTACAGTAATCCCTCATTTATCGCGGATAATTGGTTCCAAAAACCACCCGCGATAAGTGAAATCCGCAAAGTACGGTCACCAACAAGAAGTACTGGGCAGGCAGGCGAGTTAGTGGAAATTCGCAATCTTGCTAACACGCGAAAACGGACTTCTGAAGGAATGTAAATGAACAATACTACATTGTCCTAAAGGTTAGACACGTTCCCTCAATTTAGAAGTTTTATTTTGACTTTTAAATGTTTTTTTAATTTGGAAAAAAAATCCGCGATGTAGCGAAGCCGCGATAAACGAAACGCGAAATAGCGAGGGATCACTGTATACTACTCCACTCTCAAAATATGCAGCATGAAAATAATACAAATACTACTACTACTACTACTACTACTACTACTACTACTACTACTACTACTACTACTACTACTACTACTACTACTAATAATAATAATAATAATAATAATAATGGCAGTCTGCAGGCCTCCTTCATCCACACTGAGTTGCCGCTTCATTCATTCATTCATTCATTCATTCATTCATTCATTCATTCGTTCGTTCGTTCGTTCGTTCGTTCGTTCGTTCGTTCATTCATTCATTCATTCATTCATCATAAATAGCAGGGGTCCACTCTATATTTTAATTTGTAATATCACCATTCACTACTAGATGGCTTTGTTGCATTTGCACTGGGTCTTTTGCTCGCTCGACTACTATTTTTTAGTTACATCTGGTTAGGAAGTGCGTGCTCCTCCTACTTGATCTACGGATTATCCTTGTTTAACCAAAACGGTTAACAACAGTAATATTTTGTTCACCATTAAATTTTGCCCGTATTCGATATTTAATGGATGTTTATGGTCTTTGCCTCTGTTCAACTTTGTCTACTACATTTCTCAAGTGTATTTATGGTGTTCTAGGCTGTGTGCAGACCATCTCTGTGGTGGGGCCTGTCTTTGGCTACTTGTTAGGCTCTTTATGTGCAAAAATTTACGTGGACATTGGATTTGTAAAACTGGGTATGTATATTTTCACATTACTTGGTTAGAGAGAATTTTTTTTTTTTTTTTTACTTTTACAGCAGCTAAAAACTCAGTTGAATTCATGAAAAGTGATTTTTTTTCTTCCTCTGGCACTTTCAACTAAAGAGCTCGTTCATAAAACTGAGACATGATATTCAATAATACAAAAGCAAGTGCAGAACATTGAGTTGAGTGTGAGTCAGAACAGATGTTCAGGATTAGAATCAGTCACCCTAATGAACCAAAGTAACTTCCAATCAAATAGAGTGCTGTAGAGAGAGTGGAAGTGGCAAGTCAACACAGGCTATGCAAAAACAAGACTAACAGCCCTTAGTCCAGGGGTCTCAAACTCCAGTCCTCGGGGGCCGCATTCCTACATGTTTCCCAAGTTTCCCTCGTTAAACACACCTCAATTACCTCATAGCCGATTGAGCACTCCAAATTGTCCCTAGGTGTGAGTGCGAGTGCGTATGGTTGTTTGTCTCTGTGTGCCCTGCGATTGGCTGGCAACCGGTTCAGGGTGTCCCCCGCCTACTGCCCGATGATGGCTGGGATAGGCTCCAGCACGCCCGCGGACCCCGTGGGGACTAAGCGGTACAGAAAATGGATGGATGGATGGATGGATGGATAATAATAATAATATGCCCGATGACGACTGGGATAGGCTCCAGCACACCTGCGACCCCCGTGGGGACTAAGCGGTACAGAAAATGGATGGATGGATGGATGGATGGATGGATGGATGGATGGATGGATGGATGGATAATAATGCAGTGCCAGCAAATGTACATGACATGAACATGTAGACATCAAACCTTGACTAAAATTAACTCACTCTATTTACTCCAAAACAGAAACCATCACAATAACCCCTGCAGATTCCCGCTGGGTTGGAGCCTGGTGGTTAGGCTACCTCATAGCCGGCATCATCACTTTACTTTCTGCCATTCCATTCTGGTTTCTGCCTCGCTCGCTACCAGTTCCAGGCTGTCACACCCCAGAAAAGCCTGAGCAGGCAAGTTTTATTAAAGGCTCTGCCTCCATGAAGCACAAGTATCCAACGGAAGAGCACACCAGTTTCATAGAGATGGCCAAAGGTGAGCCTGGCTAAGGCTTTATCCAAATAAATCTCACACACTCTCTCTCTCTCACACCCACTTCCTACAAAAAAATCACTCACTCACTCACTCACTCACTCACTCACTCACTCACTCACTCACTCACTCACTCACTCACTCACTCACTCACTCACTCACTCACTCACTCACTCACTCATCTAATAGACTTTTATTCATGTGTTTTCACAGATTTTATTCCAAGCCTCCGGACCCTGTTGGGTCACCCTGTTTATCTGATCTACTTGTGTGTGACAATCATCCAGCTCAACTCACTTATTGGCATGGTCACCTACAAACCCAAGTACATCGAACAGCACTTTAGACAATCCGCCTCAAAGGCCAACTTTCTAATGGGTATGAATGATTTGTGTACAATAAACAAACAATATATACCGTAATTTTCAGACTATAAGTCGCGTTTTTTTTTTCAGAGTTTGGGTGGGGGGACTTATACTCAGGAGCGACTTATATATGTTTTTTTTCACAAATCTTTACTTGATCATTAACACATCACTTACTTACAAGTATAGTTGACCACTTCACATGTTAATTTTAGTATAGTTGATCACTTCACATGCTTTGATATCTTTATCTTGAACATATTCAAAACATGAAAAATAGAGAGAAGAAATCAAATAAAGTAATTAACACTTTAAAGCGCCATATCCTCTGGACATGTCCTCTGTCACCAGGATGACATAAAGGACGGGAAATTTGATCGATGGATTTAATGATTTGGAGTGGTTTGATAATATTGTTGTTTATGTGATAGTTATTTAAAATATAGTTTATATATCGTTGTATGGGCCTGTGGAATAATTTGAACTGTGGCGCGGCACACGGCATTGTTGACAGAGGACGATCGATGGATTTAATGAATTGGAGTGACACAGACGGTTTAATAAACGTGTTATTTATGTAATAGTTTTTTTAAATAACTGAATGTTACGTCAGGCCCGCTCTCAGCTCCTCGTTTGTGTTTGTCACGTTAGCATACCGTATCGTTTAGCCTGTTGTTGCTCGTTTATGTCTGTTCTTGGTGTTGGATTTTGTCGAATATATTGCCCCCCAAAATGCGACTTATACTCCGGAGCGACTTATATATGTTTTTTTTCACATTTTTGGACATTTTATGGCTGGTGCGACTTATACTCCGGAGCGACTTATAGTCCGAAAATTACGGTAGTGCGCATAGATTCCATACCAATACATGATGATGTGAGGTTTTTTTTGTGTTTTGTTCACAAATCCCAGGTGTGATTAATATCCCAGCGGTTGCACTTGGGATTTTCTCTGGTGGCCTCCTAATGAAGAAGATGAAGCTGAACATTATAGGAGCAGCCAAATTTGCTTTTGTAACTTCTTTTCTTGGCTATGTCCTTTCTCTGTTTTTCTTTGTGATGAGCTGTGAGAACGCCAAAATTGCCGGAGTGACTCTTCCGTACAACAGGTGGGTTGCTAAATTCAGGAGAAACTCTTGGACTACAGGCTTTTGTCAAATTGTAGAAGGTTTAGAAAGTTTCTGGTACTGTGCACATCACAACCCGTATTTAGTAGCATATTGGCTTGTTCTCTTTCTTCCAGCATGGAGGACATATCTTATGACAAACACTCTGTTTTCACCACCTGCAACTCCAACTGTTTTTGCTCAGCAAATAATTGGGACCCAGTCTGTGGAGAGAATGGAATCACTTTTGTTTCTCCCTGTCTTGCTGGCTGCACCATCTCCACCGGTTCAGGGAAAAACACAGTAAGTAAAACTGTAAAAAGGTAAATGCTTGACCAGTTCAACAGGCTTGTTGCAGTATAAAAAAAAACAATCACTGTAAGTAAATGTATGTATAAACGAATGAACGAACAAATGAATGAATAAATCAATTGACATGGTGCGGGCGATTGTTTTGACTAGAGATGCACCGATCCGATATCTGGATCGGATATCGGCCCCGATATCAACAAAATAGATGGATCGGGTATCGGAAAATACAGCCGATATGTGAGCCGATACTTTCCTTAATCTATTGGGACGCGGGCTACGTCATACGTCAGCAGCACGTGTGCCGCATGCCACGAGAGTTTTCTAAACAAACGCAAACATGGAGCGAACGTTCGCTTCTCTTCCCCGGGTTGCTAAGCGGACGTCAAACCCTGCGCGTTCGCTTCTCTTCGGGTTGCTAATGGGACGTCAAAGGCTGCGCGTTCGCTTCTCTCCCGAATGGGGGGGGGGGGGGGCTAATCGGATGTGAAACGCTGCGTGTTCGCTTCTCTTCCGGGGGGGTGTTAATGGGACGTCAAACGCTTTGTGTGGCGGGCTCCATCTAGTGTGGAAACTGAGAAGCTGAGCTCAAGCTTCTTGTGCGGGCCATATTCAATTATGTTTTCAGAATTTGCTGCGGGCCAATAAAAACTGGACCGTTAGTTTGGACACCCCTAATTTAGAGCAAAGAACTGTGTAGTCTGCCTGATGCCATTGCCTTTGGTCTTTTCTGTTCCACTTGTAGAGTTATGTAGCTTGTTAAGTCAACCATAATATCGGATCGGTATCGGGTATCGACCGATACGCAAAGCCACGGCATCGGTATCGGTATCGGAACTGAAAAAGTCGGATCGGTGCAACTCTAGTTTTGACCTACATGCAGAACAAACTCAGAGAGACCAAAGTGCTCGTTAAAAGTTAAAGTCCCAATGATCATCACACACACATCTGGGTGTGGTGAAATTTGTCCTCTGCATTTAACCCCATGTGATTTTAATCCATCCCCTCGGGGAGAGGGGAGCAGTGAGCAGGAGCACGCTCAGGAATCATTTGGTGACTTAACCCCCCAATTCCAACCCTTAATGCTGAGTGCCAAGCAGGGAGGTAATGGGTCCCATTTTTATAGTCTCTGGTATGACCCGGCCGGGGTTTGAACCCACAACCTTCCAGTCGGAGGGTGAACACTCTACCACTAGGACACTGAGCTGGTAAGGACTAGTGAGATACGGTCGGTAGTTGAGCCGTGTTCCGAAACAGGAGTGGCTGGCTGGTTCTTTGATAGGGGAGGGCGTGAAGCGTCGCCAGAGAGGAGTGGATCTTAGCGGAGATCTGCGAGTGGGGTCCAGGAGGTGAAAGACAAAATCACTCTGTCTGATTTTTCGATGGTACGCGGCGGAGGGCGAACGGGCCGACTGGAGAGCCAGGAGTTGTGGCGTAGGCGAGCAGGGTAGGGAACGTGGTTTCAACAACTGTAGAGGTGACCAACATCGTCTAATACTCAGGTGACGAGTTGTTGACAGCAAGCTCCTTAAGAGCCTCCCCTTGATGAGCCTGATCGGTGATCAGATCTGTGGATCCTCAGCCACCCTGCTCACGGATGCCACCTGTGGACAGAAAGGAAGTTCCCAGACCCTGACATAAATAAATAAATAAATAAATAAATAAATAAATAAATAAATAAATGAATGAATGAATGAATGAATGAATGAATGAATGAATGAATGAATGAATGAATGAATGAATGAATGAATGAATGAATGAATGAATGAATGAATGACTTTTCACATCAAGACCTACGTCACAATTCTTTCTTGCGGACAGTTGTACACATCCAAAGCATATTTTAGGTTCTATTTTGGATTTCATAGAGGCAGCAGCGATTGCGGACTAGCCGGATGTGGCCGCGGGTCCTACTTGACTCTGATGTGCTTCAAGTCTTAAGTTTATGAAGGAGCTCAGTGGGTGAAGAAAAAAATATGAGCAGCAAACAACTCTGGTGCTCATTTGAAAAGAAATTGTTCTGTACACCCCTATACTTAATCATCACAGCGTAACTCCACATGATCAGTTTAAAGCCGTAACAATTGAGCTCTTGTTCTTCGTCCTCTCGTCTGGAGCACGCTAGGACCTTGTTATGAATGCATACAAGCACGTGGAGCCCATACACAATGAGATGTCCTGTGGAAATGTACAATTTTGAGCAAAGTTATTTTGTTTTCAACTAATTCCACTCTCTAATAGTTGGGTCACTGAAATCTGGGATGTGTGATTTTTTTTCCTTTATTCTTTTTGGGAGCTGGGTTGTTTTGCCCTTCATTTCAGTCTTTTAGCTCTGATACGGAAAGTGCCTAAGTTTAGACGTGTTTAATAGATTTTTATGAGGAGGAAAAAATAATCTTTTACTTTTTACTTCCATCACCAAAGTTTCCATAAGAAATTAATTTTTACGGTTGAAAAAACCCCCACTATCACACATGTTCAGTCAGTGTGTGTCTGTTTTCCAATGATTCATGTATATGCATTATTGTCCAGGTCTTCTTGAACTGTAGCTGCGTGGGTGTGGCTGGTAATCTGACAGCCCATACAGGTCAGTGCCCGGATAAGGACGACTGCGACAGGATGTTCCCGTACTTCTTGGCTCTTTCTGTCATCACGTCCTTCATCATTTCCCTGGGAGGAACACCGGGCTACATGCTCCTCATCAGGTCAGCCTTGTGCCAAAGCTCATCAAAAAGCTTCCATGTCCCTCATCCTTTTGATCATAGAGGTTTTAAAGATCAGTGAGTAGAGCTGAGTTGGTGCTCTGTTTGATTTGGATACCGCATGAGTGAATGCTTTGCAATATGTCAATATGGATTTTTTTTCTTGATTTAGCAATCAAATGGGTTATTTAAAGTCTCAGTGTGCAGTATCTGCTGATTTTCTTTTTATCTGTATAGCTGGAAATCCCGCTGGGCCATCTGCCATCTTTTTAAAAAAAAACAGCCACATGATCGGCATTAAATCTTAAAAGGCCAGTTTCTGCTCTTCGCAAATCAGATCAGACGATGTTGTGATACTCGTGTCAGAGTGCAAACAGCTACTGTTTAATTTTCTTGTCATTGCTAACATTGGGCAACTAATTAGCACATCCGCCTCACAGTTCAAAGGCTCCAGCCTGCCTTTCTGGAGTTTGCATATTCTCCCTCATACTCGACTTTCCTTTTGCATTTTAAAAACATCCACAGTAGATTGTCCAGCAGTGTGGATGTGTGCGAGAATGGTTGTTTGCCCTCTGATTGTCTGTCAAGCAATTCAGAGTATACTTTGCCTCTCATTCAATGTCAGATGGGAGAAACTCCAAGTCTCTTCCTAACATTCCTCCACAAGGATCTGAAGTTGCCATATGATGCAACTGGATTGAGCTAAACTGCTGGCCTCTGCCTCAAAGTGCTTGTGAGGCATTTTGATCTATTTGTGTGATTTGATTGAAAATAGATCACACACTATCAGAAATAAAAGTACTAACATTTTGGGTCATCACTGTTGCCGTACCTTTAAGGTTGCATCATTGATTTGGTTAAACGGTACATATTGGGTGGGACCCTTACGATTTCTACCATTTGTTGGAAATATGTAATTTAGGGTACAAAGGTGACTATTGCCTAGGTTTGGGAAGAGCAAAATAATAAAACAGCTTCTTCTACCGCTTCTGGTCCATTTTAAATTGTAATAACATCGTGCACCTCCAACTGTTTATCGCTATTAGAGAAGAACATTGAAATGTTGTCAGCATTTATTGATTGTTTTGGCATTTTAGAATCGCCCTAAGTGCACTCTGAGAGCTCAAAAATATTATTTTAGCTGTTTTTGTCACGGATCGGAAGGAGCATGGCGACCAAATGCAGCTTGGACCAGGGTTTATTGGAGAAAACAAACTAACAGACTCGGCAAACTGACATGACTAAACAAAACAATAACTTGACTGACCGGGACGTGAAACAAGAAGTGTGATTAGTACATGGTTTGTGATTTGACACAGGAAGGGAGGGGCGAGTACACAGCCAGACAGAAACCATGACAACCTAGACACATAGTGACACGGCTGGGGACAAGACGTGACAGTTTTCTTTTTTAGCTTATTTCTTAATTGTACTGTACGAAAATCATTTTATTTCCCTTTTACGGTCGACTATGTCCAGCTACACTCTATAAATGGCTTGCACGCACAATTGCAGTCATAATAATTACCGTAATTTTCGGACTATAAGTCGCACCGGAGTATAAATCGCACCAGCCATAAAATGCCCAAAAAAGTGAAAAAAACCCCATATATGTATATTAGTCGCTCCTGAGTATAAGTCGCCCCCCCCACCCAAACTATGAAAAAAAACATGACTTATAGTCCGAAAATTACGGTAATTGTCATGACCTTGATGTAGCGATCTCTTTGTGTGTCTTGACATGTGAAGAAATTGACAATAAAGCAGACTTTGACTTTGACTTTGAAATGTCGGAGCTGACCTTCTTTTAGGAAAAGTGTCACAGATTGTAGTTGGAGAAAATTTCTTTTTTTTGATGGATATACATGGATTGACACATGACATTTATCGACTTCTAACATGCCCAACATTAAGAGACTCCACTGAAGAGACTGTATGCGGTTAACCATTTAGGATTAAAATTAAGTTCATCCATGCATCAATTTTCGAGAACAGAACACCCATTTTAGTCTCTTCCCTTAGACTTCTGGGTGTTATGGTAATCATTAGTTCACTGTGCTTCCTGAATGAAGTCATTCTGGAAAATGTACCGTATTGGCCCGAATATTATAAGATTATTATAATAATTATATATACTGATTATAAGACGACCCCCTCTTTTTCAAGACTCAAGTTTGGAAAAAGACTTTTTGAACACCAAATTTAATTTTTATACAGAAAATAATTACATCTGAAACAAATGATTATAACAATCTATTCGAGAGAAAAAGCATGTTATTTTGCCTCATTCAAATCATGCAAAAACTGTCTATCACATCTTAATATCTGAACATTTAAATATGTAAACTAAAGTGCAATCACATTTGTAAATTAATGGCTTCTGGCTTTTGAAATGTAAATAAACCAAACTACTGTAATAAAACAACAAAATTGCAATAACGGCATTAACCATCAAAGTGAAGTCTAACTGTAACTGTAGTCTTGAAACAAATCTGAATAAGGAAAAACATTGCAATAAAATAATGCAAACTGGTTTAAACTTGAAAGTAGCTGAGATCTGTCGAGTTTTGATTTTTTCCTTGCCCTCTTGGGAGTTTAAGATCAGGGGATGTTTGAGAATATTTGCCATTTTTCACATGTCCTGAGTGTTGTTAGTCACCTAAATGTTGAACAGAGGCTGTGATTTACCGAAGTCAAATTCCTTGTTTGGCACGCTCAAACATGACGAATAAAAACTCTTGAATCTTGAATGTCAGAACATTACTCCTCACAAACATCCTCTGCCTCGCTGTGCTCAGTGTCACTGTCCTTACAGTTATCTGTTATCTCTTCTTTTATTTTCTTCTCTTTTCTTTCTTACTGCTATTTTTTTTTCTTCTTCATGTTACCGCTATTTTTATTCTTCGTCACAGGGGTTCACTTTGGCCTGGGGAGTTAAGTTCAGCATTCGCTTTAAAGATATCTGGGGCCACCTAGCGTTGTGAATGGGTATAATGTCTAGACCTCGAATGTAAGACAACCCCCACTTTTTTTTTATTTCAATGCAAAAAACACCGTCTTATATTCGGGCCAATACGGTTTTTAATCAATGATCAAAACTAGACTAAATATATTACTTTCGCTCTCAACACTGCAGTCAGTCAAATGATCTATAGTATTCACAAACAACACAAACACTAGTTTACACACATTTGTGAGTCAGAATTCCTTCGTTTACCTTTGACTAGAACATTTTGAGGTTGAACTTTCAAGTGGAATTTCTGACTTCGCAGCACTCTGAATGACAAAAATGAAAATTTAGACCATCCCCAAATAAACGCTAGCCAAGAGACCAAGAGAAACCAAAGAGGGGTTAAAAAGGATTTAAATACTCTGTTATTAGTCCCATAATTTTTTTCAAGACCCACATTTTATATTAAATTATATGTATAATATATGACTCCAAATCTCTTTCTTACAGGTGCATCAAACCACAGCTGAAATCGTTTGCCTTGGGATTCCATGCTCTAGCGACACATACACTTGGTGAAGTCCTTCAAAATGTATTCTATCTGAACTACGTAAACTAGTGATGGGAAAAATGAAACTTCAAATTTACTTAGTGAATCAGTTTTATTTTTTGACTCCTCTAGCACTGTGGGTTTAAATAAAGGGGTGCTTTCAGCCCAATGTTGAGCAGAGAGTGGCATCTAGAGGAGTCAAAAATACTACAACTTACAAAATTTGAAACTTAATTTAACCATTACTGCAAAACCACAATATCGTGTACTGTTGGCTGAAACAATTTTGCTGTGTATATACAGCCGGAATCCCGGCACCCATTTACTTTGGAGCAATCATTGACAGCACATGTTTAAAATGGGGTCAGAAACGCTGCGGTGGAAGAGGAGCTTGTAAAATTTACAACACCACAAAATACAGGTAGAACTCTTTCAGTTAATACATGCGGCATATGAAGTTATTTCCACGAGCAGAATTTTTTTGTAATTTTTTTCCCATTAGGATCGCCTACCTGGGCCTGACTTTGAGCCTACGGACGATCTCATTTCTAGTGTGCATCCCGGGCTTCATCCTGCTCAGTAGACAGCTGAAGAAGGAGGAACAAGACGCCCTTCGTGGATCTCGAGCCAGTGGCGGAACAGAACTGGAAGCGCTCAGAAAGGAAGAATTTGTGATCTCAAATTCTGCGACATTACAAAGAACGTCAGAAAACGGCACAGACCGCGAAACGCGACTGTGATGCCCTAGAGAGGGAAAAGATGACCTCTGAGGACCACCAACCTCCTTTTCATCACATGCAGATGAACAAACTTATCTACATACACACATGCGTGCACACACACACACACACACACGCGCACGCACGCACGCACGCACGCACAAACACAAACACTTGCAGGGAATCTTATTAAATCTGATGACAATATTGCTGAATTCTCATATTTGCAGAGATTTCATATAGTACTCAGAAATTGAAAAGGTCTATTGGCCATTACTTTTTTATGATACTAATGTTAGACTAAATGCTACACACTCAGTTTACACTCAATTACAACTTTATCCTGAGAATAGTTTTCTACTACTTTTTTTTTCTTTTTTTTTTTAAACGTGTATACACGCTGTACATGTATGAGGTCTGATTATCTGACAGCACCAGAACTGTACAATAGAGTTTTAATATCCTCCCTCCATTGCAGTATGCCTGGCATGCACATGTATGTTTCGGGGGAAATGCTGCTGGACAGTACAAGAGTTTGAGAGGAGACCGAGAAAAGAGAATGGAACAAAAAAACAAAACAATAAAAATTAAATGAATAGAAAAAATAGACAGCAGTAGTAGCAGTAGCAACAACAATGGATTCAAAATTTCCACCAAGGATTTGGGTCAAATTCAAAATACGATTTTCAAAGGCCCCATGCAGTGTCCTTACAATTGTGATCACTTTACACATCATGAATAGTGTGGACAAATAGGACAGAACCTGACCAGAGTGGCAAACCTGCCTTTGTAAAGGCTGTTGGTGTGCTGTAGTATTGAAAGAATAGGCAAATTGAATGTTTCCTGCCCAAAAAAGTGCCTTGCAGGTTTTACGTACAGTACTGCATATGAAGTCTGTGTGTGATACAATATCATATCAGAGGCGTGTCTCCTGTAAGAAAGACTGCCACCCCACAAGATCACTGGGACCCGCCCCCTAAAGTTTATTGAAACGTTGGCCTTTTCCCTGCATTTTCACTTTAACCCCATCAAAACAGATATTCTAACAACAATCTTAATGGATTCATTGTTTTATCCATTTTGAGTCCTCAATTAACCTAACATGCCTTTTTTAAATGTGGAAAGTACAAGAAAGAGAACTCTACACAGTAAGAAGAGATATTTGAACCTTTAACCTCAGGATCATGAGGCAAACAAACTGCCCTAAGTGTATCCATAACATTAATTCCAGACCGTTTGGTGACTCACTGCACTGCCAGAGCAAAACTCAAAACACTGATTGGACAGAATGCTGTCATATTAAATGCCTCAACTGCTTAACGACAACTCTAGCGAGTGCTCTGATTCGCCGCCTAAGTACATTAATACCCTCAAATCGGCATATTTGTAGTGACCATGGCGATCACTTACTGCCATGTATGGTAGTTTCCATGGGATGACCTGTGCCAAACATTGCCCTCAGCTTTTGATCAATTGATCAACCTTGACATAGTTTGTATTGTTAATATGTATTTAGCTCTACCTCGACATTGTCAGACTTTACACTAGTGACGTTGTTTTGTGATGTTTTTTTGGCGGGGGTTATGTGCGTGTGCATGTGTGTGTGTGCAGAAAGTGATGCCTAAACTCAACAGACATATGTTCTCAGTTGTTTACTATCTTTCTTTCTTGGGGAAAACTAAATATCCTCCTTATATACTTAGCAAAGGTAAATTCAAAATATCTACATAATATCCTCATAAATGTAGACAATATTGTTTTGGATGACTTTATCACTACGGAGGATACATGCTGTATAACCTAATGGGAGGTTTGACTGAATTGTGACGACTCTTTTGAATTTAGCTGTGTCAGGCACAAGTATTAAATACCGACAGAAGAGCAGCAATGAAGTTTTATCAGAAAAAGAATAACTTGGATTATAAAAATCAGAATGTATTTCATTTTTATTATGTATTATTGTTGTAAAAATGCCATGAAAAAATACCTTGCAAGTAATAAAACTTTGAATACCCAATCTAAAAAAAAAAGTGTTTTGTGTAAAACATTGTCCATCTTCCTGACAGTGATGAACATGTTGATTTACATGCATGTGACATAGCCAGCAAAAGTGAGCAAAGTGTGCATACAGCATAGCCTATCGCCCATACATTAGGTGCAACATTGTTGAATTTGGAAAACAAAAATACAATTTCATACAGTAAAATTCATATTCTTGTCACCTAACACACCATTAAAAAGCGTTACCTCACACGTTTTTTTTTTGCAAATGACACATTCAAATTAAGACATGGCCAAAACAAAGGAAAAAGCTTTACTAAGACATAATGACCTGACAGTGCATGTGTGCTGCATCCAAATAAATATAAACTTGTGAGAGCAGCAACTTTCACGAGTGATAGAGGTCGTGAATAAGGGAATGATCCATTAAGAGATTTAGAAATACACACAAAAAAGTGGATCCTTTCTGAGAAGACAACGCTGAAAGCAAGCGTGAATGTTTTTTTTTTTTTCCTAATCATGCTAACATGCTTCAGAGAAGTCCCAAGCAAAAAAAGAGATAATATTGACTTCACTTCAATATTGTTCACCTTGCAGCTCAATTCCCATTATTGCCCATACGTATGTGTGTATATGGAATTATTTTAGGACATTCTAAACAGCTTGATTCCGTTTTTTTTTTTTTTCCTTCTTCCTCAAATCCAACCTGGGCCACTTTCATGTGTGGTCCAAGATGATTTTCTTTTTTTTTTTTTCCCACCGCAGTGTGAATGACCAGAAACAGCGGAGTGAAATTTCTCCTTAGGGATAGTCATGTGCCAGGAGAGTCAAAAAGTTTAAAATGTGGTCCATTAAAAACTTGTATGTGCTTTGTGTGTCATTTGCGCGGCGTCACAAGGAGTTGTATGGAGAATTTCTCCCAAAGGTTAGTCTTCCTTTTTGTTTACAGGACTTTGAGCATTCTGGAAGACAAAAGAGCACAGGAGGAAAAAAATCGCTGTGTAGTTGTTGGGGAAAAGCTGGCCTTAGGCGAATGAGAAGCTGCTGTTAGAAAAAAAAGCATTACCTGAAGCACCTGATGTTCTTGAAGCAGTTTGTCATACTCTTTGGCAAGGCTGTCCGTTTGTTTCTTCAATGCAACTGCATCGCACTCAGACTTCTTCAGTACTGCAGACACACATCGAAGATCAAAACGGAACAATGTAAGCAAGGAGGGGAAAACATTGTGAGGAAACATTGTTTGACCACTGTGGCGAGAGAAGGTTTGTCCAACCACAATTGCACTAACCGTCTTCTGAAGCCTTTAGTTCTTCTTTCAGTTTCTCCACCTCTTTCTTCAACAGCTCCATGCCCTCTGCAGTTGCTGCATCTCCTGAGCCTTCCATCAGAGTCTGGAAGAACATGGCAAGCACAGATTTTTAAAAGCCAGGTAGTATTGAATTATTCATCAAATGTGCATATACTGATGTTTAAAGGAGCCTCTGGCTGCTTAGTATGCGGTTGAGTGGAGAGGCATCATTTATCTATGACAGATTATTACTTTATCTATCTGTCTGTGTCTGTCTGTGTGTCTGTCTGTACCTTCTTAAGCAGCTCGTTGTCTTCCATGTACTTTTTGGAAGTTTTGTTTGCAGTGTCAGCCTGCGCCTGCAGTGCAGCAGTTGTCCCAGATACTGAAGCCAGTTGATTAATCAAGGTGATCACTCGCTTCATAACCCTTTTTACAGATAAAAAAAAAAAAATGTTTAAATTGACAGGTTTGTTTGAGCTTGATTGATTGATTGAATATTTATTATTGATCCCCAGGGGTGGGGATATTCAGGCCCCAGCAGTATCCATACCACAGAGTGGGTATACAAAAGACACACAGATGGCATGAGCGCAACTCAACAGGCTCTCATAAGGCTGCCACACAACGGCGCCACAAAGAAAGCCAGAAAGTGCTCAAGATAAAAGCCATCAAAGCAAAACAAAGATAAAAGACAAAGGAAAAAAAAGTAACAGCGGCCAACCAGCACCCCTCAATACAAGAGAACACCCCAAAACACACAAAATAGCCTCCACGGGGTCCATCGACAGGTGCAAGGGCAGTCCAGTTCAACGGCGCCCAATGGACCGTGGTCGTGAATCGGTGAAAACATCACAAAGCAGGCAAACGTGTGAGCAGCGTCCCGGGCACCCAGCCGGGGCACGTGCAGATGGTCACCACGGGGATAGCATGGCAAAAGTCGTTGGTTCCGACGAGCACGAGGGAGCGGACTCCCCACAGGGGTTGCGGCTGCAAGGCCAAGGCGAGGGACCCGGTCATCACTGGCCGGATAAGCAGGAAGCCGTCGTAGAGTTACGCCGGTCTGGACCGATGATCCCGGTCCCAAGAAGAAAAAAAAAAAATATCCGATCCGAAGAGATACCGAGGTGCGGTAGAAGGCACCAGCATCGCCGAATGGACAAAAAGACAGAAAGAAAAAGGAGAAAAGAAGGAAATAAAGAGGAAAAGAGAGAACACTGCTGGGAGGCAGCCACTCACGGCGCCATACCAAGAAAAAAAATAAGTAAAGACTCACAGCCAGAGGAAGACAGCGAAGCCCGAGATGTAGAGGTTACGCTGGGCACGGAAAAGCTTCATGTGCATGTGGTCATGCATGTTGGGTAGCAGTTTGGCATCCGTGCCGAGATTTTTAACAGAGTACTTTCTCACCTCGCGGACAGCATCTACAAAAAAGGAGCACACCACGTTCTACCACCATCACTGTTTGTATACATCAATATACATATAAAATATAAGATATTAGTTTTAATGAATCATAAACAACTGATTGCTCTTACCAAGGAAAAGGACAATAAGTATGATAATCATTGTAAGAAAGACTTTGTTCCAAAAGCGGGCAACTGGGCTCCAGATCCTCAAATTTAAAATTGTTTGCCACCTGAAACACACACATGCATGGTTACATGCTAGCACTCATAAAATCATCATGCATTAATGCTTTTATAAATGGGGTACACAAAAAAAAATCTAATTTTCCTGTGGTGTGATTTAGGAGTAATTTGAATTTGCAGACATTTATTTAACACAACTCAATTTGAATGGACAGGTTTTGCTTGATAAACGTGTGCATCACCTCTTAGCTGAGATGAAGGGCAGGCAGAGGATGACAAGGACGCCTATCTCCATATAGAGGAAGAGGGCCACAGCCGTCCATTGTAGCGTCATCTTGAAGCGATGAGATCAACTTAAAAGAGGGCAAGATCAGCGCACACTGGTTTTACAACCTCCTTAATCTTGCATCAGGTTCAATGGAAGGCGTGGTCCATTTCCACTCAAAGTTTTCTGTCAACACTTCATGTCTCAACATTCTCTGAACTCACAACTGAGTCAGGTTGAAGTTAACATAACATGACACGGTGCAACGCGATCTCAAGCAACACTGTGACGTGAAATATTCCTCACAAAAGAAAAACAACTCACAGAAGAGACGATCGCAGCTACAAGTGAGAATCAATCGCGCTTGTGTACTTTTTGTGACAGACTTACCATCTACTTCAATAAAAACATAAGAACGTCATCAAATCTGCACCTGAACAATACGGCATGTATGAATGCACACAATTGACGACAAACATACTTTTAAAAGTTACTCTAAAACAATATTAGGAAGGTGGGAACTTACGTCTGTCGACTCTCTTGCCACACTTCCTGCTATATGCAACTATGCGACTTTTCCGGTAAGAAGTATGTTTTCCGCTGCACCCTTTCAGATTAAAACTTAATACATAAAGTCACGTGTGCGTTCCAGAGAAATGTCCATCCATTTTCTGTACCGCTTGTCCACATGGGGTCGTCGTAGCAACATAATTGCTGTTGAACTCGAGAAATAGGCTAACGGCACATTTAGTTCTACTAAATTACTCTTATTTTGAAGGGACCTTTTTGAATTCCGCCCAGTTGAAATACTATAATTGATTTAATAGCTTTCCTATGGTGTTTCTTTTTATATACTGTACTTCAAATTAAGCCCGTAAATGCGTAAACAGGTGGAATTGAAACCTTACAACTGAGTATTAAATCATGTATTTTTTAATACCGTTTTATATGATGTCATGTAACAGTATATGGCACAACAAACAAAACCTAATGAAATTACATCAACAAAGAGACGTCAATCTATTGTTCTATTATGTGCATTATTATAAGTGACCACAGATTAGCAAAATGAACGAATAGTGCTTAAAACACATGCCTCAAAGTCAAAAGGTCTTTACTCAGGCACAGTCCCAAAACTAATAATAATAATTGGCTAGTCATTCCATTCAGTCCATTTTCTATTGCTTTATCCTGTGCAGCGTGTATAATGTGTGTGAATTGTCCCCTATAGGCGCCCTGCAATTGGCTGGCGACCATGCCAGGGTGTCCCCTGCCCCAAAGTGTGCAGGGATATGTCTCGCCTGGTCCCCCATTCAGAGAAATTGTATAGAAAATGTTCATGTTTCCAACTCATGCACTGAACCATATGTACTCTGCAAGTAGTCTATTACAGCGGATGTACTGCATAAAGAATTGAATACTTTTCTCTCAGGCTGGGAGCTAACCCTCTCTAGCATGTAGATGAGATGATTGTGGAAGCACGTAAATGGAGTGCCATGCTGTACAGAGATGTCCACCCAGTCCCATATGCACTCCAATGGTGTATCTTCATACCCCGCGAACAAGGCCGGGTTAGCCAGCAACCCTCGCGCTACCATCACACCTAAAATCAACAGAAAATTGTTATATACGAGTACTTTCAATTTTTGACTAAAAACAAAAAAGGGTTCACCATCAACACCAGTGAGCTGGTGAATAGATTCCACATCGCGTGGGTACTTGATGTCCCCGTTGGCAATAACCGGAATGGACACGCTGTCTTTGATTGTCTTTATGGCGTCGTAGTGAACTGGCTGGTGACGCTCCTCCGACGTACGACCGTGCACTGTTATCCACGATACACCTGCTGACTCCATCTTCTGGCACAAGTCTACCGTCTTCCTCAAGTCGTTGTGAATTCTACAAAAGTCAAATTAACTATTAATGTCTGTTTTTTTTTTTTTTTTTTTAAATAGCTTTTTTTTTTTTTACCTTATTTTAATGGACGTTGTATAGTTTGGATTGGCCACTTGGTTCTTGACATGTCTGATCATGTCTTTAACCAGTTCTGGCTTGTTGATAAGGCAAGCGCCATATCCAGCAGACATGGCCCATCTGAAAACAACAACAATTAATGACTGAGTAATGACACCATAATCCGTTGAATCGTCTAGCTAACCAAAGCTCGTCACTAGCTAACTGATGCGCCGCGAGTAGAACCAAGCTCGCATTAACTTTGCGTCCAGCTCAGCAAAACTTTTCAGGACCATCTCAGCATTTCAATCATCAGAAAAACTTAAAAATACGTGATTCTCAATATGAAAGATGCGCAAAAAGCTCATTTTGACTCATAAACTGCAATGTAAAATGGATTGTTTCAAGACTTGAACTCCATCATTAAATAAAGCAAAATCATTTCAGACTTCATTTCGATCAGTGTGGTGAATGAATCAGTATTCATGTATTATTGTTGACTTGTGTGCCCAATGTTTATGCTTTATTTTTAAAACAGGTAGATGTTCACCTCTGGGGACATCCACAGTTCAGGTCAACTCCATCTGAGAAAGGCGCAACAGCGCACGTTGCATCAACCAGAGTCTGAGAGTCGTGGGCAGCAAACTGTACAATCAGAGGTCTGTCACCTATGGCAGACAAGGGACAAAAGCAATCGCACAGTTTACACAGTTGATTAATAGTGCTTAACACAGATGAATTACACCTACTCACACTCATTTGTGGTGAATTCACTGTCTCTGGCTTTGATGGATCGCACAAAGTCAGATGCAACTATCATTGGAGTGAAGCAAATGTCACAGTTGTACTTCCTTACCAACGACCTGAAAGCGAGTCTATAGAAAAATGATAGCACGGGGATTATGATTCACCGAGAAATCCAAGACATATGTGTAGGTCTCAAGACAAGAGGTGCAGCTAATAAAAGGACTGATCCTCTGTTGTTTGCAGGATGCAGCGATATAGAACTCCATTGAGTAAATATTGACACGACTTTAGCGGGGGTAAACGCGCAAAAAGAAATGACACTTACTTAGAGTAACGAACCATCGGCGCACACATTTTCACCACATTTTGTTCTTCAAAAATGCTCATGACGCTGTTTTGGTTACTGGTCTTCATCCTTACAAAGGTGTAGCGTTAGCACTTAGCATAACCAGCTAATGTCGGCGGCGGTGCCCGATCGTTGCCACCCTGTCACTTTGCCTTAAAGTGCTTCAAATCAAACACAAGCACATTGTTGCTAACAGCTACTTACGTTACTAAAACTACGGGCACGGGCAAAGTTTCTGCTTCGGACACATGTAGCATGTAGAACAGGACTTGTCGTCCACCGTGCGGAAATAAGTGGGCGTGGTTTATAAAATGAGGTAAACTAAGTATTTATCAATACAAATGATAATAATAGTAAAAGAAAAATGCTTACTTGTTAAATACTCGGTAAAAATTGTGACAGGACACACTACAAAATGCAAAGAAAGTTAAGATACAACGTCTTATGCTGCGTTCAAACGTATCGTATTTATTTATCACTAATTGATCGAAACATATCAGTTCTACGTTGGAGCAGTTAAACAAGTTATAAAATAAGAACATTCGACTCTATTTCAACATGTTAAAAGTCATGACATGTTGAAAAATAAGAACATTTGACTCTATTTCAACGTATCAAAAATGCCGCATGGACATGGTTGACCTTCATATATTTAGTATGAGGCCGAACTTGAACCAGTTTCCATAGTGTAGTGGTTATCACGTTCGCCTAACACGCGAAAGGTCCCCGGTTCGAGACCGGGTGGAAACACTTTTATGATTTTCAAAAGAGAATATTGTTTTGATTATTAGAATTTATTTCCAACAATTCGATGTTCCGGATTAATGGCAGTTGGTCGTCCTCTAAATTTAAATAATTACACTCCCCAGCCACTACGAGGCGCTCTCGCACTACAGAAGAAAAAATGCAAAATGGTTCATTCTAAATGTCTTACTATATACATGATTGTGCAGCACCTGTCAATTATTGGTGTTTTTATTATAAAACATGACGTGAGACTAAGACTATGTACTATGTACGTAGGTGCGTTTTTTTTTTATTATTAGAAGTCAACCACATATATTTCGCCCCATCTATCCAGTATACCATTTATTTTACATCAAATTCAAAAATAGGTGAGCATGAATCATTTTATTTAAAAATTGGCACCAAAGCAATAGCAAACATTATGAAACATTAGTGAGGCACCCCGCAAATACTGTATATCTATTGACAAAATACATTTATCAGATGATAAATCCTCTAAACTTACAAATAAATACACATTTCTCTTGTGGAATGCAGTGTTACCTTTCCCTTGTAGGCCAGTGAGAGAAACAATACTGTATTTGTCACTTCAATTAAGACTCATATTCCATCCATGTCACATGCACAATTCATGTATACAAAAGCTTACTCGTACTGAATGGTTACTGTAATCCAAAGACATGAGTATTATGCATTTGTCAATGTCTAAAATAAAAGCTAAGAGCTTATTTTGTGCTAATTTAGTGCAGAAAGGCAAAAAACCAAAAATAAACTAAACAAAAAAAACCCTCATAGCTAATTATCCTTTGTACAGTGTGGTTCTCTTAAGTGATTTCTTAGCAATGCTAAATTAGGATGCACCAAAACCCTGCACGATAGTGAATTTCTATCCCTTTTCTTAACTAGTACAGTTGTCATTGTCTTTGCTCTCATTAAAAATAATGTTAAACATCAGGCAGTGGCCAACTTGATGGGAGCCTTCAATGGAGGGCAAGTCATTAGCCTTGGTAGGTCAAGACCTGTAAAAACACTAAGACGGATACAATATTTCTGGAAATTAATATAAAGGTCATTTCTAATGAACGATTCACCCACTGGCAGAATAATGAATGAATAGGTAAAAGCTCCACCTCCGACTATGTCTACATTTTTGCTTTATGTAACACAGCACATGTGATTCTGGACCAGTGCCATGAATTAAGAAAATGTTAACGAGCAACTCAAATGTACAGCAGGGTCAGCGACAGCCAGCCTAGGGGTAGGTTACAAAACAGGACTGATCGAAATGACCTTTTCTGTCTTACTGAGGTAGCTTCCTGCTACCGGCAACTCCACACTGGAGAGGAAACGTCTGGCTTGTCGGTGGCGATCGTAGCTCAGCTCTGTGACATACTTGCCGCTCATTTTCTTGGGGTAGATGATGATGGTGCTAGTAAAACTTTGCGGCCTGTAGCGGAGCTGGAAATCCAGTTGTGTCTTATAACGACGCCAGGTGCTGTAGGACACGGCAGTGATGGTTTGCGTGCAGTGTTCCAGGCCCTGACCCCACGGCTGCAGGACCACCTTCTGAATGAAGTGGCGATCCGAGTCATAGTGCATTGAGGAGGTGTACCTGCAGAGGATAGAAGGTTACTGAGCTGTCTGCACATCTGGACAGTGCTGCTTTTATTCCACTCAGCCACCCTTGAACTGCTCCTGCCAATCTCAGGGCAGATGTAAACAAACAAGCATTTACAGTTCACAGAGTTTATCTTCAATGAACCAAACAATCATATTTGGACTGTGGGAGGAAGAATGAGTATCCGCGGAAAACTCACACAAGGCAAGGAGAAAATGGATGCAGCCGAGAGTCAAACACTGAACCTCAGAACACAAACCCTTAACACAGTTGACAAAATGGATAGATTGAGGAACTTCTCAACAAAAACTAACCTTACTTCTTTAGGAGGTAAAGGCTCAATTGCTATACCTTCCCCATAGGACCAAGGCTGGAAGGACCCAGAGGACAAAGCTGCAACCTGCAAAATGCATAAATACAATTAAACAAGCACGTTAGAATGAACATAGTATGTATGGTCCAATATAAGCGAGCCAATGTCTTCATTTAATTTAGTTTTGGGTGTATTTGAACATAGACATATGTACGAACGTACGTACGTACACTGACATACGTACAGCATAATATTCATAGCTAATGCTCAATGCCCATTTCCACTGCAGATGTGCTTAAAGGCAAACCAAAAAACTAACATTTAAAATAATATTAGAAGTGCATATTTAAAGCAAAAGCATTGTATTCAATTGGGGAAATTGACAACCTATCATATTCACAGACTTGTTTTCTTTTTACATGTAGCAACAATGCTATATAAAACACCCCTGCATAAACTGCTAATGCTAATTATAGTAACAATTCTCCTTCAAAAACTAAAGAGCTGCAAACTGGCACATCATCGATTGTTTCCTTCAGGTAGTTGTTGAAGAAAGATGGTGGCAAGACATGCCTATGTCCTGTGCAATGAGGTGCAAAATTGATAGACCTAGGATTATATTATATAAAAAAAAAGTATGTTGCTGTATTATAACAGATTTACTTGCATATTAAGATGAAATGTTTTTTTAAACAACTGATTAGATAGATAGATAGATAGATAGATAGATAGATAGATAGATAGATAGATAGATAGATAGATAGATAGATAGATAGATAGATAGATAGATAGATAGATAGATAGATAGATAGATAGATAGATTTTGGAGTCATGGGATTAATTTGGAAATAATTGGTAAGATTCTGGGTATATTTCGAGTTTTAACATCTGTATCAATGTAGGCAATTATAAACCCATTAATGCAGAGTCTACCATTTTGGAATTTTTGGATTCACGTCGAGCCAAGATTCACTGCACCGTGTTGTCAACAGGTGGAGACTTTCAGAACACCGGTGCAGGTGATAGTGGTCCTTTACAGCTTTGCATTTCGGGTCTAATTCGGGTGAGTCTCATGAGTGATGCATACTGACAATGAGGAAAAATGACAAAAACACTATGAATCTGTTACCCACCTGCGATCCTTCGTCCGTCGGTATCGGACTGACGCCACGGGCATGTTTGTCCTGATGCATTAGCCAAACGCTGGGGCTCGGGCTCGGCGGTAACCCGGAGTCCGGGCTGTCTAGCCCCCTGTCCGCCCGGCAGCTCATGCCCAGCGGGTCCTCTTCGCAAACATTTGGAAAGTTCAACCGTCCGACCATTTCCTTCTCAAGTGAGAAGTTGTGATACACCAGCAGCCGGTAACACTTATTGCAAAAGAGGACTATTTCCAAAACGCAGCTTCCTCAGTTTGCGTCGTTTTATACGTTCCCCGCGGTCACGTCTCATTGGTTCCCGAGCTACTTGCAAGTGTGCTTGCAATGAAGAAAAATAAAGACAAACATTCCCACTAACCTTTGTAACCTTAGTCCTTTAGCACAGTAATCAGAATGCTCACATTTGTATATACAAGTGCATACTACATTTGATCACCGGACAGGGTAAAGTTAGACATGATTAGACCCGCGGCTGCGCTTCAAACTTTTCCCTCAGAGGCCGTTCATACATTAAGAGAAAAGACACGCCCTTTAAAAGATATTCCTCGATGCTGATTGGATGAAGGACAAGAAGAATCAAGATAGTGATATTTATTTCAAACCCCACAAAAACAAAACGAGCAAAAAGTACGGATTTGTCTGATCAAATTAAAAATGATTTCCCCATACATAAATATTGATCAGACAGTGCAGATGACTGACCACAAACATACTATTAAAATAAGTAGTGTAATTTATGTCAATAGCCAACTCATTTTAAACAAACAAACAAACAAACAAACAAACAAACAAACAAACACACAAAAAACTGCAGGTTTTGCACACATGGAAGACAAAAGTGACATTAAAACTCAAAAACTAGCAGAAAATGAAAAACAAAAAAAAGGTTTGGTAGGTCCAGGGATCATTACAATTTAACTACTACCGATTTTAAATCTAATTCAAAGTGGAAGTTACGCTGTTTTTAAAATCATGTCAATTGCCAAATTACTTAAACTAAAGAACCAAATAAATGAGTCATTTCACATTAACAGCTATAATTTCTGCCTAGTACTTATAATGCATCTAAACTCTTAATTACAGGTGGACACCTACACTTCTATTAAACGTTTAATCCAGATTTGAATACTGGTGGCATGCACCTATTGTACAATTGTAGAAACTGTCCTAATGTCTTCGTATAACAAAGATACTAGAAACAAGTTCACTGACTAGCTCATTGCGAAGCTGTCAGTCATGGGAATCTATGCACTCCAGGGATGACTAAAGCCATGAATCCCAACATTATAACAGACCAATTATCTATTCATGGTATTTACCAAACACAGCGAAATTTAGCTTGGCTTGTGACCTGTCTCTTTTCCTTGATTTTAAATATTCACAGATACTAGTTGTCAAGTTAAAAAAAATAAAAATAAAATTGAAGCACAAGGACTCATCTGTGGTTAAGATTAGCAATGTTCGCAACTTGCCATACATCATCACAAATATATTGTTTTCCTTAAGGAAGCAATGTGTAGATCTCAATTGTGTACGTGTATATAACGTCTAGACAGAGTCAGCAGAATATTACCCCAGAGACCTAATAAAGGGGCATAACCTTTTATTTTCTGATTCAAAAATGGATGAAAGACAAGCATAAATATTTCAAATCAATATATCCCGATATGCCATATAATTCCATGAACCGATAGCTGCAGTCATTTATCATCATTAGAAAATGTCATTTAACTTGGATGAATTGGCCTGTACTCTACAGATAACAAAAACAACATCCATTCTTTTGAGTGCAGTTCATTGTGCAATATACTGATCAATGTATAACCATTGTGTGAACACAGAGCTAAGGAAATTGCACATAAAGGAATTTATGTACCAAACACAAGTCTCAAGGAAGTTTCTTCATAACCCATCATTAACTTGGGTTTATTTTTCTGTGATGGAAAATGGACTCATCTCTTCTATCTTTAAAGGGGTCATAATTAACTTTTGGGAGTTTTTTGCCATGTTAAAATGCTAATTTCTGACCCAAAACACCAGTCACGCCCAAAGCAAGACAACACATGGCTCCTCACTCTGTGACATCGTATGGTGAGGAGCCACACCCAGTTTCTCAGAACAGCTGTCCTTGCATCCTGAGTTGACATGCGGCTGTTCTGATTTTGGTGCATCAAATAAATTGTACTGGTGATTGCTATTTGTTGCATTAAAAAAGCATTTTCTACGTAATTTTGAGTTGTCCTACTTTGCAAGTGGTCATTGAACGCACGTCGAGTCACTGAGTATGCGAGTACAGTTTTAGTGAACCTGGCGTCTTACTTCAAAATAGCTCATAATAAGAAACTGGATAATAATTGTGCCAAAAATAATAGGTAATTATACACATACATGCAAATAGTTAATCTTAATTAAAACGATGCAGCTCCTTTAACAATAATTTAATGGCGCAGCCAAGCAGCACACAACATCTTGATTTTACAGTCTCTTCTTGATGAGCTTCTCTAGTTTGCGAATGCGGGAGGACTCCTGCTCAGGGGTGGGGGCACTGAAAGACAAGGATGAGCTGCTGTCGGCCCCGGAGGGTGGTGTGGGTAACCTTTGTCTGAAGAGCTCCAGCATGCTGCTCTGCTCACCACGTTTTAAACCCTAAGCAGCAAAAAAAAAAAAAAAAAGACATTTGATCAACATACTATATTACATTCAAATAATTCAAATCACTCTAAAATAAATATTTGGCAGTTTTCTCATGTTCTACCCTGTTTTATAGGAGCTGTCTGAAATGGCTTTAATGAAAGAAAAGTGTTTTCAACAGAAATTTTCCAATGTAATAATTTTCTTAATTCAAGGTACAAAGGCATAGGGGATTTTTCTGCACACTTTATAGTGTTGGCATGAACAATCATTCATGTTCATTTAAACACTCAATAGTGTTATTATTACTGCACTGTTAACATTACATTTTGTTGCTGCAACACACTTGTGGGTGTTGCACATTCAACACTTTAGTAAATGTATCTTGAACACCAGGTGCATCCACAGTTGGCCAGTGTTAAAATTAACACGCTAGGTGTTGAATTAACACCAGGGGATTTGCAGTGTATTTTACTGTTTCTATTTATCTTTTTTTTTTTTTTTTTTTTTTAATTAAAAGTTTGATCCTTTTTATTCATAGAAAATCCATTCTAGAGACACCTGTACTTGCATAGTATGCCTGCACTCAGCTGACTGTTTTTGTGGGGCAATATACATTTGTCTACATCAGGGGTGTCACACTCTTTTTTTTTTTTTTTTTTCCACGGGCCGCATTGTAGTCATAGCTTCTTTGGGAGGGCCATTATGACTGTCAACCCAAATAAATGTATGAGCATTTCCTATTATATACAGTAAAAGCTACAAAACAAACTGACAAATAGTTTTCAAATCAGACGAGTAAAAACTGGTCAAATAATAAAAAAAAAAATTCTAGTAATGACTTGAATTTGATGCACAATTTGTCTTCGTGGGCCACATAAAATGATGTGGCGGGCCGTATCTGGGGCCTTGAGTTTGACACCTGTGGTCTACATAATGCATTCAAAATGATTTGAAACAACCAGGCAAAGCAACAAACCTTCATTTCAAGTATTTTCTGGAAAGTCTCAGGATTGCCATCAGCCAAGAGCTTGATGTAGTTATCCACAAACACTACGGGTGGTTCATGTGGGGCCATCACCACCTACAAAAAAAAAACAATTAGAAAAAAACATAGTAGTCTAAAAGTTTGCTTTGACACCCCCTCTTTTTCCTGTGAGCCATCATGGTACGACCCAAGAAATCTTTAAATGATCCCATATGGTGGAGCTGTGACCTAAATCAGGCAAATGTGGTAGGGGGGTTCCAATGTGACACAAAAATGAAGTTGACATTTAACTATTCTGCATTGCACATTTTAAACCACAACTACAAGTTAGTAAGCACATTTGGTTGCGCAACAATTAACCTTACCGTTAATAATTTAAAGCGGATATAATGAAAGATTTCGCAAAAATGTTGAACTGGTCTTATGGAATAGTGTCCAACAACAAAATAATGTAGGTGGAAAGCTTGGATCAGAGGGCATTTGTTCCAGCCACACATGGCTGACAGACAAGACCCTCTTCTATTCCTTTAGCATGCACACACACACAAACATGAAAATGGGCCAGCACTACAAATGCCTATTTGTTTTCTCATTTTAACCCTTGTTACTACAGATGTGTACAAAAAAAGCCTCTGTGAAGGAATTAAAAGAATTTGAGAAGTGATCAGTCATGAAAGGCTTGGGATTGTGTGGAATTCTTAGGTTTCATACTTGCCCTGCTGACCAAGTGATTTATTTAACAACTGTGCTGGAGCTGGGCCAAAGAATAGGCCTGTGGGTATTGTGAGAATATAAGGAAGCATAAGACTGTAATACAAAAAAAGGCAGCGTGATAAAGTGAGGGTGAAACAAGGGTGGGGATGGGGGTTGCTTTTTAAATAGTCCCCAGAGGAGACCTTCACAAGTGAACACTGGAGTGATATTGGTCTGGGGTGGAAGCGTGGAAAACAGCCAATCTCACAGCTTGGCGTTTCACCAGCTAGGAGAGCAAGCCTCAGACAGTCGGAAAGCTCTGGACATAAGTGGCTCACAAAACAACCTCATTGTACACAAGAAGCAGACAATCTTTAAAACGAAGGAAAATGGCTTCCGCAGCCAGCAGCCGAGATCGACATAAAACAAGTGTGCAAACTGGATAGCATCAAACCAATTAAGTTCTATTTATAGCAGACCTTTTAATAAGTTTTCATACAAAGCAAGCAAGCAAGAATAGAATCCAGAGTGGCAGCCTTATACCTCAAGCAAGTGGGCTGAAAAAATATTTCAACATCTGTCTGGTCTTCTAAAATGCGTCTCAAGTCAACAAATCTTCCTAGGATGTATGCTTTAAACCCCATCTAGTACAATTATTCAAATTTCTCAAAAAGCTGTTTTTTTAGTGTCATCCTAAGATTACATAAATCTTATTTATCTGAAACACTATGGTGCATTTACATTGTCAAAACTGAGATGGAATGTCATCAATATTGACAGATAATAAATAGATATAGATATATAGATAACCTCACTGGTTGTCAAGCCGCCGGTAAAAATTACACAACTCGAGCAAGTCTGTTGATCGCCATCAAGACAATACAGCACAATCATGGTCAACCTTCGGAAGGAAAGAAGGGCTCTTGGGAGTCCCACCAAATTCAAAAGACAGACGGGGCATTCACTTTGTGGGTGTGGGCATTTTTCTTTACCCCAGAGACTGTTAATAAGGGTGGCGCAATCCGGGGCAGTAACATACCAGGGTCTCCCCCCCACTGCTTTGATGTGACATGGTTGGTTGAGACAAGCCAAACTATCTTGACTTTCACAATTACTTTTTGCAGTGAAAAACTACACCCAAAGCACATGCTGTGCTATGTGAGTTCAATAAACTCATCAATACAGATACTAGTTTATGTTCTTATTGTCTGGTAAAGCAAATTGCGATTCGAGAATAATTAGAACGTAATGTTTTGTATTCTGTGCACTGTTTGGCTCTCTTTGGTAAGTGTGTGGGGAGGTCCAACATGGCTACCCGCCCAGGGAGTCATTCATGCCAGATCCGCCACCGCCACTTTATAAGGCAGGGAACATTTTAAAATAAATTGTATGCCAAACGCCTTGCCATAATTCAGAACAACAATGCTATTTATCACAATTGACCAGAAAAGAATATGTTGCAAATAATAAGACAATTACATTTAAGTGGTGTATTACCATTCACCCATTTTATACCGTTTATTTAATTCAAGACCATGGGTTGAGCGGAGGGCTATGCCAGTAGAAGGACGAGATTTGAGTCTAATAGTAAAAACACAACCAAGCATCACAGTCACATTTGTACATAAAGGCAATTTACAAGCATGTTTTTGCAATGTGGGAAGATGGAGTGTGTGTGTGTGTGTGGGGGGGGGGGGTGCACCTAGGGAAGTACGGGTGAGTACATACAACTGTACCACCAAGGCAAGCCAGGATGTAAGTATTAGAAAGACAGTGATGATATTTTTAGCTGCCACTAAAACAAAGTCGGTCATGGATTATGTCCAAGTATTGAAATTAGTCTCTGATAAAGGATTAAAAGAGCAAATTTCTTTCCTCAAGGGGACATTAAAGATTATTCTCTTCATTTTTCAGTACCAGTTGGACACCAGACAAGTGGTGCAAAGCTATTCTCGTTCTGCCATGAATAAAGTTTCGAACAATACATCAGTTTCAACATAAGAGCAGTTGTATGGGCAACAGAAATATGGCAACCTCATTAAAAGCGGAACGTTCCAAGCCTTTAAAGGTCAGGGAGTGAGTCTTTCGTCGACACGACAAGCATACATTTATCTACACTGGTTCGATCTGTCATAACATTTGAAGTGTCCCATTACAGTTGAGTGGCTCTGATAGTGTAGATGTGAACAAAGTAATTTGAAGTTTATGTGGTAAAAGTAAACTGTTTGAACCTAGCAAAGGTTTATTTTCAAAATTCCCCCAAGAAAGGCAGGCTAGGCATGGCATGTTTAAAACCTAGAATGACTCTGTATAGAATCACGTCACTCTAACACCACTGCACTTAAGGAGTCTTACCACAGTTGCTCACCTTAAGTATCATCTCTGCACGGGTCATGCCCTTCACCACAATCTTGGTGTAGCTGGCGGGTGCCTTGCGAAGTACCTGGGAACCGATGGAGGGTAGATCTAGCAGCACCGTCTTTAAGGAGTGTGTGTCCAGAAGGAGCTTGTTGGAAGGGATACACAAAATGAAAAGCTGGCCAGAATGATATAGAGCTGAAGCATCTGTAGGCAGAGCTACAGTAGCAATGCGATTAAGATGGTGACTAAAATGCAGCTGGAATTTGGTAATGAATACGCACGTACTTGTTCTGCTCCCACCATGCTGATAGGCTTACATCTGAACAGGTGATTGATAAATTTGGGGATGAAAGAGCTAGAAAAGAGAAATGACAACATTCAAATAATGTATCTTCACTCAATTAATGTACCATTTCATGGATATTACTTGGTGAATTTGATGCAGAACTGCGTGAAGTATTTGCGCGTGGAGGCCAAATTGTCTCTGATGATGGGAACATTCTGCTTTATGTGCATGATGATTGAAGTCACATAAGGACTTTGGTCACCGACATGCTCCACATTCTGCCACGGCATCTGAGAGGGAAAGGAATTCAGATGCACAGTCATAATAAGCAAACAATATTTGACTGATTTTGAATGTAAATTCAACAGTGCGTCTGACCTTGCTCATTGCAGTGAGAGCCGGGTCACAGGCAGCATCAAGATCTTGAACAAGTAACTGGATACTATTAGAGATCACGCTAGTGCAATCGTGAAAAAGAGAAGACAAATATAATGAGCTAGCAAATCAAAGGCATGCTGCTATTTAGGAACAGTAGATGTAGAGTATTATATTTGCTACATACGTGCTGAATGTATCCATCTCTCCAGTCAGATTAATTCTCTCCACAAGGATTTTATCGACTTTTTCTTTTAGTTTCTCTTCAAGCTGTTAAAAAGCACATGTAAATAATACAAGATTTAGCACAGTATTACAAAAATATGTAACAGCCAGATCCGTATGACCATCCTGTTTACAAAAATACTTTTAGGCAATGTTGTAATCAGTACTGACATTTTCTTTTCTTTTTTATTTCATTGCACTTATTGAGGAAAGGCAATTGAGAACAGATTCATTTCCAATGCTGACCTGTCTGCAGACAGCATAATTAAACAAGGCAAAATACAAATAAAAACAAGAATCATTATCTAATAGTATCTCAGTGGCGTAAATTTGGATTCCAATTTAAGTGAACGTAAATCCACCAATTTGCTCCCCATTGCCATCCTTACATCTGAGCAGCATTTAAAAAAGAAATATATTTACTCATTTTAAATGTACATGCCTGTTGCGTGGTAGCAAGACAGTACTCGGCAGTGCTAAGGATACTACAGATAAGGCACAGCTCGTCGACGGTGAACTTGGCCGTTTCCGAACCTTCTTTTTCTTTCAGCAGACTGCTGATCGTCAGGACACCACTGTTACTGCTCGACCTGGAGATGGATATACACACAGTGACTGAGTGGCAAAAAAAGTGAAGCACTATCTTGCAAGAGGCGAGTCGTAGCAGTGTTATCATAGCAAGTGGTATAGTTCAGAATGTAAATATTTGAAGTCTTTAAGTCTTAGATATTGGATTCTCGTTTGTTTTCAAGTTCAGACTATGATGGAACGATGAATAGTGTGCAAACAAGTGTAGTGACACTGCAGCAAGAATTTTATTGTGAATAGCCAAAAGACAGTGATGTGATCAACGACTGTGTAAATCAAGCAGCTCTCAAGAAGAAACCTTGAAACATGAGGTCATAACTCATGACAATAGACAAGCGGGCCAGAGCGTACCCTTGAGAGTATGTTTGAGTGATTTCATATGGCCCACAATATGGCTTACATTAGTCAGCGAGTGCATATGTATAATTAGCATGTTCGCATATTTGCAACACCTAACAGCAAAACTGCGTATGTAGACCTGTCAGTGATGATTTCTAGTGCGGCTAGCGACCCAAATAATTTTACTACAATTTGCGCGTTATTGCCATTGCATCACTTCAATTTCCATGTTATTGCTACCCATTAAAACATGGCATGGACTGCTATTCCTTTTCAAAATGAAGTCCCTTATGCTTTTATCACCAGACTAAAAGAAAGACCACATATGGGTGTGACGAATGTGGATGAAATTATGGTTTAGTTGAACAGAACTAATGTGTTCTTACTTAGGCAAATTGCCTGAGAGGATCTTCCAGGCATATTCTCGGAGGAATTTCTGAAAGATGGTTGTGAGGGCAATCATGGGCTCTCCGGTGCTCAGCTGGGAGCACTGGACCATGCACTTTTTGTAATAGACAAAGAGGTCAGCACAGCTTGGCAGCACAGCACCGCCCTCGTCTGTGGCAACCCTGGGTGGGCCCTGTGCTCGGAAGTCAGCCACAAATCTGTCTATTAGTTCGCCTAAATTCCTACAAGAAGCACAGACAGTACCAGATGGATTAACAGGCAAGCATATAAAAAAAAATTATAGTCTGGATTTAATTGAAGTGAGGACTGACGAACAGCATTGGAAATTGCGCACAACAACCATGCAATCACAGCTCTTCTGAAACTTTATTCATTTTCGGAGAAAACCACAATGGCCTGCGGAAAGGATGGACTATTAGGGGAAAAATGGAGGCTGGTGGCAGTAAGAGAGGGAAAATATGGGGAAGGGAAGAGAAAAGAAGAAAGCCAACAAACAAGGCAGGAGCAGAGTAAAAAGCGGGGCATAAAAAAAACGAAGAGGTGGAGATTTAAAAAAACAAAAACAAAAAAGCGGTTGCTGAGGCAGCAATTTATTCAAGCTCTCTCGCTCTCTCAGCGTCTGTGGTCGTGTAGCTAATGGGAAACATTTCTGCCACAACCAAGTCAGTGGCATGTCCAGGAACAAGAGATGGAAAGACAGACAAGTCAGTGAGGTGGAGCGCAAGAGGGGTGAAAGTGTGTTAGTGAATAAGGAGGAATTGGGAACTTGCACGTGTCGATTTTATACACATACGACTGTATACATATGTTGCTCACTTGTCTTGGGATTCTATGTAGACATACAGATGAGGCTCAAAGCACTTGGAGACGATGCCATGAAAAGGATTCTCAGGAGCTTTGGGTTTTCTGGGCTATAGGAATGGAAGACACAGACACTAATACATATGCCTGATTACAATTTGAAAGTTCACTGTGGTTGTTAAAATGTCAAAATTTCAATTACCGTAATTTTCGGACTAAATTCTTTTTGAAAATTCTTGAAAAAAAAAAACATATATAAGTCATCCTGAGTATAAGTCGCCCCCCTACCCGAACTATGGAAATAAAACGCGACTTATAGTCCAGAAATTACGGTACCACTTAAACTGTCCATCCCCAGTAATGAGCTTTTCTTTTGTTTTTCAGCGGCAGTTGCAACATGATTGGCTTATTGAAAACTTCACTTTTCCAGTCGCCAAATGACAGATTTTAAGAACAGCCATTCAAAAACGAAATTTTGTAAATACATACACAACATAAAAACTTGCACATACGAGTTAATTTTTTTTTAGGTTATCTACCATAATTTCCAGACTCTTAAGAGCAAATGAATATCAGCCCCATCTTTGAAATTTAAAAAAGAAAATAAATTTGCACATAAAGTATCCAGGCCATTCTTAACTACATATCTAAGTGGCATGAAGCTTGTTATTTAGTAAAAAGCCGTTCATTTGCTGCACCATTCTTTAAATTTTTATTGAAGCTTATCTCACCTTTGCCAGATCCCCATCTTTGTCATTTTTCTCAGTACCCTCATCTTCACCTTGATCATCCTCCAGGAAAGGGTTCGAGGGATCTAAAGGGCTCTCTGGCTTCTTCTGCTGCTTGGAAAAATACATGTTTTGGTTATACTGACAATCTCCAACAGAGGTCTGTCTGAGTGTGCTTACTCTTACCACAGGGGCATCGGTCAACGTGCATCCTGTGAAACGTTTTGCCAGCAGACCTTCAAAGTTTGTAGTCCTTTGAATGGCAAACAGAAGGAGCTTCACTTCAATCTCCTTGGCTCGTGTTCTCATTACTTTGGAAAGCTCCGCTCTTTTGGGGTGGGGGAGAAAAAAAAAAGATGCAATTTTTTTTTTTTTTTCTTCGTCGTTTTCCTTTCAAAATGTCTTGGGCAATTATGGCCTATGACTGACTATGTATAAAAAAAAACAAAAGGGGGATGGCTTATTTCCACTTTCATTGAAGTGCAGGAGTCCCTGCAAATTGCGGGCGATAGACACTGAGCCAATAATTTGAAATCACAATTGGGTACATATAGAAAAATAAGTCTGAAATGAAATTTTGCATAAATGTGGCAGGCATCATTCGCATGCGAGACTCACAATGCACTCGTGGCTTAGCTCCTAACATCTGGGCTGCAATATGATGGATATCCATTGAAGTCTGTCAACTTCAGGTGATTCCCAAAGAAAACTGGCTGACAACAGTTCTAGTTTGTGGAGTTTGGTTTTGTTGAGAACAAAGGTGGACTCAGTGGAGTAGAAAAAGACACTCAACTGAGAAATGACTTATTCTTACATCTGTGGTGATGTGTAAAGTTATGCTTGATGCAGAAGCAAAAAAACACTTTCAAAGGCAAGGGCAAGTGTTGGGGTAAGGGAGGTGTTTTTTGGGGGAGGAGGGCGATCTTGAACCACTCTTCTATTGTCCCGGTTCTACACTGAAATGACCGTGCTCAGCCCTGAGTGGTTAGTTTTCCGTTACACTTTTTCGGGGCTGTGCGATGCAAGGGAACTGCTTTTTAGAACCTCCTACGTGGTGGTTATAAAACACAGGCCATGCAAGGATCTGACATCTTTGTTATTTGAATGATCAACAGATGTAGGCGTTTCCTAAGAACTCTGCTGCACACTCCCATTTCCTGGTCAAGTGAGCCACCCGCCTCCAAGTTATAAAAATACAGTAAGAGATATTGTGTTTTACAATGAAAAATAGCATTTATTTACAATTTATGTAATATTAGATGAAAAAAAAGTGGTTATAAATCTACCTGGTGACATGGCAGAATTCTACCGCAATACGTTCCGTCATGCACCACTCCTCTGGAAACATGCGTCCATATTTTTCTTCATAGTCGACTAGTTGCCGCTTGATCCAAGCATAGCGGCGATCGATCTTGTCTAGCCATGCTACCTAAAACATTTAGTAGAGACCTTTTTCATGCACGGTATCACATGAATTATTAAAGCCAAACTATAAAGCTTTGTTAATGAATGTTTACTTACATCTTGGTTCTCCTGAAAGAGCACAAGGTATTCGGAAAGATGCTGCCGGATGAACTTTTTGATTATCTCATGTTTGATGCGTGGGTCAAGAACATTTGCAACCAGACAGGCATCCCTCAACACATTACTTGGCCCCCCGGGCCTCTATGAAGAGAAGAAAAGGGGGGAAAAAAAAGAAGACTTTTTAAAAAGACAAAAAACTTAAGGGGTCTGAAAAGACTTCAAAAGATGACATGTGTCAGGTATTTTACCTTGGAGCCCTGAGATGGGAAGGCTTCTTCAAAATCTGCCAGGATCTGAGTGCCCAACTCACTCTGTGCTGCTTTTACTCTACACAAGTCCAAGACCAAATTCACAACGAAAGTGTCAGAGTTGTAGAAATGTGTCATATTTGTCTATGCTCCCATTCATCCATTTGGTCTGAAATTATTTGAAAGATTTGTAAACTCAAATCAAAGACTCAAGTTATCATGTAGATGTCAGTGAGTCATGCCTCAGACTGATAAGTAAAGGTCATTCAGAGTCCGAAACAGTGTGTCACAATTTTGTCACAAACTGTGCCACCTCCAAAATTGAATATTTTCTCAAAAGTGCATTTCAACTTAAAACCACCATTATGCTTGACATGATGTGAGACGTCAGCAAGTCCTTTGGCTCCACAAGTATGTTTTGCCTCTTGTTTTTATTTTTTGTATCATGCCGCCACAGGAGGGTACTGGTTCTTGCACAGTGTGTAATTGAGTGAGAAATGCAACTATCGAAGCACGCACTTAAGCAGCAATTTCAAAAACAAATTCACATTGTCAGGCTAATGCTCAGATGAATAGAACGAAACAAAACCAGCACTTTTCAACAATGCAATTCACAGACGTTTAAGATTGGTTTATTTTGCCTGCAGACCGACACGCAGCCAAGATTAATTCGAACACGCTTGGTCGAACAAATTATATTCCACCATGGACCCTCTAAATGTTAGACACTGTAAAGATACTGTAAAAAGTGATTGGTTCACTAATGATATTGTAATGTAACCCTCTAAGTGTGATTTATTTCTGTTCAGTCTCAAAATTAGTTTTTGAGCTTTCTTTCAAAAGTCCATGTTTTGACATTTTGTTTGTCCAATCCTTGAATCTGCACTAAAATATCTCAGATGCTGCATTTGTTCTGCTTCACACTATCAACCTGTACTTTTGAGTTTCTCTGCAATCATTACTCCCCCTCTCATATTTCTTGACTTTCCCATCATCTGTTTCTCCTGAAGAGTCACTCCTTCCATGCAGCTGTTGTTTGCTATTCAACACTGTCTGCCACACCTTGGTCAAAACTGAACAGATGGCCGTCTTTCCCGATTAGGCGCATCAGTACTACTACTCTGAATCTGGAGTTAGCTTTGTTCCATCTGTTTCGAGCATTGCTGTAAAATGAGGCCATAACTTGTCATACAAGATGTGCAAGAAGGATTTTGCAGTACAGTCGAGATGTGAGCCACTGTGCATATATGTGTTGAGGATGAGGTTACCTCTCAGAGAGCTGTCTGATCTGCGGTATGCCCATATACTTGTGGAAATGCTCAAGTACGTTGACAACTCCTTGCAGGAGATTGGCCACCTCACCGTACTGCCTTTTTCTCGTCATGGCCCTGGAACACACATACATGCCTGCGATTATTTTTTGGATGTCATTGTCAAGGATAATTACCGTATTTTCCGCACTATTATACAGTTCCGATCAATCTATAGGAGATCGTTTGAGAAACGCGATTGTTTACACTTTGCTGAGGCTCATGGAAGATTGCGAGCTGAGGCTCATGGGATTTTGCGGATGGCTAATGCTATAACGATAGCTGCTATACGCACCAGGCTATTTCATGTCAAAATAGGCTGCTCTGTTAATGTTGCGAGTAACTCTACGGATCCATTTGGAAGGGAAACATAGGTAAGTAGTACCAATGCGTTAGATCAAACTTTAGTCAGTTCTGATCATTTTATAGGAGATCGTTTGAGAAACGCGATTGTTTACAGAGGGCTAGTTGGTTATTGGCTAGTGGATGCATACCGCAACAGTTTGTTGCAGTATAGCTTCTATTTTATGCGCCTTATAATCCGGTGCGCCTTATATATGGACAAAGTTTTAAAATGGGCCGTTCATTGAAGGTGCGCCTTATAATCCGATGCGCCTAATAGTGCGGAAAATACGGTACGCATAATGATTAATGATTTAAGTGATCAGCATCAGACAATTAGGATGCAGATAGAAAGGATCATCATCAAAAGTTTCCTTTTCGACAAAAAGTCAGGACAAACAAATCAGTCTTGAGGCGTCGGCAGTATATCAGCTAAATTTATTGTAACAAACATGAACTGCTTGAGATGATTTATCGTAGATTGAGATGATATCAGCATTAAAATAAGTCTACAAGGGAGTCGTGGGGATAAAAGAAATTACTTTATCTGTGAAGAGCCATTTATCTACATCATTATTTTGTGACAGCAATTTTTTTGCAATAAACATGTCAGGTACTCACTCTAAAGAGTCTACACCTCCCGCTAACATATGCAGGTGGTTCAGTGTGGTGATAGACGTAGTGAGGTGGCGCTTGGCATGGTCCAATTGCTTTATGTCCCTGGTAATCTCCTTGACCTAAGGAAGAAGAGAAAGGAGTCAAGCAGGTTGGCCAAGTCACAGATAAGGGAAGGACAAAAACCAAATAGAAACTGTAAAAACATACTGAGCTGAACACAGCAGGCACGGAAATGTGTTTTCAGATGGTGATACACAGCTCAGATAAAGAGCAAACAGACATGCTGGTCTGAGAACTGATTGCTTACAAATCTTGAGGGAGGGTCTTACCCCCCACTTTCAATCATTCCTTTACTCACTCCATTAAATGGTTTCCCCAAACTAAGAAAAGCTGCCCACTGTTATTTATTCCATTTTAACGAAAGCTGCAAATTGTTGGCAATGTGTGTAACCTACATACCATTTGTTCAGACTTCTCTGCTTTGTCCTTGATGTCTTTGATTTTTCCAAAAAGCTGCTGAATTGCTACCTGGGCCTCTTCCAAAGCCTGTATAAATCAAATACCTCAATATTAAAAATAGTTATTCAGGTGTTTGAAAATATCAAGGAATAGAAAAAGGAACTGGGAAGTCGATTCACAGTTCACAAATAAGAAAATAAAAATTTGTTTTTTTTTCAATGAAACCATCTCCAATACAAAAAGATCCTCATTACATCATCTGTATGGAAATACATTTTCACAAATCTAATTTGATGAAGCTATTATAAAATCTAGTCGGTTTTTAGTGTTTTGGTTCAATTCACCATAATGTTGGGGGATGGGGTGATTTGCTTTGGGAGTGGGCCGAAGCTGCAGCACCAGGGGTGAGGTCAGTTGCTACGCCAATCAGGGTAACGATAGCAATAATCAAAACTAAAACATACAGCTGCCAGCCATAATTGACCGAAAGTACTCGGGAGTGTGAGCCAAATTGGCAGTGATTTATATAAAACTAGCTTAATGTGTGACATAAAGTGAAACACGACTTGAGAGTTGGTCTTTTTCTCTGAACATAAACTGTGGGTAGGTGGTTGGTTGAACTATAGTCCCGCTATCAAAGTCTGTGTCTGATTTGAAGGGAACCCTTTTATTCACTCTCACAATTAACTGTGGCTCCAAGTGAAAAATGATCCTGTTAATCCTGCCTGCAATGTCAGGCTCAGTCTAATTGGTTGACCGGGCACCGACTCAAACGGGGAAAAGGACCAAGAGAACCTCAACACAAGGACTGTCACTATCAAGGTTAAAGAGATCATTTGCCATTACTGATGGCCAATAAACGGCAGAGCTCATTAAATTAAACACAGTTAGAGTAGAAAAATTGTTGCTGTTTTTCTTACATTTCAGCATGCCCTCAAATGTGTTGACATTTTCCCTTTTTTAAGAGATTTTAATTGCAGCTGGGGTGAATCTAATGTAAATGTTATGCGATTATTAACAATGCATCATTATTATAACAAAGTGGTGGTACTTTTAGGTGCATCATTAAAATTGCTCCAGAATATTCATTGGAAGCTACAAAAAAAGTCTGATTGCAGTGACTACCTCACAGGGTTGCGCAACAAAACACAGTTATTTCTGTGCCCTTTTCTTTCATTGACAAAAGGGTACCAAAAATTTCGTACAGCTTTGTACATAAATATGAAAAAGAAAATTGTGCATCTGTATAATAAATACAGCTTGTACTGCGTTTAAATGGGGATCTTTACTTCCTAAAGTCACGGGGAGCCACATTATACAAACAGCAAAGTTCAAATCTACACTTTAAATCAATTTGAAGAAAGTCTACGTATTGAAGATCACCCTGGAAAAAGGAGAGGTATTATTAGTCCCGGAAAGTAATTTATGGTTTACCTGTGTCTATGACATCTTTCTCAGACTATTTTTCCAAGAAGCTTGTTGCAAGCTGGAGTAAGGCACAAGCCCACAGCATTTTTGGGGAAGGCCAGGGCATTTACAGTACATTACATTTCTAATGAAAATACAAGTTTAGGAGCTGTTGTTGCTTTGATATTAATTACATGTGGGACAATTACATGGGCCACACTGAAAGATAATATCGTCTACCATTGCCATTAGGAAATAACAGAGTAGAAATGGAAGGCGCCATGGTTTAAAAAAAACAAAAAAGGCAAACTTGTTTCACTGCATCATTAGTTCAGCTTCTTTGTAGCCTCAAGAAAGTAGTAAAACAAATTATCATATGAGAAGAATGCTTAGCATTGCAAGATTGTATCGTCATGAAATTTTCTATTAAAAGGAAAGAAAGCAATGCACTATGAACATAAAAATATACATTAAGGAAGTTTGCTGAACAGCTTGTCTACTTCCTGGTTAAGAATTGTACTGACCAATTATTCCTTTTATTATATGTATTTGATTCTGTAAACAGAAGAGGTTTTGTCATTTTTTAACATTCTACCTGATGGGAATGTTATTCAACCATTAAAAATGTATTATAGTGTTCTATTTTTTTTCTTTAGTGCAGCCCAATATTCCCTAGGAATAAAGACTCATTAAAATCAAATCAAAAAGAAGTTGGATTAATGGGAGTGCCCCATCGTTTTAAAAAGCTTCCCTGTAGGTGATCTTAAAGAAAATCTGTACATCTAGAGGAGCCAAGATCCTTCAAGGCTGCAATTGTCACTCATGCAGACTCACCCGAATCAATCTGGCTTGCTGCCTAGTGCTCATTTCCTGTATTTAGCCCAGAGGAAAGCAAAGGGAGACCACTGCCGAGCAGGCGCTTCATGCCGAGATGCTATCTGCCTTTCCACACAAACATAACTGTGTATGCTTTTAACATGAAATACATGGCAGCTGCCATCGCATTTAGAAGGGATTGAGTTTTCGTGAAGGGGAGAGACGATCTTCTTCCAACGCTAAAGAAGTCATCAACTCTCCTTGACATGAATTCAAAGTAGTACGAGTACAGGGTTGAAACATTTCATGCAAACACTGAGTTACACTAAAAATGCATTCCTGCCCCCACCTCCACCCCCACGCCTCAATCGGAGTATGCAAAAGCGATCCCAGTTGCAGTTGATTCGTTTCTTCTATATAGCTACACATAAGTGACAAACTAATGCTGCCTGTGTCCCAGATGTTACTTTCCATGACAAATCCGGGAAGTCAGAAAAGCTTAAAAGGACTGATTCGTTGTCAGAATAAAGAAATAAATGGATCTGTCAAAGAAAGCGCCTGGGGATAAGTGTGAAAAGTAAAACAACTGAACAGTTCTTTTCTGACACTATGAAATATTCAAATTTTACATTAAATATTAACGTGAAGCTTTTTTTGATGAAAAGGTCCCTCAACTTTTTTTTTAACCACACATCCGTGTTCAGGATCAAACGCACACGGGCGACATGTCTGAAGGGTCCTTCCAAATTGGCTCATCACGGTTGGCCAAACACTTCTGACAGTTTATCACTGACCTCTGAAGACATGGATTGACAAAGCAGACTAGATACTGAACAATTTCGTGGCCTACCAGAGAGTTCCATGACAAAAAGTGTCACTGATTAGTCAAGAGGCCATCCATGGCAAGAGCAGTTCAAAGTAACCTTGGGGATTGATGACCTCTATAAGTTTGAACCCAGAGGAAAGACGAGCGGAAATGGGAACATAGGAATGGGGCACCTGTGTGGGATTCTATTTCGGAAAGATAACCAGTGATGGAGAAGGATATTACTTTAGTTGTATATGATTTTTTTTTTGTGTGTTTTTTTTTTTTTTTAACCCAATAAATCAGGTTCAAACTCAGTTTGAGGGTACTCCACCTCAGACTTTCACGACAACAATATTAATCCTGCAGCATAACAAAGGCCTGCAGTTCATTAATGTTACCTTCCTCTGTGTTAGCCAACGGTCAAATTTCGCTTAAGCGCCGTCGACAACATTGCTGATCACGTTGATTTTATCCTATTGCAGCTCCTATGTCTCAATCTTCATCTTGAAAAGAGCACCTCTCCTTCTTTCCATCTGTAGAAAACATTTTCCCTCTGGAAATGTTGGAATTGCTTCGTGGCCTTGGAAAAACAACCTCAAGTTATTGTGTCTGTGTAACCTGATAATGTTATTCGTCTAGGGGTTGCATTAAAGTGTTTCCGCTTCCAAACAGTAGCACACTGGAAAAGACATGGCCACCACGACAGACGCCCAGAAGACAACACACGCATCAAATTGAGTCTACTTTTCAGAACTGTTGTGGCTCAACCTTCAGGTGTCATGTTCCTTTTAAACCACAAACCCTGGGTTGGGAAAAGGCTTGAACTAAATATGCGCGGGCTGCTCTTTTCCATCATGCTCTTACAAGACAGCCTCGGGTTTTACCATAAGAAGTATACTCAGGGGCATAAATTTCCCAGACATGTTTTTTTTTTTTTCTAAAAAGGTACAGTTTGCGCAATGGGGATGAATCTGAGTCATCATGTCCTTTTCCGTGGATTGCAGTTGGGATGAATGAAAGGGAAAGCAAAAAGGATCTCTGTTTTTCCAGAGATGAAAACAACTTGTTGCTTCCCAACTACAGGAAATGGATAATGTTGTCTCCATAGTGCATGTGTGTTTAATGGAGGTTTCTTGACCCAATTATCGCAGTCTTAAGTACATTACCCGATAAAATATTTTGCATTACAAAGGCTATTTGTCATTGTGTCTTACTCCTTAATAGCATAAACACCACTATTTGGGCCAAATCTGAATATTTGAGCAAATGTTCAGTGACAGTGAGTGTGTAAAACAGTAATGGATAGAAATGTAATAAGTGCTAAGCAAACAATAGGTCTTTAACAGCCAAGAATAAATTTACTAGCCAACTCACCTGCCTGCCATCCTGCCCCACATTGGTTTGACCCCTCACCACTGTCCTGATGTTGTCATCAAGGCGCCTGCAAATGGAACACATGATCATATATACTTTATTGTGTATTTATATTTGCAAATACTACAGAGTTGGCATATTAACAGAAAACACTGAGCGCTACTGACCTTATTTTTAGACGTATCTTGTTAACCACATCGTCAATATTAGCAAGGGACTAGGGGAGAGAATGAGTCAAGCAAATAAGTGATTATTGAAGCAGCACTTCAATATTAGCCTTCAAAAATATCATCCGTTTCATGCTATATTTATTTGACAGTGTTTCTACAAAACAGTTTATGTCACAATCTTAAATAACTTTTTGATTCATCTTGCTGTTAGTTCTTTTTGATTGTCTTACAGAGCCCCCTCATGGAAATGGAGGATACCTACACAAGAAGGCTGTTATAACATCTCATAGCCATGAAAGGGTCTTCCACCCATTCATTTATTTATTCAAGACATTTTCTTAAGTTTTGTAAACAATAAGCACCAGGACATTTGCTCAGGGGAAAAAAAGCCCAAATAATCCAGTACTGTATTACGATTGTAAGACTGGCCATTGGCGTAGAAGGCACATCAAAACGGACAGACGGGAAAAAACATCGATCATCAAAAAATGAGTGAACGAAAGATGCATGCTGTTGTTGTTGAAATTTTATTTTGTAAAGTCATTTTTACTCTGGCAATGTCCTTATAGTAAGACATTTCAGAAAGATGTATCTTGATAAATGATTGATCACATTAACACTTGACTACATTGGGAAATGTACTGTTTGCATTCTTCAATAACAGCACCTAAAATTTTAAAATTGTTCTTGAGAAATTGCATACCCACAAATCCAAATTTACTCATTCAAAACCTCTAAAGCTATTAAAAACTACTGGTTTATTGTTTGTTTCTTATCTATTTTGTGTGTTGACAACAACAATAATAATAATAATCAAGTTACTTTAATGTCATTTTACCTGCTCGGTGGGAAACAATGTGTTTATGTATTCCACCGCATTGAAGTCTGCTTTATCAAGTGGATCTTGACTTGGAAAGACCTTGCGAAAACAAACTTTGTTAGTCATAATTATTATTAATACATATAATATTCACATGGTAAAAGAATCTATAGACCGACTTGTACCATGATTAGCTAAGTAAAACCTCTAGGTTAAATCGTTGACATTTGTCAGTGGATACGAGGATAAGCACAGCAAACGCTATTTATTTAGAACATTCGGCCGACTTTTCAGCCAGTGTACCGCAATAATAAATACACGGTACGAGTGACACAACCAGCAGGTACAGGGTAAGAGATCCTTTTGATCGCAAAATGCGTCAATAATGCACCTCAAGCAAAAAAACATTAATTTATCCCAAAAGCTACCTGTTCAATCGCCAGTTGCACTTCTGGTGTGAGATGCAAAATTGCTTCCAAATCATCGGCAAGTTCAAATTCTTCTTCCTCCATCATTGTCCAAACATTAAACAACTCGAGTGCTTCCTACTTCCTGGTGAAATGGCTTCTGGGATATCTGGTGACGCAATTGTTGGGGCGTTCAAAACTATCGGGGGAAAAGGAAAATACAGATATTCGTGGTTTATCGGTGCAGTAGGCTGCAGTATGGTACTGCACATCTTAAAGGAGCGCATAATAGGATCGTACATATTACAGCGGTTGAAATAGTCCGACTGACAGCTCTATTATATTTAAATGCCAAGTCTGTGAAAAAAAAAAAAACCCTTACGCATAATGCACGCGTGACTCCAAGTTCTTTAAGTGGCATATTTGTGTGAATGTTTTTTATTCGTTCATTTGTTACTTCACATTAGCCAATGTGATCAGCACAGTAATCAACTGTTAAATGGAGAATTATTGCAATTATAAAACATTGATTAGGAAATTATTGAATGAATGAATGAATGAATGAATGAATGAATGAATGAATGAATGAATGAATGAATGAATGAATGAATGAATGAATGAATGAAAATTAAATGTACTGATTAAATTAGATTTTTTTTTCAAGGAGTATTCGAACCTATGATATTCTCATTGGATAGCTTTATCCACCACAATCATTGATTTACTTCAGTTAATAAATCTGTCTGTGAACAGCGATACCATCATGTCCAATAGCACTCAGGAGCTGATTCATTGACAAAGTGATGCCTCTATATCTAGTCTAAGATACAAATCCTCTTCATGAAGATAAACACTCAAGTTCAAATCTGTTTCATACAAGCCTCTGGGCATTCACATGAGAGCACCACTGCAATATGACAGCTGTGAGTCTGATCTTTTATGTCTGATGATGTCACAATCGGCAGATTGGAGAGAGAATGAAAACGCCAAGTAGACCCAAATGTAGAATACGCTGTTTTAATTGCAGTCAAGAAACTTTCAAGGCTTTAATCACAATCAGATAACCTTAAGTAGAGTAGCACACAGAGAGCAGTTAAGTGTGATGTGCGTGAATATGTTGCAGCACTGCCGCCTTCTACATGTAGGATGTGCTGAAAACACTTTCTCCCTAAATCACCAGCTTCTGGCATAATTCACGGTTTGGAAGAGGGCTGAAAGGATTTCCAAAATGGATACATCAGGCTTGCAACGTGACTTTGGGAGTTGGACTTTAAGTACCACAGGAAGGGAAAACAGGAACTTTCAAAGTTGAAAGCCTCCAAAATGTCATGGATGACAAGATTTACAGGTTTGTCGGATTGTAGAAAATTCTCAAATTAGTGTTATTTTTTCTAGTGCTGCTTGTGCATAGATAAAAATGCTTAACCCTTGTGAATGTCCAATGAAGGTCAGCATGCAAATAAAGGTAAACGAGAATGCATGTGCCAGCCATTTAAAGTCTCACAATATTTCTGCTCAGGCGTCTAATTGAAGCCCATCCATCCATTTTCTGAACCGCTTAGTCCCCCTGGTGGTCGCGGGTGTGCTTGGAGCCTATCCCAGCCGTCATCAGGTAGTAGGCGGGGGACACCCTGAACCGGTTGCCAGCCAATCGCAGGGCACACAGAGACAAACAACCATACGCACTCGCACTCACACCTAGAGACAATTTGGAGAGCTCAATCAGCCTACCAAGCATGTTTTTGGGATGTGGGAGGAAACCGGAGTGCCCGGAGAAAACCCACGCAGGCCCGGGGAGAACATGCAAACTCCACACAGGGATGGCCGGAGGTGGAATCGAACCCGCACTCTCCTAACTGTGAGGCGGCCGTATTTTTCCTTTCATATATTTTTAAAGATGCTTCAATTATTTAATGAGTCGAATCATGTTGTGCATTAAGATGGCAGTTGTCTGACAAATTCAGGTCACACTGCTTATCCCAGGAATTATGATCAAGGGGCTACAACTTCTCATGTTGCACCAAAATAAAAACATACATATTAGCCTGTGAGTAGTGGACAAAAATAACCTCCAACAATAATTTAATTGTAGTATGAGTACCTTCTTCTTCTGTGCTATAAGCATGATGAGCTCTTGACTTTAATACTGCTTTTATCAGTCTGGAAAAATGTAAGGAGCAAGGAAAACATCTTTTTTTGCTTTGATTATCTGTCATGGTGGATTTATTTGTGTTGATGAGAAAAGGGAATAAAAGAGATGGCTCATTTTAACTGCAGAAGAAATTCTACCGCAGGGATGTCAGCTTTGTAATTGTCTCAGCGGCAGGTAAATTTAGACTGGTTGAATGTTTTTATTTGCAAATGTGGAGCGTAGGAGGATGACTCCAGCTATGGTACAAATGATCTAATCATTCAAAATTCAACGGAGACTGTTTAGTATTATTTTTGTTTGTCACAGTTAGCTCACTGATCGATGATCAGCCAAGAGAAGGCAAAACTTTTGCATTTATCTTATTTCATGCAAAGTGAACCACTAATAAAAACGGCTTGGTATTCGCTTTAAAAAAAAATCCCTCTATTGGCGTACCATAGCTTTTGTGTTCGTGAAGGTCTTCTGTTCATTTTATGTACCAGGAAGAATGGGACTGCAGAAAGAAAATTCTGTCACAGCAATAGTGCTTGGAAAAAAATGAACCGTTGAATGTTTCTCTCTTTTCTTCACCTCTGCAAAATTTGAACAGGGCAAGGCAAGGGTTCACAGTTTGCTTTTACTGGACACATTTAGCTGTTTGCTCTTGGCGGAGATGTGTTACACTTGCGTTTCAAAACGTTCTTTCTATTTTTAGTTCATAATTTTCAAAAATAAGAGCTAACGAATGGAGAATAATTTGAAGTGAATGACAAAGTAGAAATAAAAACGCAAGTACAAAATGACTTTCTTTTTAGAATGTATTCTTACGCTTTATTATTTAGACACATTTCTAATCTCCTTAAAAATTTAATTCTGGCTGTTAAACTATACAGACTGAACTACTCCACTCACAAATCTTAATCAAGTGTTATGCTTCCAAGACTTTCTGGATGTCTCTTTCCTCTTCCACTGTGACTGCTATGCACAAAACATGCTCGGATGAGTTTGGATTGGAATCACTTGGCCTCTGACCGTGCTCTGGAAACTCCCACGGATAGACATATAGACCCCAACACTCTGAAAAAGAACATTATTTATTTGTAGAGAATCACTTTATTAGGAAAAGAACATTAAGACTTTGCAACAGAATATTTTTTTAAAAGCCAATAATAAATAATAAGACATTATACTGTACAAACATACCATGACAACCAAACCTTTTTAATAAACAAGCCTGATTATCATATGTGTCAGAAACTCAAAATAGCGTTGTAAGAAGTACTTAATTACTTCTGTTAGCTTATTTTTACTTACTGTATCTGATAAGAAGCCGGAAGGACTGTGATTAGCCTTAAATATTGATGAGTACATCAGTGTAATTGGTTCACAGAAATCACTCATTACAGTTGCCAGATAAATCTGGCCTCAAGCAGTTGCCTTGACTCACAGCCACTAAACACACTCCACACTTTATTGGTGGAGATTTTCACAACTTTGATGGCAATCTAATTTTGGAATTACATGCAAACGACCTTAGCCCGCGAGGGAAGTTTAAATGACTTGTAATGGTGTTGTTAAATTTGATCAGTTTATTGAATTAACACCTTTATACTACATTTCCTCCTTGTGTCAGTACACTTTTATGAGTTATGTCTTTTCAGAATTCAAATGTATAGCCACTTAATTGCATACTGTTAGATTGTGACCACAGGTTAACAAGCAGTGATATTTAAAAGCAATGGTGTGCTTTTATTTTAGCTTGAGAACTTAGTGAAAAAACTAATTTGTAATTAATAAGCTTATTTTCGCCTTCAGATGATTGGAACAAGTTGAATCATTCAGCATTGATTTTGCTCTGCTGTTTTCTAAATCTTCCTGCAAAAGTACTTCTGTCACACTAATGCCAATGACATGAATTAGAGCCTTGTAAAGTCCTGAACGAAAATTTGACGAATTGAGCGTCTGCAGAGGCAAGGGAGGATGTCGTTAATCGCACAGTCAGAGGTTCTGAATTTGATTATCAACATTGGCCCTTCTACACTCAAAGAAATAATTTGTTTGGTGAATAAAATCATGGAAATATTTTCCACCTAATTAAAACGTTTTCATTTAGGAAGATTAATTTTGTTGAATCAACTATTGAAGCTGAAATAGTGTACCTGATTTTATGTCTTGTTAATTGAAAACCCTAATGAATAAGAAGCATTTCTTGTACACTCTCGGCCATACTTCAATATTGGCTGTCAGTCTCAACTATACAGTAGTCCAACCACAACTAAATGCCAACGGATCTTGCTCCATAACTGCTGCAATTTCTTGACATCAAATGCTGGCCTTTTCCAATATTTTTAATCCTACAATCGCTATTATTTTGGCACTTACAAAATCAATAGGTTTAAATACTCCAGCAACACAAACATAAAACCATGACTTCCAATCTGTCAACACAAATGGATTGTGACTAGCCGAGCAGCATACAGAGGAGTGAAAATAAAAGAACAAGAACAAAAAAAAATGAACAATTGGAATGTGTAATTCAAATCCTTTTCACATTTGCTGTTCTATTTATGAGGTTGCATCAGTTTTTATTTTATTTAAATTTTTCATGCAGTACTGTTCATTTCTTTTTGTTATGCCAGCAAGAGAGACGAGTCGTGATTCAAAACACCCCTTTGATTTGGCGATGACCTGGACTGAGTTATCGTTTATTTTTGCCACATATTTTGTAAAGCATTGGCTTTCACGCTTGCCGCTTTGTCCTTGTCGCAACAACCATGAGGCATTTTTTGAAATAAATCTGGACAGACTTGTTTTTTAATCTGCTCTTAGGAAAGGGAATTAAAATAGAAACAAGATTTTTCTAAAAACATTTTCATAAAACGTGTTCGTGAAAAGACGGAAGAACACATCCTCATGTGGTTTCTGTGTCTCTGTCTTCCCTTCTGTCCACAGGCCCTCCTCTCACTTCCGCCCACATGTATTCAAGAGAGAAACAATTCTAATCCTGTGCATTTCTGTAGTTCCCTCTCTTGATCAGTATTTGCGTGTATAACATTGATATTTATCTATATACTGAATTAATAAATGTTGTGTGAACATTTTGGTCCAACAATTAAGAACAGTGAAGCAACAGTGGATAGATGAATTTGATTCACGGAATCACCTAAAAAAAATGAAACTGGATTCTCCCTTTGAGATACAATATACTACGAGGTACTAGGTATACTGTATGTGGCAGAGCGTAACAAATTACAAGGAAACACTTCGAGTTATAAACAGCAGTACCTAACCATGTAGAGTCCTCTGCATTGTTTGAAAAACAAATAAGCTTTTGCGACTCAAACCTTTTTTCACGACTCAGAAAGCAAAAATGGATCATATCCAGACTCTTCATATCAAGTTGCCGAACCAGACAAGATTCCAGCGCATCTACTCGTGGAATGTGCCAATATGCTGACTTACATTGCAATATGTCCTCATGAGCACTTTCAACACTTCCCTGAGCCAGTCTGTCAGAGAAAATTTCAATTGTTGGCCTCGACAGCTCCGTTTGTAATTGGATTTTGCACTCCCTGGGAGAGATAGAACACAGTCGGTGTGCATTGGCAACAAACAGAAACACAGTGGGGTTGAGCACAGGCTCCCTTGTTTCTCCTTACCCTGCAAAAATGATCCGATATTTAGGTTGGGTAAGAGGCACACTATTATCGACCCTAAGAATAAAGTCGAACACTTGGTTATGTGGCCGAATAGAAATGAGAAATAGACATCATTTAATGCAGAACAAACTAAAAGTGGCAGTGGCTTACACGGACACTTGTCACAAGCTTGGCATGAACACATCACAAGTGCTCATCTCTCACCATGTAATTGTACCCAGAAAAGAACCAAAGTGCAGCGAAAGACTGGATAGAAGAAGCTTATCACTGTCCACTGTCACAACAAACTGAAATACAAATTCTATGACCTTGGAACATCAGCTAGGTCATGAAGAAATTCATCATTGAAAAGTCATCTCTGGATCGACCAGTATGTGTTCCGTTGGGAAATAACTGCATCTTATGAGATGGTCTTGGTCATTCTACCAAGAGATTTTGAAATGTGATACTCATGAAATTAATCTGGACAAGAACAATAAACAAATGATTGAACTGCTTTCAATGCTTTTAATTACATGGCTTTGCACACGATTTACTTCTGTAGCAAATCATGAAATTATCTCAAATGCATTCTGATATTTAAGGGCCAATAAAAAGGTGAGACCTATTTTATTTCACAATGCTAAGGTTTAATGGCAGAAAGGTCACTGAAGTAGGTCGCTACTGTCGATCATTTAGATCGGTAATAGTATATTCTTGAGTTTCTTTTTCATCCAATATGGTTGCTTTTAGCTTCTTCCATATTTAAGAGCACCTTTGATGTTTCTCCTCCCTTACTCTTCTCTTCCATCCTAATCCACTTAGCTTCAGCTCTCTTAGGCTTCTCTTTCCTTTGCTGTTCTTACTCTTTCCATTTCCTTTTTTCACTCCCTAAAGCATGAGCCTGGACTTGGTTTCTATCATTCATATCGCTCTTTTACAGATGCTTCCCTCTAATTTTGTCTTTACATGTGTCCCCTTTCATGGTGTGGAGAAAATGATCCTGCCTTTGGAGGACACATGTTGATCTTCGTATTAAAGTTAAATGGTACAAGGAGATAGACAGATGTGGCAGGTAACTGTACATAAGCAGATTAATACTGGCTTCTTGTCCTAAATACAGTATTGCATTATATTTTGGGAGGCAACACTTTTAAAACCCTCTTGCCCACAATTTTAAGTGTTCCATAATGGATAAACCATGATTCCAGACATTTAGTGTGTGCTGTAGAGTAGAATTCTTTTAAAGCATTTACTGGGCAACTAAAAAATGGAGTTGGTCTGTCATTACAAGTAAGTGCTATCACAGTCTTATTTTTGAATTTGTTTACCCTGTTGTTTCACTTACCTCACTACCTCCAATCATGCAAAAGTGCATGTTATATGCGTGCATCTGTTAGTGTGATCTCACTGCCTCACAGCTTCAGCTGCCTCTCAACACCTGCTTGGCATCAACTATTTTATTTTTGTCAGACGATCTGTTTGTTTACGAGTGAAGTTTCAGCCACTTCAGCCAACCAATTAAATATCATAATCAAAGAGGAATTCTGACAAGGGAGCACTCTATTTTTAAGATGGACAGACAAATATGGAATACAATAAGACTACAACATATACGTATACGTATATATAAATAGATACAGTACTTTGAATAAAGCGAGGCTGTGCGAATAAGGATATTTATTCAGTTTGACAGTAAAGTGCAATGAAACAGCAGAATGACAATAAACTAAAAATTTACCCCAAAACACTGTAAGCAGCAGGAAGGAAGAGGAAGCCTCTTTTGCCGCTAGAAAGGCCATGTAGCTAATTTAATGATTGCTGACTCAAAACAATGAGCAAGGCAGAAAGCTCAGAAAGCAGAAATAAAACATTTAGTTTTATTCACATAACTTCCTCATGACAGAATCAACATTATTTATTTTGGAAGCCAAGCTATTTGTCTGAATAGTAATTAAACAATGACAGAATGTAAATGAACATTTAAAGAAGAAGCCTAGGCTACGGGCTCTGTATGGACAGCACGATTGTTTGAGATGATGGATGGTGAGCACTTGCTGCATTTCGGCAACTGAGGAAAAATGGTTTGTATCTACAGCAAATCTCTCAAAATGGCTTGTATAGACAGCAAATCTCACAGATCCCACGCAAGCTAGTGAATCACTGAAAACTTCGAGAAAGCCAAACTAGCAGCAACACACAGTATAGAAAACTGAGAGCTCTTTGTAGCAGCATAATGAATTTAAAAAAATGTGTGTTATTTTTTTAGTGTGTGAATTGTGTATGTATTGCTAAACGTGGGTGCTCACAAAGAGCACATAAAGAACATGACTATCTAAAAGTCTTAGTTCAATAAATAGCAGCAAATGTCAAAAGTTGTAAGAACTTGATGTAACGTCTAAGTTCTTACATGCTGTAGAGGACAGATGCTCTGAAAGTCTATCATCCATGAGACAGATTAAATGATGACACACAGATGAAGATAGAAAATATTAAAGACTTTTAAAGCCTATAGTGATTTTCAAATGGTTATATATTGTTATAAAAAGTCTCTGCCATACGCCATTTTAAAAATGAATAGACAAGTCAACTTTGACAAGTTTCTCCAAGTTTCTCTCCACAAGAAAAATAAATTAAGCTCTTACATAAACATTTAGTTGGCTGTTTGATTTCTCAACTTACTAAGTAGTTTGGAACTCCAGGAACCCACCTTTTCATTTAAAAACAATTAAAAATAAAGAAGAAAAGGTGAGTGAACTCCTCGGTTGCAACCAGCAGTGCATGGCGCTGATAATTTTTCAAAGAACAAAAATGTATGCTTTACCATTTTCTACCTATAATTTGTTATTATTTTTTTAAATGATTGCTGTGAACATATTATTCTTTACGATATCTTTGTTGGAATCTAGTATAGTTTGCCAAAAGCGAAATTGCTATAATTTTTTAAACAAAAATTATATTTGAAAATACACAGTTAGATTAGTAGATCCAATTGATTAATAAAGGGCATTCAATTCAGTACTCCCTCCTTCTGTATAAGCACACTGTTTGATTTTTAATTCCCAAATATACACACGATGACCTCATTATCTGTAATTAAATTGTTATTGTAACTTCATAGATATTCATTGAAATAAGCAGATGGTGGTTTATTCAGTCAACATTTGCTTGGAAAGCGACTGTACTGTCATTCCTGTGCCAAATCCTGCCATATTTAATGCAAAGCTCTTAAATAAAATGACAGGTGCAGCTGCATTTCAACATGTCATGATAAGCCAACATGCTGCATAACAAAAGGCCTTTTAAACGATGGTTAGTGGCTTTTGATAGCATCTCAAAGCAATTTGTCATTTATCGCCACATAATAAATAATATGCTGTCCTTTTACAGTGTGTGTCATTTTCTCATGACAAACCAAGGCCACACACAGCTACTCGGTATATTTATTTTACTCTACAAGCCAAGGGCAACAATGAGAAAATATACCGCATGCTAATAAATGGGCCCATCGACCGTGCGGCACTCTGTATGGTGAAGCTTGAGACAAAGGGTCTTTAAGTGCAGTCAATTCAGAAATTAGACCAGCTGACCCTGTTCAATGGTAATAAAGTTTGACAGGAGGTCAATTGTGGTACACTGTATATGTCTGACTTTAAAGTCTCACTGGTTTAGCCTGATGGGGTTATCTAGCTGTATTGTAGATATACAGAGTCTATTTACACTGCGAGCCAGGGTTTAGGGATGGAAAGGTCGACGAGTGAAAACTGGTCAAATATTTAACAAAAAATATATTATTAAAAGTGAAGACAATTTGCAATTCTAGTAATGACACACGAATATGATGCACAATTTGTCTTCGCGGGCCACAGAAAATTATGTGACGGGCCGTATCTGGCCCCCGGGCCTGTGCTTTAGGGTAATGGATTTAAATCAAATAAATATCTGTACCTTGTACAACTCCAAATTATTTAAACAAATGTACTACAATTTACAATGAGGTTCAAACTTGAGTGCAACAGTTATATCTAAGGTGACATCACCGAGGAGCCTGTTTTTGTGCATGTTAGCAATTGGAGATCGCCTTGGGCCCCAATCATGCGTGTGTGTGTGTTGGATTTATGCCACCGTTAAAAAACAGAGTTCCTGGGGATTTGAATAATGCCCAACATTTTAAGATTCAATCATATCTACAGGCTCAGTGAGCACTTACATCAGAGAGGCGAAAACACACAAAACAGGAATGGTTAGGGGTGTAAAAATCTGGGTTGTTAATAGCTTATAGTCAATAATGCCAGTCACAGCTAAACCTTTATCTCCACATACCCAGGTGACTGATTTATAAAATGACTCATTCCATGCAATCACTACTAATGGCTCCCTTCATGTCAGAAAGGGAGCTTCTCTCTGCCGTTGATGGACAAAAATGCAGAATTCACGCATCTGAAGAAATCTTGTTTCACGGTGACGACTTATATTTCCTCGGGACATTGTGTTTCCTACAGCCCGTGATGGCAGGAATAACTTGATTCAAACATTTGGATGAGAATCAAAATAGCAGAATCGGTACGGTTATGTATGACAGTTGACTGCCGATGCAACTGCATGCATACTGACTGCAGTACGGGTAAATATATGGATTTGTGATATCTTTGACATAAAGAGGCATCCATTCATATGACAAGCGTTTCAACTGGAGCTACACAGCTTTCTGATTATTTCTGATATATTATTTCGGCTATATCTGTGACTACTACTTTCATTATTAGAAGGGTACCAACAGTTTTGTCCATTTGTGCATATTGTAAAAACGTATTCATCAACTATTCAAAAATAATTCCATATTATAACATTACTACTTAAAATGTAAGGTTCACATCCCTGCCTCAAATTCTATTAAAATGATCACGTCTTGACAAAAATCCTGCAACTTTTACCCAACCACCATGATCATAGGCACGATAATTGGCTTGCCTACAGACAGACCAAGAAACATGATACCCTGATCTCCTGCTAAACGCCCAATGGCCTTTCCATAACCAGACACAATGTGATAGAACATTTGCTTCATGCCTTGAGAAAGCGGCAAATAGGAAACATTATTTCAACCCTGTCTCTCCCACAATGAAGTGGCCCAATTTAAAATTCTCCCTTGAAGCAGATTCATTACAAAGCAACTTCAGAACAATCAATGGGAAACGGCAGCAGCTCCAACACGAAAGAACACTGAGGCAAAAAGGCTCTGTATCCACCAGGATAGCTGTAATAATGCTTCGTGTGGGCAGAGAAGCTCGCAAATTCCAAGTAAAGACTTTTGTTCACGTTACATTTCATGTGTTGGAGGGGCAAGTCTGAAGAAGTACTTTTAAGAATTCTATTGACTGCATTCGACTTTCTCTCCAACAGCTTAAGGAATTTAACGCTGTATTGTCATTGTCATAGTCTTTGTTACAGCAAGAGGAATCAAGATTCTAACATGCCAGCAGGCAGGAATATTTCTGTGTAATGAACCTGAAGACAGCATGTGATATCACGTGTTACAGAGTTGAAGGTAGGAAGATAGAAAAGCTTTTGCCTCTTGGCTCAGCTCGTTTTCACGTCCTAGACGGACATATACATAGGCCGTATCACTGCAGTCTTATCTGTCTGTCGATCTCCGGCTCCATTCTTTCCAATCGGATGCTTGAATTGTCCTTGGTGGCGGTCCTTGCTAATCCCCAGAGTTTCCCTTTATTTCCGCCACTTGCTGCCAACTCTTGGCTGCTTCTCACATACCTTCTTGGGTCTTTTCCCGTTTCCGTTTGGCCCCATGCCATCTTCTATCTCTTTCTCACATTCAACCTATCACTCTCCTTCACTTGTCAAGGCCAACAGATGACAGACAGCCTGTAAATGAGACATGAAGGCAGACAGAATGACGGAAGGCAGAAGTCTGATAGCTGTGGATAGCTATGGATTCTGGATATGGTTTGCATTGCATCTTTTTAGTTTGCTCAGTCGGCATACAGGAAAACCCGATACGATAAATAGAAGGAAGCTCACTGTAAGGCATTCTTGAAGGTCTGGTTGTTTGTTATTTTTTTATTTGTTTCTTTTTTTATTATTCATGAAGATATCCTGGAGATAATTTCAAATATTGGCATACTGTGGACAACCAACTTCACACAAAATTGAGATTATTCTTATTGCATTTTTGGTGTTTGGGGCTTCACGCTGTTACGTCGTTCCAGCTGCAGCTGTTTTTAAACCTCTCCAATTTTATTTAAGAACTCTACAACTCAAATGTGTTTCAGTTTGCGAGGAACATTCAGTAATTGCTTCAAGGAAATACATATTGGCAGTTAAAATCCTTGAGCACCTGTTTCAAATCTTCTCTTCTTCAAATCTCTCTGTTGTTCCATCTGATTGGAAAATATTGAACTTTGGCCTCCTCAGCGAATCTCATTGGCAGCCTTTTGCAACATCAATAAGCATTATTCTGAAGAACACAATGTCAATGGAGCTACTTAATTTAAGTGATTGCAACAAATCAAACGACAATAGACTAAAACATAATGACACTTGGCAAAAGAGAATTATTGGACTCTTATGTTACCCGTAATCTCATGGTACTCATGAAGTGCCCAAGTTAAACTGTCTGTCCAATACTACATAAACATACGTATATTGTTTTTACATCAGAGGAGGATGCTCTCAACAGAGCCAACGACCATCTCACCAGCTTGAAATTTCTACACAGGTAAAAGTCCAGCAATAAATCGCTATCATAACTAATTCAGATGAGCAGAATCAGGCATGCAGTTTATTTATATTTTAAATCTCAAGCATAAATTCATTCCTGGTGTATGCTTTTGTTTTACTCACGCACTTTTTTATTCTAACTCATTCTAGTTTCCCTATTTGCCCGCCCGTCCATCCATCTATCCATCTATCTTTTGAATAACACAGTGTGATCATGTCTCTGATCTGTATCTGAGAGTAAGTGGTATTGAGCTGTGTGCAGTGGACTGGATGGATGATCAGATTAACAGGGAACTTTGTTGACAAACGTCTTGGCCGTTCTCACACCATCAATGAAGTTAATAGAACCTGAATCGGTCTATTCATGCTGGTGTTCTGTCTGTCAATTGCATCGATTGCTTTGCATCACTCTTGCGCAGTTTGGGCCTTCACTCTCAGTCCTTTTAGGTATTTGGGAGCATATTTTGAAGTACCGTATTTTCCGGACTATAAGGTGCACCTAAAAACCTAAAGTTTTTTCAAAATCCGACAGTGCGCCTTATAGTCCGGTGCACCTTATATATGGACCTAATTCCTAAATTTAAACTGGCCCGAAGCATTGTGTCATGAAATCAATCAAAAGTGGCCCGCTGAAGACTATGAATCATGAATCAAAAAGACTATGGATCATTATTTTGTGATTATAAAGTAATTTGTTACGTCTGAAGTTGAAATAAAAAAGATAAAATGGAGAATGATTTGATTTGGATTAAAAATCTGACATGATGCATTAATGGTGCGCTTTATAGTCCGGTACGCCTTATATAAGGACAAGGTTTTAAAATGGGCCATTCATTGAAGGTGCGCTTTATAGTCCAGTGCGCCTTATAGTCCATAAAATACGGTATTACTGATTCAATATGTTATCCAATATACAAAGCTTTACAGATATTAACTTGAAACACATATGCTTTTACACGTTATTCAGTTACACATACAAACAAACACTCGGGCATCTGATTAGGATGCCCTTTGGCTGCCTCACTGGTGAGGTGTTCCGGGCATATCGCACTGGCAGGAGACCCAGGGGACGTCCAATTACGCACTGGAGAGACTATGTCTTCCGACTGTCTTGGGAAGAGCTGGAAGAATTGGCTGGGGAGAGGGAAAGTTGGGCTTCCCTGCTGAAACTGCTGCCGCCACGACCTGACCGCAGCTAACCGGTCGATAGTGGACAAATTGATAGATGTAGATTATTCCATTAAATGTCTACTATATTTCAATTTCATCTTATGCTACAAGATGATAGATGCTAAAAAGGTGACCACCTGGTTTATATATTTTTTCAGTTTCTTGGTATTTTTTTCAAATCATCCTTGACTTTTGCAAGTAGTAGTTGATTTCACATTTACATTATCTTCAGCAAATAATTTACATTATTTTGTTGTCTTAATGGCTTCCTAATCATATTGAATACCATTGTTGTTGGTCGGAGTTTGTTGTCATTTGTTATCAGATACCTTAAAGAACCCATATACGTATCCTGTGGCTTTCTATCATCATGAATGTGTCTCAACAATAGTAGCTGACTGGCTTTGTTTACAATAACCTTTGCATGCCAATGTGTGCAATACTGGCAATATGACTGGTGACCTATCATATGTCTGAACTTACTGGCTCAAAGTGAACCACGACATTTACATGTTGGATGTCACATCTCAGACATGTCACATCAACTGCTTGTCTTCATTCACTTCATTTCCCACATCTCACATTGCTTTTGGCAAAGTTATTTATATTTGCCCTCACATTCTTGTGTATCTAACCATACTTGTGAGAATGAATTGTAAAAATACTTATCTTTTCTTTTACTGCAGCCACATTGGATGTTGGACTTTTAAGGACCACTTTTTCTGCGTCAATGTCTTCTCTTTTAACTTTTAAAATCTATCGTACTGATGCCTTGTACGGACGTACCCGCAGCTATCTCTTTCTCTCCCTTGCTGTCTCTCACAGTCCATCTCTTTTTCTCATCTGCAAGACAGGGATCTAGTCAATATTTGCCCAGTAACCTGTTGGTAATCATTCGGCCCATTATCACCGTCCGTGAACTGAAGTCGATGTATTTATGTGTGGTAGATTGCATTTTAGTGTGCTTGTGAGCGTGTGGGTGCATTGCGAAGAGATCACAGGGAATGAAACAATTCAGCAATGGGAGCCGGCTAGTATTGAGCGGATGTTGTTTTATAAAGCCTTACGGCAAACAAACTGTAAGATGAAAAAATAACTGGGGTATTTAATGGGGGTTTATGTAGCCCTGGTGGTATGTGAAGGCACTCCAGGGGTCATGTGAGATTTTATTTGAGAAGTAGTCTCTAAACAAAAACATTAATATATGTAAATATTATCAGTATCCTGAAAACCCAGTCCCACCATATAATTCAGCACAACCTGAAAAAAAAATCTAATCGTCATCTGTCAATTCTTGCTAAACAAGAACGCCCTTTTCAATCACACCATCATTTTTTTAATCATCCAAACTTGTCTAACTTTCCATATTCATATGCCTTGGAGGTTCATTTGAATGTTGATTTTAAAATCCGTAACCAAACTATTTATTGCTTGTGAAAGGGAGCGATACAAATGACCACAGTTGGTTGGCCCTTCCAAAACATTGTGAACAATAACTTTTCACTCGAGAAAAAAATAGTCCCGCAGGTCAGGAGTTTTCGGGACACTCTTGTTTCTTTGCTTGCAGCCATGGCCTTGGGGTTGATTCCAGCAAGATGATCCACAATCAACCAACACATTGGGATTTTTCCTTCGGGCAGAATACCAGGGTGTTTATGAAGCCAGAGATGCTTTGTTGCATTGTTTACAATGTTAGAGAAAGATGCCAGTATTCAGATTCACACAGAACTGTGCTCACTAACTAGATCTATAAGCAACTTCAAAAGAAACCTGTTTCAATCTAGCGATGGCCCTTTCAACCTGTTTTATACTGTGACAAATTGACATTACCGTTTTTTTACGCAATTTGGATGTGTATGATGGCTTCATAGAGAAAGGAAATGTTATTAAAAATCCAATATGTATTGGATATCTGTAAATGCATATACGTCATCGCAAGTCGGAAATCATCGACGGTGATTACACGCTTGTATCTGTCCAAACAACGCACATAAACACACTTTGGAGAAACAAGTGTAGTAAATCAGATTTATTGCAGACACATTGATAATTAAATATGATGCATTAGAGGATCAATTACTGAGTAAAAAGAGCCAATGGTGGCAGTGGTAAGCCTGTTTTGAATCAATGGAGAGAGCAATTTGTCAGTCCAACTAAATGACAAAATGGACAGTCAATCAGCAACACTGTATCCGTGGGCAAAGTGTAGCTACTGTATTCTGATTATTATTGTGAGTTTCATCTAAAAATACACTATATGAACTACTTTTCTTTCATTGCTTAATGGTTATTGAATGGATTTTAATGCTGAAACCCATAATTAAGATTGTACAATCACCAGAGATTGTACTGACTTCACTGGTTCTTTTATATCAAACAAATTATTTTAGGTGCATTACCTGACATGTTTCGGCAGGTTCTTCCGCCCAGTGAAATGATTAAAAAGGAAAAACAAGATGAACTTAGTACAACTAGAGATTTTAATGATTCTTTGCACTACAGCAGACAGTCAGTATAATAGGCAAAAGTACTCCTCCTGTACTGTATTAATCTGACTGTCTGCTGTACGCACGATTGCACCATTTCAACCAAGTTGCTCTTATTTATTTATTGCTCTTATTTATTCGTTGTTTGTGCCTTCTTATTTTTACTTTTTGTGTTGTTTGCTTGAATGTTTGTCTGGGGACCAATTAGGTGTAATATGTCATGTCACCGTGGGATAGTAGGAAAAGCATTTTCGATCTCTTTGTATGTCTTGACGTGAAGAAATTGACAATAAAGCAGACTTTGACTTTGTATACATTTGCAAGTGGTTTCATCAGAAACTATAGTAGGTCAATTAAAAACCCATTTTGTTGCTTGCGTACAGGTATAACCCACTGTAGAGAAAAGAGAATTAAAATGCAACTTGAATTCTGTTTACTATGTGCTTCAACCCCCACAAGTCGTTACAAGCAAAACAACCCATCTATCATTATGGCACCAAAATGTGCTGTTGGCTGCCTCATTTTAATTAATACTGTTTTAATGGATGCTGAAGTTCTTTTTAACTTAATTTATTCATTGAGCCTCACACTCAGTCACGCACATTGTATTGGTAATCCCAAATGTCCAGGTAAATGTCCTAGAACACATTTCATAGAATGCTGATAGGCTGGAGTGGTTTCAGTGAGTATGATTCTCATGTCAAATAGGATGAATCTGACCTCCAGGCATCCTAACTTTTTTAAAGTACAAAGATGCATTTATGAATGTCAATGAGATTTAGACTTCCTGTATACGCTGACTGCCCATTTGGTGTCCCTATTACATTTTAACATGCTGATGGGACAATGTAGTTAACATAATAATGGGATGTGAGTTACACCATTTTTCTGTAAAAGAGAAAATTTGAAATGCAGACGTGACTGGGACCATCCTTGGTTAGACAGCGTGAGTGGTGATGATTATAAAGTGTGTCAGCAAGTGTGCTCATGGTGGGCTGTTTGACATGAGACAGCATGCATCAGGAAAGCAACACTGCAGACACGTAAGAACACAGAAGCACCAACCTCGGTGTCACAGTGTTTCTTGACTCAATCATCTTCTGAGCCTGGGAAGGTATGACACATGATGTGTTATGATTGATTCCTTTTCCTATTTGGTTGTGCTTTTGTCACAGTAAGATGGCAATGTGTGGACGCAGCTTATTTTAGCAGAGTACTGCCTTTGTATGGTTATTTGTTTGTTTGAGAATGTACAAATGAACATCTATTTAATATGCAGTAGTATTAGCAAATATACATTTAAAGGAGCCATATTATGTGAAATCAACGTTTTGAGCCATGTTAAAATGCTAATTCCTCACCAGAAAACACCCTCATTCATATGTTACTTTTTCCGTTTTCCTTTGTCTTTATCCTGTTGTCTCCTGGCCCTTTCGGTCTGCGCCATTATTCTTCTCTAAATTGCTGTCAGTGGCAAGGTTCCAAGATCTAAGGTCAATAGTGGCCTGCTTCAGGGAGCATTTTCGTTGGTCCGGTTTTGGTCCTCCGTGAGTCTTATTCCTGCGTCTGACTCCCCATGAAGCATGACTCATGGTAGTCACAATATTGTCTATATCTGTCCCCCGTTGTTCACTCCAATAAACACTGAATAGGATTTAGAGTGATATTGATTGGTGGAGTTAAAAGCCTAAACAAACCCCTGAAGGTGACCTATGAAAAAATAAAAAATATTAAATCATGTGAATGAAACCTCTTACAACACAATTTTCCTTGAAGCAGATGGACGTATTTACAAGTGTAGTTTACTACATATGTCAAATGTTCCGAGGCCTGAGACTGGATACCACGCAAAAAATCTCTTCACCCTTAACTACGAAGCTTTGTTTGTTTTTTGGGACTAGCATATTCTACATTTTTGGACCAAATATTATGAAATTGTGGTAACAGGTTCATTCTATTGTGAGCTCTCTCTCACATAGTGTCCTGACCACAGAAAGAGTAATTAGTTGTATGTCACAAGTGAGCCCCCCATCACATATCCAAAAACAAGCTCAGAAGGCTGCAAACTAGACACTGGCAGCCCAGAGAGAAAATGGTATTATTCACCAGGAAGCCAATTATAGAGCCCCAAAGTCTCACATTATGTCAGCAGAGCATTCCAAACTATCACCCGCACACAGGCAGTCCCATCTTAAAGTTTAGACTAGAAATTGGTGTTGTCTCAGTTTGTGTTGCTTGCTGCCTATGTTTTCTTTCATTGTATTATTTTTTTCCCTTTACATTTATTCAGTATATGTTGCCAAGACTTCAACTCACATACCATCATTCACTTTATCTTACCTTAGATCTGCAATGCCTCTGCAAAACAGTACCTGTAATGGTTCCTTCAACTTTTAAATACCAGCATTCAATTTCGGAGTTTTCAGTTTACCCAGTCAAAGTAAATACATTTGGTCCATCCTGGCATCCCTGTCCAGCACCAGGCAATGCAGCTGTCCCTTGTCAGAATGAGTCATGTCCTACTTGACATCGGCTTGTATACTTTGAAATTCTGTGTAGAGCGGTATTTCACAAACTTCATACATGACCTTAAAAAATACTTGGCTCCCCAAGTACCACCATCACGTTTGTCACGCATAGGTTTACACACCAGACAGACTATAGGCGCAATTAAAATGTAATGTGAACGTTTAGACCCCCACAAAATCTGATTTGACCTAAAAATGAAAAGGAGTATTAAAACCTGCATTGTGAACATAGCCTAAGCGAATTCAATAGCTGTATTGTTGCAAGATCTATACATGCTCATTACAATCACTACATTGTGTCAGAGGGGAAATGATTTTTTGTTATCTAACCTTGAAAAAGAAAGAAAATAGATCCAAAATGTCAAGTTTCTTAAAGTTCAGACAATTGTATTTAAAATACCTATTAAGGCACATGCTACATCTGTTGGGAATTTCATTGATTTGTTCATATACGCCTTTTTAATCTATTATCTGCTCTCTTCTCCCAACACAAAGAGAATACCACACTGTAGTTAGAACTACTTAATGTCTGGAGAACCCAGAGACTCACTACCCAGCCACCCTTTTCTTTTGTCACTCACTCTTAATTGAATATGTTCGCAGTATGGCGTGCGGCACATGCAGATATAACAAAGCAGACACAACCACATCCGACTGCTCGTGTACAAGAGGCTGAATCTTTTTGACATGCCTGTCTCAGAAGCGAAGCAAAGAAAGGGCGGGAGCACAAACAAAAGTAAAGGAATGATGGTAAAAGGGAGGCAAGAAAACAAGGAGAGGATGACAAAGTGAGAGAATGAGGGTAAAAAAAAAGGAAAATGACAGATGAAGGAGAAAGAGTCAGCAGACAGTAGCTGGAGGGCACAATCAAATCAAGTGACACATCAGCTCATATCACCATAGCATGCTGAGAGAGAGATGGAGCGACTTCGGGACAATAAAAGAATGGGACATGTGTTTAGGAAACAGATAGACAGGGTATAGGTGTGAAGAGAACCTGAGGAGACAACAGCAAGACGGAGAGAGATAGAAGAGAACGTAGAATGACAGATGGAGGAAGCTTGTGCAGATGAGAGAGCCCCATTGAGATTTGATTTTAGGATAGGGGATTAGGTTTGTGAGGTGGGGCTTCAAGGAAGTAAGGGCTGGATTTGCATTACAGGCACGAATGAACAATTCCAGTTTCGTGCCTAAACTGTTTTTGTCGTTGACTATTGAAATCTGAAGCATCTGTCAAAACTTTTCAGCCAATAGCATAAGGAAGTTTGTCTCAACTTTTCGCTCAAAGTAGATAATGACAGCCTTCCTCTTGCTTTTGCAAATTGGACCTGGGCTTCAAAGGAGAAAGAAATTGTGACATAATTGTGTTATTTTATTTAACCAGGATAAACTCAATGAGATTATAGGCTCTATTTTTATTTCTAGTGCAGGTCTAGAGCGAAACACTGTCTAAATGTTGGCAGAGGCTGCTCAGAACTGTGTATGACACAGGGGTCAAACTCAAGGCCAGATATGGCCCGCCACATCATTTTATGTGGCCCGCGAAGACAAATTGTGCATCCAAATCGTGTCATTACTAGAATTGCAAATTGTCTTCACTTTTAAAAATATATATATTTTTTAAATATTTGACCAGTTTTTACTAGTCTGATTTGAAAACAAGTTATTTGTCAGTTTGTTTTGTAGCTTATACTGTATATAATATGAGGTGCCCATATATTTATTTGGGTTGACAGTCATGATGGCCCTCCGAAAGAAACTATGACTACAATGCGGCCCATGAAGAAAAATGAGTTTGACACCCCTGGTCTATGATATACAAAGCTCTCAGGGGCAGGGTGACAGTTGGAAATTTCGGTACAATTCCATAACAGTTGGTCTTTTCCAGGCCAATCTGGTAGAGTATTTTCTCTTACTTTTTAAACAGGTCTAATGTCATAATCCGTTTTCGATTTGGTTTTTGAATTAGGTTTGTTTGTTTTGCTTGTGTCCCTTTTATCGATGTCTGTCTCATGAGGTTATTGTTTCCAATCAGCTCCCTCAGCCATTTGTGCTTTTTCCAGGTTTTTGCCATTGTCTAATCAGTTTGCCTGTATTTAGTTTCCTTCTTTCTCTACAGTCATTGTTGCATCATTGTCCCTGCCATGGTCACTCATTGTAAATTGCCGTCTTGAGTTTCTCTTTCTCAAGTGTTTTTTTGTTACTTAAAGTTTTGTTTTTCAGGACTTTGATGAGTGATGTGCTTGGGTTTGAAACCATTATGTTTGCTTCTGTTTTTGTTAATATTTGGCTCAGTCCTCCCTGCACTCGTGCTGCCTCATGGTTCCGTTATGGAAGGTACATTTTTTCGTTTGTTTTGTTTTTACTAAAATTGTTCTTTTACCAGTGCTGAGGCAGAACAAGCCTAACTTGTGTTGAGCTTATTTTGCCTGTTCAATGTTGTTAATTCTTTCGTGGTAGTCAGATGGGAAAATGAAGCTTCAAATTTGCTTCATTAACTAGTTGTATTTTATGACTCCTTTAGTTTTTAGGAAATGTAGGGAATTCAGCATGCTTAAAGCTCAACGTTGAACAAAGAAGTAAAAAAAAGAATCATCTTATTAACAACCGGTTAAGCAATTGTTAACCAATAACTGGTTCACGAAGCGAATTTGAAGTTTTCTTTTCCCATCACTAGAAGTAGTGAAACTGACCACCCAACTTACCTTCAACAGTTAGCCTTTAACTAGTAATGCTCAGCCCAGTGAGGTGCCAGGCAGCACACAGTTGAAGTCATCGTATTGAGATAAGATGTGGTCAGTAAAAATTAGAAGAGTCCAGAACATTAAATGCACACATACTATATTGGTTGAAGGATGGAAAAAAAATAATTTTAAGAATGATGATGAACGATACAGCCAATACTGATGCGGCTTGCACAAAACATGCTTTCCAGTGTCCGTGCATAGCAATGACCCATCCCTCAAATATGACGTTGTACGATGTAATACCCTGTTGCTAGGTAACATAGATGTGACATGTTCTTTGGGCCTGATGCGCTGTAAAGGTTCCCCGTAGGGCAGACAGGTGTCTCTGCATGGGTTTGATTATTCTACAGGATGTCGTGGCAGTTGCAACCGTGTGGTGCCAGTCGAAAGAGGAATTAAGTATGAGATGATTATTACCACATGCTAACCCTTCTTTTGTCTCCCTTTTGGCTTTTATTTGAAAAATCGTTTGTCATGCACTACTGTCAGTTTCTCCAGCTAACATTTTCTTTAAATAATTTCACTTTCACCTCAATCTGTGAAGGAGAGGTACTGGAGGTCATTCCGTACTGCTGCCCCCTGTGTATTTTTTAAATAGTTATTTTAATAAATATTACTGGTATCATTCATAGTGGAACTGCATAAACTCACCTTCAAAAGTATTATTATAGAGAAAAAAGTAGTCCTCGGCTACAAAATTGATTGGCTTCATTCTCCCGACACTTAGAAAGGAGTGTTAATGGGTGGTTCTCTGGACGTGTGGTCCAAAAGTGCCACATGAAATTCAAAAAAATAAACTTGTTCAAAACCAGGTCAATATGATATACACTATGCTTTCAACCCAAACTTCCTGCTGTGTGCTCTGAATAAATATAGTTCACTCACTCTATTGTTTGCAAGAGATTGTTGAATGCATGCTTCACATGATGCTGAAGACCCCCCACATATATATTACATCACACACGTTGCCATTCTAACATTTCCCGTGGCATGAGTACAAGCATCAATATGTGATGATTCATTCTTACACATATCTGACAAACTCAAATCCGGCATTTGTATTTGACAGCCAGTCTGCTTTTCAATTTAAGTCACCTATGATTCAGGCACACCACTAATGTTTATCCTTGTATAGTTGGCGGTCCAATGTTCACCCTTAATATTGATATTTTTTTGGACCTCTACCTTCCATTCACATCTGCATTCATGTACAATTGCTGCAAAATTGTATCCACTCAATGTGCTCAATCTCATTGCCTGAAATTCCAAATATGCACATAAATGGTTTCTAATTGTGGATTCTTGATATTATACTCTGCTGCTACTGCCACTTTGCTGCAGTAAAACTTGAATCCACCCATAGTGGGACTAATAAAAACCTCCTGTATTATATTCTATTTCTAGTTTATTATTTGTCCTCCCAAATGATATGGGCAATGCCCTTGTATATTTGCTGGCTAGAAAATTCATCTGGAGCAAAACAGCCATTTAATAATCTGTAAACTATTGCCTATATTGCATAAGGGTACGTTTTAGGTCATTTAGTACCGCAGAGATTCCCTGCTTGCATCAGTCTAAAACATTTTGACAAAGCAGCAGTAGATTTAACAATTCAGTCCACCTTTCAACTGGTTAACCACAAGCCAAGTTGTGCCCATGGGCATTACACTTTTATTGCACAGGAAATAATTCAGAAGGAAAGTGAATACATTGAAGCACGCACAGCATACCACAAAAAGTTTTTGTTTGGTGAGAGGAGAACACTTCCAGAGCGCTTGATAGGACACAAATGCCACATTATTAGACCTGAAGCAGTGAAGCAGCAGAAACCAGTTTATGTCCTTAAAGCCATTCTTCCCTTTTGTTTGTTCCATAGTTACTTAGAGTTGTTTTCCAAATGTGCAATGCCGTCACCTGATTTAGTCCGGCTCCTATGCACGCTCATCTGCTACAGCACAGACACAATTTGTTTATCTACAGAAATGTCCTGTTTTTATCCTTCTATCTTCCCCTCTTGTGGAGTCATATCCCGTGCTTAATTGTGCACAGAAGAGAATCAGCAAGCGTCATTTCCTAATCAAAAATGGAACACAACAAAGTACCATGCCCACTAACCCTCATTCAAGATTTGAAACTCTGCAAGAAACATTACTTTCAGCTCCAGGGGTGAGAAATACAGTACACTGCCGTATAATGTTTAGGTTGTGACATTAAGACTACCACGTAGTACATGATAACATTTTCAGTTTAGTTCTTTTAGTTCTTTGCTCAGCTATGGTCATATCTTTGGGTTGTTACAAAAAAAAGAGGCATATCTTTCTTGAATAGAAATCTTACTATTAATATACTGTAGTTGTAGATCTGTGCTCAGCTTTAGGGCCGTCCATTAGCCACCTTTGCACGTGTCGATTCGGTAAATCCTATAAACTTCATTTCACTTCTCAAGTATCACTGTGTTTGTCTGCTATATGATATATCTAACTAAAATTACTGAAATTACACAGTCAACTTTCATTACCAGCTAGAACAACCTTAAAAAATCATCAGGGGAACAAAGATTTAAAAGCCAACACAACCACAGGTCATCAGATTGACTAGCGATGATTTTTATTATTATTATTTTTTTACGGCCCTAATCGGAGGATGAGGCGCCTCTCCCTCCGCTCGGAGCAACCCCTGTGTACTCACCCCAAAACAACAACAAAATGAGGCCACCGGCATGCGTTTGCATCAGTGAAAAGGGAGTTGGTCACTGCGGGATGACCAGACTCCAAAGTGGCACCATTATAGTCGTGTTCAAAATGTCATCAAAATATGCTACATAATACTATATTGCCACAGTTGAGTACTAAATTATTTACAATCAGTTCAGCAATTATCGTCAACAAGGTACAATGTATTTCGGGAAAAACAACAACCTCTGAATTCATTTTACTGAATCTTAGGTGCAATTGCATAACTTTCTGCAGCATACCTGACAACCTCTCACAGCACCCTAGGGATGTGCTATTCATGTACAACGCATTTTGTAATTACGCATTCTTCGGAGGGGTTACCTTAATTAAATCTTGCCACATAGCAGTCACACCAGAAAGATCAAGTGAGACTAGGGGTATCTACTGCATGGGTGTCATATGCTCGTTATGATCAAATTAAATCTTTGGGATAATTTGTGTCTGAATCATATTTACAAGGATGGAATCAGTGATTTTTTCGAGCTACTGTATCTGTTAATTTAGAACCTTGGAAGTCAGGGACAATTACTTCAGAAATGCACCATTTTTAAGAATGGTCACAGTAACGAATGACCCTCATTGAGTTGCAAATGAGACTAAAAAGTTGCATTTCTGGAATTGGTGCAATAGACTGAAACCAGTCAAGTTTAGCCATCATGGATAGACTAAGCTGACGTTTTGCCACCACTCGTGCAGGTATTTCTACTTGCCACTGAAATGGAGCATAGGGATTTAGGTCATTATCCAGCAGGCAACAGATGTCTTAATTGTAACTCCAAATGTGAAATAAGCAGCTGGCGAGTACATCAACTCCCAAATGACAAAGATCGCCTTCCCCTTTGAGGACACTTATGTTGGTCTACTCAAGTGTGCATTTGGGCAATATTGTCTCTCCTATCTGCAAAAGCAATTAAATTAAGTATATTAAATTAAAATGAATATTAACTTTAAAAACAACAATGTATATTTATTTTAAACCACTTCAGTGAGTGTGTCATAGCCCTGGGGCAAATCATACATCAACATGAACAATAGACATTGAAGATTGTCTCCAAGTGCCCACTTCACACATCTCTGATCTCTTTGACCAACATTGCATCATCAAGTCAATAACGTCTGCTTGGACTTTTCGTCATAATTTTCTCTGTGAGCATAGCCGGTTCGAAAACACCTCTTTTTAAACTGCGCCGAGCGACGTGATTCACCGAAAATCATTATCGATTTGTGATTTCCAAGATATTTCCCAATGTACCTTTCATATTGTTTCACAAAACACTAAAGCTTAAGCTACTTTATAGTTTATATAAAGCAACATCTGTTTTCTGCATTTAAGAGATCCCTAAATAGCTGTGGGCAACAACCATTTTCCCACCAGGGAGCGGAAATGTGAGCACCACAGTAAATCGAGCTGACTGGAGATTAACTTTACACCTTACTTAAGGAATTGGCCAAAGCTCACATTCTGAGATCGGGGACGACATGGGAAATTAAAGTGTAAACAAACAGTAAGCACAAGGCCATACAGTACACATCAACATCAAGTTTGGCGTTTTTATAAAGATTGTTTCCTTTAATTTTACTGTTCACTTTTACTGATACAGCACACTGCATGTTTACTCCAATGCATTAAGTTTGCTTTTGCTGGCTTGTTTGGAGGTCAGCACTTTAAGTGCACAATGCTTTATTTTCGTTTTTTGTCTTTATATCACAGTTATAGAAACTATTTATTCCACTTACATCCATCAACACATTTCGTTTTTTTTTTTTCTCAATAGTTTTGTAGATAGGTGGCTCGGTGGCGCACTGGGTAGCACGTCCGCCTCACAGTTAGGAGGGTGCGGGTTCGATTCCACCTCCGGCCCTCCCTGTGTGGAGTTTGCATGTTCTCCCCGGGCCCGCGTGGGTTTTCTCCGGGCACTCCGGTTTCCTCCCACATCCCAAAACATGCTTGGTAGGCCGATTGAAGACTCCAAATTGTCCCTAGGTGTGAGTGCGAGTGCAGATGGTTGTTTGTCTCTGTGTGGCCTGCGATTGGCTGGCAACCGGTTCAGGTCGTCCCCCGCCTACTGCCCGATGACGGCTGGGATAGGCTCCAGCACGCCCGCGACCCCCGTGGGGACTAAGCGGTACAGAAAATGGATGGATGGATGGATGGATAATAATAATAATAATATGCCCGATGACAGCTGGGATAGGCTCCAGCACACCTGCGACCCCCGTGCGGACTAAGCGGTACAGAAAATGGACGGATGGATGGAGTTTTGTAGATAACTGGGGCTTGTGTCAGCTATGTTTGAATGAACAGCAGGCTACACTGCATTGCTCACCAGTCAATCGCACGGCAAATACTAAGATCGATTCTACTCAACAATCTCTTTGTCCCTGAATCCCACGCCCATATGAACAAACACACCACTTTCTTCTGTCCGCACTATACAGTATGATTAGTGGCTTTTAAATTGACTTGAAATTTTTAGCAACTGAAATATGAGCTGATGGTAACATATTTACAAATAGGTTGTTCTTGTTGTGGACTGAGGAAGCTGTGCGAGTGTTTTGAGGGCAGTTTTTTTTTGTTGACCTCCCATTTTAACATAATAGGGATTGAAGAAGACAAAAGCTCCAGTTGGAATCAAAATAATAGTAATAAAAAAGCTACAAAAAAAAACTATCATTCCGCAAAGCATTTAATTAGTACTTTTGCCTGGGAGGATAAGATGTGGATCTTTTAAATTCAATGTTACTAGGACACGCATAAACAAGACTTGCATTAATAGTTAATTAGTTGTTTCTTAATTGTTTAATTGATTTGAGGCAACACAGTGGCGTCGTTTGCACCTCTAGTTCAGATGTGCTTCTCTGTGTATATTGCATTTCTGGAAAAAGAGCCTTTTAAATATAAGATAAAGGAATTGTTGGAATGAAAATTTTATTTGTATAAAGGGCGATCCAGCTAAAATTATTTTGTGTATTTTGTAGGACTTTGCTATGAAAATGTATCTCAGCAATTATGTCTTTTTTATTGTTGTATGGGTTACTGATCCGTAGTGTAGAAAAAGGTTGGATTAGATTGGATATTTTAAAGGTAAGGCTTTTATTTGCAGAGGCATGCCTTCTATTTTTTTTGTCCAGAGTCCGAAAGTAACAAATCAAAGTTTTACTGTTAACTGCTTCACTTTATGAGAGTAGGGAAGTGTGTGTGCTCAAGTAAAACGGACAGTTGCGGCACAAAACATTAATTCAGAGTAGGCATGCAAACGCATATTGTTTCTCTGTTGTCCTTTCACACTCCTTCAAGTCTTTCCTTATTTGCTCTTGCAAAAACAAACAAATGCAAATCGAGTTATACCAGCACGTTGTGACTGTACCAACAACTTTATAACACTAGTAATCGAATTATTTCGACAATTTTAAGTTCAACACTTAAATGTTGCTTGGCCAACAGCCATTAAGACCAAATAGGAAATCTCACCCCAGGAAACACAATCTTAGGACTGTTTCTTCTCTGCACAGCTGTGATTCCAAGTACCACCAAAACATAAAATTGACTTTTTTTTCTCCGTAAACATAATTTACTTTGCATATCTTATGCAGCCTGTATTTCTATGCAAATATCAGTATCCATTCAGAAACATTGAGAACATATAATGTACACACCGGGAACACAGTGGCACTAATGGATTGCTTAACATGTGAGAAACTTGCGTGATTTTGCTGTGCTCATTGACTTAAAACGAGGATTCCCAACCATGGGTCCTTGAATCCATAGGGGGTGGAAAAGAGAATCAAGGCAGAGGAAGAACAATAATTATGCACACAGTGCATGTTTTAAAATACTGCTGAGGCCATTCTGGAGAAGGTAGGAGTACATTTTGAACATTTTCTAGGGATATGAGACTTAAAGCGCTATCTTAAATACATTCAGCATTATCTGTTATCCTTTACAATTCAGACGTATTGCGTACTTGATAATATCCTGTCTGCTGTCTGAAAATTGGCTTCTGTATGAATCCAATTCTCTTGTGCATGTGCAACACCCCGTTATAATTTGTGATAAAAAAGGAGCATGAGAAGTTCACTTAGTTCCGGCTCGTTCTCGCCTAATAATGGGTTAGATCAAGGCTTTAATCTAATGCATTTGATGTATTCTGAAGTTTTTTGTCCCCTCGGGCTCCGTTCTGCTGCGTGTCAGCATTGTGTCACGAGAAAGCATACTAAATCAAGTGTGATTGATTTGAATAAACATCTTATAATTGACTGTGGAATGGTTTGACTGTTTCAAATAGCTCATTTAGGTTTGTACATTTGCTAGAGTTTAAAGTTCCATAAGCACAATGGCATTGTGAGATGTTTCATTAACGTGTGGCTCAGTTTGCATATTATGAATTCTTATTGGTATTCAAATCTTATACAGTTCATATCAGTCCAATCTAATGATGCCATTTGGGCTACATTTCTGCTCTTTTATTTCAGTTTTATACACCTTATTTCCTTGATATACTGCATAGTTTGCATAGGGTTTTAATGATAATAATAATCATGAGTGGCAGTCCATTAACAGTTACCCTTCTCTGTAAAAGGACACTAGAGTGCTGTGAAACAGCATTCACTGCTGTTGATTATGTACGGTTTGTGTAGGCTGTTGGGTGACATGCACTGTTGGCTCTGTGATATAATAACAGTGGTCAGAATGTTCCGAACTTCGGCACTAAGACTGTAAGCATGGTTGCGTGCGTCTTCATATTCTCTTTAATGGAATCTGTGGGCTTGGCAGTGACATTTCGCTCACCCACACATAAACTCTGAACATTTGTTGCTAATGTCACACTGACTTGTTTTAGCGATTGCTTACTATAGATATGACTACAAAATGTGATTGAATTTAAATAAATACCAATTTTTAACAAGCTAAAAAATGTCTCATTAACCAATTAATTATTTCCAATAACCAAATTTATTTTAAGACAAAATATGTACAGTATGTCAAATTGTCCCTCTTCAAGACAAATATTACCATCAGAATATTATTCACTTTCCACACTGCTTCACGTCACATAGGGATTTATTTATTTATTTATTTATTTATTTATTTATTTATTTATTTATTTATTTATTTATTTATTTATTTATTTATTTATTTATTTATTTATTTATTTATTTATTTATTTATTTGTTTATTTGTTTATTTATTTATTCATTTATTTATCCATTTATTTATCTATCAACAGGTTGTGCATGTTGTTAGACGACATGTTGCATGTGATCAAATGAGATTACAGTCTTTTACTGAAATAAAAAAAAAGCAAGTGTGTACTAAATTGTGTACTCACTCATAAGTGATTGCGTGTGTTGTTGACAGTGTGTGTAAAAGTTGTGCAGACTGCTATGGTGAAAATGACAATCATTATCACGGAGCCATGCTACCCTCATCCCGTGATTAGGAATCAATAATTTTGTTCCTAAAGCAGTAATGTATAACTTTGCGCTGCTGTGCAAATATTACATCTGTGTGGTTAACTCCAGACAGTTTTCTCACTCAGTAATGCTCTACAGAACAAAAGTTTAGTTGAAGGTATCATCAAAAGTCAACATTTTCTTATGGAGTTTTTTTTTTGTGTGTGCTTTCAGATAATCATTTACATTTAATGAAAGTTTCTCTTTCACCCATCCACATTTAGTCATCTCTAATGCCAAGCTGGTGAGGATGGTGATAGATGGCTCTTTAAAAATGATAGATGGCTTTTACAAAGCATATAGAATGTTTTTTGGGATGTTTACCAAAGCAATATTTCTCAGAGGGGGGGGGGGGGGGGCGAGATTGATGACCAGGCTTACAATCCATCAGAATAAACTGTCTGAATAAACACCTGTCTTATTTCTTTTTTCAAATTTTGCTTTCTTGTAGTACCACTATCACCTGCTTTGAAGTTGATTTCATATTGATGCCAAAAAAGCCGTTCATTAAATTCACACACGTTCCTAATTTATTTTATAAAAGGAGGCAGACAGTCGAGCGACAGCTTGAATGACAACTCTCACGGGGACTGTTAATGTATTGCATTAACAAAGTCTCTTTGAAAATGTCATTGAATAGAAAGTCTTGAGAAATTCAGCAAATGTATAAATAACACTTTGCGCATCGCTGTAGTGATATTTACATATATACATTCTTCATCCTTGGGGTATCTCGGGGAAAGATCGTGGGCTCTGTTTTCGTACCCAGTGCAATTCTGGCATAAGGCGTGGTGTAAATATGTTATGGTATTTTCACATATCCATGCAAGCTGCTGCAGCACAGTGCATTTAAAAAAATGATTTGCGCTGTCACGGCCCCCTGGCAGACACACGGTCAGAGGTTGAAAGCGGTCTCCAAGCGCCCAATTTTATTATCTTCAAGGAGAGATCCGATTGCAGTTCGTTGTAAATGTACTTTACGCATGGCGATCTCCTGCATGGACTCCATTTAGGGACACCCCAGGAACGTACGCCAGGATCCTGTTCGTGGACTTCAGCTCGGCGTTCAACACCATCGCCCCTGACATCCTCCAACAGAAGCTCATCCAGCTTGCGGTGCCTGCCTCCACCTGTCAGTGGATCACCAGCTTCCTGACCAACAGGAGACAGCGTGTGAGGCTGGGGGGCATCACATCTGACACCCGGACCACCAACACTGGAGCCCCTCAGGGGTGCGTCCTCTCCCCACTGCTCTTCTCCCTCTACACCAATGATTTCTCCTCAGGTGACTCTCGTGTGAAGCTCCTGAAGTATGCAGACGACACCACTCTCATCGGACTGATCCAGGACGGTGATGAGACTGCGTACAGACAGGAGGTGGAGCGGCTGGTCCACTGGTGCAGTCAAAACCATCTGGAGCTGAACCCGCTCAAGACCGTGGAGATGACAGTGGATTTCAGGCGAGACCCTTCACCACTTTTACCCCTCACTATCCGCAGTAATACTATTCTTTCCACAGACACCTTCAAGTTCCTGGGAACCACAATCTCTCGGGACCTGAAATGGACCGGCCACACAGACTCTGTCCGGAAGAAGGCCCAGCAGAGGCTGTACTTCCTGAGACAGCTCAAGAAGTTCAACCTGCCGCGAGAGCTTCTGAAGACCTTCTACACTGCCATCATCCAGTCTGTCCTCTGCACCTCCATCACTGTCTGGTTTGGATCGGCCTCCAAACAAGACAAGCACAGACTACAACGGACAATCAGAACTGCAGAAAAGATCATTGGAATCAACCTCCCATCTATCCAAGACTTGTACCTGTCCAGGACCAGGAATCGGGCAAGGAACATCTCTACAGACCCTTCTCACCCGGGTTGCAGTCTGTTTGAACTACTCCCCTCCGGACGGCGTTATAGAGCTCGGTACGCCAAAACCAGCAGACACAGAGACAGCTTCTTCCCCCAGGCTGTTGCTCTGATGAACTCACACCACTCATAGAGTCTCAGAGACATTACTGTGCAATAACATCCTGCTCCTCACACCTTCTTGAATTTGTCTACACTGTTTTTACATTATTCACATGTCCTGAATGTTGTTAGTCACCTAAATGTTGAACAGAGGGTGTGTTTCTACCGAAGTCAAATTCCTTGTTTGGCACGCTCAAACATGGCGAATAAAAAACTCTTGAATCTTGAATCTTGAATCTTGAATCTTTAGTTATGTGTCCACCATGTAGACTGCGTGCGTTACCTGTACTGAATTTAAAGGAAATGAGAGGAACCGATTCGATTGGGTCAAAGTCGAGTCAACTGTGTTTTGTCTCAGAAATGCCAATTTCTACAGAAAACGCCCACAAAAAAGAAAACTCCGACCATGTGGAAAAGTAGAATTGAAGTTTAAAAACACTCGGCTAAAGACTCATTTCAAATGTTATCAATTTCATAAGATGGCATCATCATATTGTGTTTGTACGAAATTTAATTCTGCCAGTGCCACAAGTTACACAAAGCAGCATTCCATCCAAAACGTCCGCGTGGGCAGAGGAGTAAAATCGCGAGGATGAAGAGACGCTATTTCATGCCTCCACGGGGATCTGCGAAAAGAAGAGCTGATCACCTCAGTTGTCAACATCCTTTAGCTAAGCACCCATAAATCCGTTTTACAAAAGTCCTGCGCTTTCAAGCTACATGGTCGACCATCACTGAATTACCGTTCATAGTACGTGGTAGGGTTATAAAAGCTTTGGCTTGGTCACACAGAAGTAATAGCAAGCGAGTGATTTACTCAATTCCACCACATCAGACGACACCCCTGCCATATTCACCAGGACACACATAATGCAATAGTGAAAAAAATGTCCAATGCAGTTTTTATCATAAAAACGAATGGAGAACATTTGTATCACAGCCGTGAATGATGTAAGTTGACAGGGATACAAGAAATGATCTGGTCCGTGAATAGAAAACTTGTTTTTGAAGTATGATGGAACCTATGCTATTTAAAATGGAACCTCAACAAGATAGTAGACTTGTGATTTCCTGTAATTTAATTCTAAGCAAGAAATGAATGGCAAGAGACAAGATTAGTATTTAGTCATATTTGTACTGTGGTAAAGTTTCTCACTTCTAAGTGGCACCAAATAATGACACTCCTTGAACCCGCTCCCATTTCTTGATGCTGGTGTTTTTCCACTTCTCAATGCATTATTCAAAGACAGTCTACATTCTGCATCTGTGTCTGTGAGACCTTAGACGCGCCACTCCACTTCCATCATGTGTGTTTGCTTGTGATAAGTCATTCTCCTTCAAATCCCTGGGATGACTATTCTCGACATCTTAGAGGCCTACACAGGATTTCTTTTGTAGTTGTTTTTATTTACCCAACAACAGCAATAACATCTAGGTGATATCTTGTCGAAGAAAAGCAAGAGTCCTATGTTCCATTTTGTTTGTTAAAATTCTACTTCATTTTAGGTCAGATTGTTTCTCGTAACAACACCTCACCTATTCTTTATATTTCTCTCTTTATTTTCTCTTCCTACTTGTCCTCCTCCAGATGTCTCTCTCCTCATCACTCACATCCTCTTGTAATGTCAGCCAAGGTGGTCATGCTGTAGTGAAAAAGCAATCCCACTCCTACTGTCTATCGGTGGCACACTTTGTTTTGGACTTGATGGATGAGGCACTCACACAGGCATAATCAACCATTTTTGTTTCTCTTTTCTTTCTGGGCTGTAATGAGACCCAAGTTGCATTTACTTGTAGTAGTATTTTTCACATTTTAGGAAGTGAGAGACTCATATTTTATGACTGTTTCAGTTCTGCATTATTAACCTGTAACTCTTTGTTTTCTGTTAAAACACAATATGTTAAATGACTCAAAAACACTCTGCCCCATTATGGTATGTCGTAATAATTTTTACTGTTTGAATTTTAATACCATATTATAGTACAGCCCAAAAGAAAACAAAAGAGCAGTATAGCTGCTCCTTTCCACATTAATGCAAATTCAGATATTTTATTTCTTCCATCAATCCGAAGAGCTCACCCAGCATTAAAGAAAACAGCAAGGGAACATTGTTCCAAAAAGACACCATTAATTGCAACTTTTACGTAGCGGTCGGCCTACATTGTTTTCCTAAAAACCCAAAAGGAGTGCATTTCTAATTGGCCAGTATTAAATTCAGGACATATAGAAACATATGTGAAACACAAGGCATTCTATTGCAACTTAAAACATGAAGTTGTGTTTTTCTTTACAGAAATTAAATCAAATTGAACTTTTAATTCTACATACAAACTTCAACCAGTCATCCTAATCTGTAATAGCCATCAACTTCAGGCAACATGGCAGGAAAGCAGTTCAGAAAGAAAAATAAATGCCAGGAAATACGTTCAATGTTACATCCCAAAGCATTTTCATACATTTGAAAGATTATGGAGCTATTCCGATTACACCTGCTGATATTTATACATCCCAGGATTTGGATATGAAATCAGCATTCCATTAACAAGTCCAAGCCACTTTCCCAAACTTATTTCAACTCCTTTATCTCAACAGTTTTGTGGGGGATTACTCTATTTTGGATAAAAAAAAAAGGAACTCATTTCTGTCTCATCTCCTGTCCCATATGGCGCACCCTCCCCTCTTCTGTTTCCAACCCCCGTCTAATCCTATCTTCTCTCCTCGACTTTTCCTTTCTTCTCCTCTCCATTACTGCCCCATCTCATTCCCCATTTTCCCAAATCCTCACCTCCCCCTATCCTCTTTTCTTCTGCTCTCCCCTCTCCCCATGTCCTTCATCATCCTCTCATCTTTGCATCCCTCTCCGGTTTAGTCCTTGATCCTCGCTGGTTTGCGCTCCTGTCTTCATTTTTCTGCTCGCTTCCTTCACTCCTCTCCTAAACACATGGATCTGTCTACTCACCAAGGCCATTCTCTATTTTGGCCTCATTCATTTTTCTCTACGTGTTGCTGCTCCTTGCACAGTTTCTCATTGCCCTCCACTTTCCTCTCTGCTGCCCCTTTCATTTCTCAACGTCTCTTATCGGACTCATTCTCCCAACCATGACTGATCTTGAAACAGAGAGTCCCAACAATGAGGAATAATTCTGCTCCTTCTGTGTGTGACTCGGACTCACTCATTTGTTTTTTAGCGTTTGAATCCGGTGGGTGTCAAACTGTCTGCCTCCAGCCGGCTCGTAACTCTCAAATGCATGCATAGACAAGCTCGTTGTGACTTGCCAGAGCATTAAATTGCAGCCTCACTCAAACTGCTGTGAGGGAATCGTGATGATCTGCTTCGATTACAATCTTTCTTCTTTCTCTCCTTTCACCTTCCTCTTGTCTTCTCAATATTGACTGGTATTTCTGCTACCCAAGTCACATTGTTGTCTTCTATTTATATACCATTGTCATTTTTTTCATGCTGGCAGACACCTGTCCTTTTCCACAATCAGCCCATCACATGCATCCCTCTTTGTCTGTGGCCTCATTGCGTCACATATTCTCCTCTCCCTCTGCTGGTCTCCATTTCTGTCACGTCCTGTCCAGAAATGGCATCCATTCACTTCAGTTCAGCTTTTGTCTATCCTCCCAAAGGTAAAAAATGGTTATTATCATAACCCTGTAATGTATGTCCATTTCCTAATTTCTTTTATAGTCCCCTACATGTTTGCATTTCAATCTTGCTACTATCTACTCCATCACACTTGCTTTGACACAAGATGGCCATTCTCACTCTTCTTCTTGCTCTCTTCACAGCCCTCATTACCATGTGTGTATCCGTGTCAGGTTTCATCCTGTCAGCAAAAGGTCAGCGGCAGGGATTTCCCAGGGCATTAGAGCTTGCAGCTCTAGCACTGTGCAAGTGCAGCCTTATGGTGCATATTAATAACGATAGCAACAGCACGCTTAGCCCCTTAATGCCACCATCTTGCATATTAAACAGCAAACAGCCAAAGGCCCAGTAACTAAGGCCACTAGTACAGTGTGAGCGTTTTGAATATTTAGCTCAGCTAGAGCACTTACTGCTATCAGCTAAAGATGATGACGTGCATAAATGCAATAGCCCTATGCGACATATTTGTGGTGCCAGCTGGTGTGGCAAAAGGTTAAGCACAGGGCCGTGGATGTGCCGCCCGCTCAAGATAACATCCATCAATTTTCCTTATGTTTTGTTGGGGGTAACTGCAAGTTATCCCAGCTGACTTTGGGCCGTCTGTGTATCACACAAAAGCCATCAGCGGTCCAAAATATCCTGTCACAGTTTAGCAGATTTTATATTTTTCACGCATCTATACGATAGATTTTTATCAGGATTGACCAATCCAAGGAGTTTGAAAATGTTAACACTATAATAATTCTTCATAAAACTCGTAATTACTTCTGAGGTTGAAGATTTGAATGAGGATTTCCGCATTAGGTGGTACAAATACCAGATAAATGTAATCTGAAACTAATACAGAAACATGAGCTTTATGGCAGTAGATTGCAAATTCATAGTTTAACATGCTGTATGTAATGATTTTAATGCACAGCTGGATCAGATCATAACAGAACATCTGTTGCCTGAAAGCTGAAATACTGGATTATGTCTTATGGAAGTGGCAAGTGGCCCAAGACCATTTAGAATTCATTTCCGGTGGAAATTGAATTCCTCCTCGGCCAGTGACGGCTTTGCTACCAAATCGATGCTTGGCTACATGGCCGCATGTGAACACCAGGAAAACATTTGTTATATTGGCCTTCATTTTCAGTATATTGGCACGAAATCAAAGGTCGATTGGTCCCGCAACGCTTCTCTCTGGTTTTCTAAAGGTTCATTTGATTCTTATCAATTTGCAGTGCTACAATAATTTTGGAAGGAGCTTGGCAGTATTTAAAATGCTTTAAAATTCTAGACATAGTTTGAGGTATTTGTATGTTTGAAATGATGAATGTACAGAATTATAATGGCTTTGAAAGAAATAAAATTATTTGTGGATTTTTTTTCTATTTTGAGTCTGTCCCTATCCTCTGCGGATAACAAGGCCACAGTATAGTTTTTCCATTCCTCATGCTTTCCATGATGCTTGATGATAAATGTTTTTTTTTTTTTTAAACTAAATAATACGAAAAGCTGTAGTACGAGTAGTGTAAGTTCTGAATTCGGACATTCTACAGGCCTTAGTTGCTAAGGTCCAAAACAACTGGTACTTAACTGTGTTCATGCTAACAGATTGCGCACACACACTGTTGGTGGGCGTGTTGCATGTGATCTGTCAAGATTGCAATGTTTTAATAAGATCCTCAAAAAAACGGCACAAAATTACACATTCACTCACTCTAGCAGAATGCGCAGGCTGTTGGCAACAGGTGTAAAAGTGGTGGAGGCAGCCATATTCAGAAGAATTCTGTGTTCACCATGGTTAAACTTGGACGAGCACACCAAGTGTGAAATGAAGTTTAATGTGATGGAATTGGAAGTGGCAGCCAAACAAACATATTACAGAAAATAAATCCATCATTAAAAAAACAACAAAGGTCTGAAGTCTTTTTCACTGTACTCTGACACAGACATATTCCATGACCCCTTCTTGTGATTGTCTCCAAATCAAATCATTGATCATTCGGAGTCGCCAATATGGCATTGCTGAGTGTTGCAATGAATTTTGTTTGTGCCATTTACAAATGCTCACAAAAGATTTTCCCCGCCTCTGATATGATCTGTGCTACGTTAGCATTTGCAAATCTTTAGTGAAGCAGGCCTCAACTGTCATTAAAATAAGTCTTTTCAGCAATATGTGATGTCATAAAAAGATGAAGAGGAGAGTTTAAAACACAGTAGTGAGGTCTGCCAGACAAAGGCACTGAAGACATGACAGGAAGCAAAGCTGGAGGTGGCGGAAATGAAGATGTTCAGGTTTTTCTTTAGATATCGCCAGAATGGATGGGATTAGAAATGTGCTCATTAGAGAGAGAAGAGAAGGTCAGTTTTGTTTAACTTTACAGCTTCCATCGCAACATAAAGCATCACTCCTACAGTACCGTATTTTCCGGACTATAAGGCGCACCGGACTATAAG